>NC_133324.1:559516724-559819223 GCF_042186555.1 Aquarana catesbeiana
CTTGCCACTTTTGGCAAAAACCCCGGATCTACTTTAAGGACAACTCTATCAGGAAAAACTGACAAAAAAGGCTCTTTTACTGATAGGGCATGCAGTCCACTAATCCTTCTTGCTGAAGTAATTGCGACCAGAAAAATAGTCCTCAAAGTTAAATTCTTTAGGGATATGGCCTGTAAAGGCTCAAATGGTTCTTTTGCCAGAGCTTGCAGAACCACAAGAGATCCCAATTTGGGAAATGCCTCACCGGGACCGGTCTAGACCTGGAAAGTGCTTTGAAAAATCTCATGATCAAAGTTTCTGAAGATAAGGATCTCTCCAGATAAACTCCCAATGCGGCCACCTGCACCTTAAGAGTGCTGACCGCCAGATTCTTGTCTGAACCTTTTTGCAAAAATTCCAGCACTGAAACTAGATCTTTAACCTTCCTATGTTCAGAATGACAGAAAGAAACATAGACTTTCCATACTTTGGTGTAAATATCCCTGGTTACCTTTTTCCTACTGGAAAGCAACGTAGAAGTTAAACATTCTGAAAAGCCTTTGCTTCTCATTAACTGCTCCTCAGATACCAGGCAGTGAGATTTAATCTGCCTACATCTGGATGATGCACTGGCCCCTGAATCAACAAATCCTGACTGAGCAGAAGATGCCAACATGGTTTGATTGCCAACTGAAGAATTGTGGAAAACCAAGCTCTCTTTGGCCAATATGGAGTAATCAAAATTATTGATACTCTCTCTCTCAGAATTTTTCTCAACACTAGAGGGATTAACCTGAATGGAGGAAAGGCATACCCTAGGTGAAAATCCCATGGATGTGCCAGAGCATCTATCCCCTGAGAGCAATTGTCTCTCTGAAGGGAGAAAAATTTTTGGAGCTGCGAGTTTTGTTTTGAAGCAAACAGGTCTACCTGCGGAAGGCCCCAAACACTGGTGATTAATGCAAACACTTTCCTGTTCAGACTCCACTCTGATTCCTGAACTTTCTGTCTGCTCAGATAATCCGCTACTTCGTTTAATGTGCCTTTTAGATGGACTGCGGATAGAGATAGTAAGTTGTTCTCCGCCCACTCCAGAATCTCTACTGAGAGTAAGTGAAGAGCCCTGCTTCTTATGCCTCCCTGTTTGTTCAGGTAGGCTATGGTAGTGGCATTGTCCGACAAAATCTGGACATGGCAACCTATGAGGTTTTGAGAGAAGAAAGCTAATGCTAGAGCAACCGCTTTCAGCACTCTCCAATTTGAGGATTTTTGGGCCTCGAACTGGGACCATGTTCCCTGCGCTAAGGTCTGACCCATGTGGCCCCCCATCCCTGCAAACTGGCGTCTGTTGTGACCACTTTTCCGGTCGGAAAAGACCAAAGAAGACCTCTTTGCAGTACCACCTGACTTTTCCACCACCAAAGTGAACGTTTGACTCTGGTGGGGATCTTTATTTTTGCATCCAAACTCTCTGTCCTGTGGTTATAAGTCCTTAGAAGGAACCTCTGGAGAGTCCTGAAATGCAGCCTTGCCCATTGGATGGCTGGCATGGAAGAGGTTAATGTCCCCAGAGCCGACATAACCTTTCGGACTGAAATCAGTTGATTTGTTTGTAGTGCCGTTATTACCCTTTGGACCTTGATCTTTTTCTCTTCTGGGAGAAAAATCTTTTGCTCCACCGAATCTATCAACCCAGAAACAGTACTTGCTGAGCTGGGATAAAATTTGATTTTGAACATTCACTATCCACCCTAGTGACTCCAAATGACTGCGGGCTATGTTCAAATCCTCCTGCAACTTTTCCCTGGATGGGGCAAAAAAAGAGGAGGTCGTCCAGATATGGAATTACCGCAATCCCCTGGAGTCGAAGAGGGGCGAGAGCTTCAGCCATTATCTTCGTAAAAATACGAGGAGCTGACGACAGGCCGAAGGGAAGGGCCCTGAACTGAAGATGTATAATCACTTTGCCCATATTCACCGCAAACCTCAGGAACTTCTGGGACCCAGGTGCTACAGGAATATGAAGATAAGCATCTCTCAGATCGATTGATGCCATAAAACAATCTTTTGTCAGAATGTTCCCGACAGTGAAAATTGAGTCCATACAAAACTTTTTGTATAGGACTGACTTGTTCAGGGATTTTAGGTTGAGGATAAGACGGAAGTTTCCGGATGGTTTTCTTATCAGAAAGATGTGTGAATAGAAACCCTGACCCTGTTCTTCTGGGGATACTGGTATCACTACCCTCTGGTGCCTCAGATCCTTTAAAAGGTTCTTCATGGCCAGAGCCTTTGTTAGATCCCTTGGTAGGTTTGTTACAAAGAATCTTTCTGGCGGGTGATCCGAAAACTCTATCCTGTAACCTTGGGACAGCATGTCCAAAATATATAGATTTTTTGTCATGCTGGCCCAAAGGGGAAGGAAACTTTGAAGCCTTCACCCCACTGGTACGCACAAGTCATTGCGTTTTACCAGAGGCTGCAGGAGGATGGAAAAGGACATTTCCTTTGCCTTTACCCTTCTGCGATGCCCAATTTTTTCTTTTCTCCTGGGGTTTGGTTTGTTCCTGAGCCCTTTGGGAACGAAAAAAAACGTTTAACTGGCTGCTTTTTCTTTTTGATGGGAAAAGACTTTTTTATCAGCTCTTCTATCTAGAACCGCATCTAAGTCTGGTCCAAAAAGCAAGTCACCCAGGAACGGTATCCCACACAGCTTGTTTTTGGATGCCGCGCCCCCCGGCCAAGTTTTCAACCACAGAGCCCTTCTGGCTAAGTTGGCTAGGGGAGCAGATCTAGCTGTCATTTTAATTGATTCCGCTGATGCATCAGATATATATGCGACAGCGGCAGACAGAGTTGAGAATGAGTCCAAAATTTCTTGTTTTGGTGAGTCTGCTGAGATATGGGCCTTAAGTTGCTCAAACCAGAACTCCATATTCCTGGATACCACCGTAGTCGCCATAGCAGACTTAAGATTTCCCATGATGGATTGCCAAGCCCTTTTTAGTAGCTGGTCCATCCTTTTATCCATGGGATCTCTCAATACCCCCATATGTCCTCGAATGCCAAATCTGTTGACCTCAAGACTTGGGAAAACGCGGCATCTAGTTTGGGGTTTTTGTTCCAAACCGCCGCTGGATCTTCATCAAAAGGAAAACGCCTTTTTAAGGCTTTGGGAAAGAAAGGCTTTCTCTCTGGCTCTGTCCACTCTTTCTTAATAGCTTCAGAAATAACAGAGTGTACTGGGAAATTGTGATTTTTGTGTTCACTAAGCCCTGCATACATTTTATCATGCAGAGATAACTCCTTTCTTTCCTCCTCCAGACCCAGTGTGGTATAGATTGCTTTTAACAGGCCATCTACCTGTTCTAAAGACAATTTAAATTTTGAAGGTAAATTTTCTCCTTCCTCCCCCTCATCAGAATCCTCAGATTGAGAGGGGGAATGTCCCTCTGGGGTAGGAGATGCCTCAGTCTCCACCGCCGGGACTATAAGTGAGCCTTGAGAGGACTGTGAGGTAGTAGGCTGACTCAGGGATGGTTTGCTAGTGAAGAGCGAAATGATTGGATAGTCGCATCAAGTTCTTTTTTAACAGATGCAATCAAGTCGCTGCAAGCAGAAGAAGCTTCTTCTTTAACTAGCAAATCAATACAAGCTTGACATAACGTCTTCTTCCATACTTCTGGTAGCTTGGATTTACATGAAGGGCATTTCCTTTTTGCCACTGGATCAGGCTCTTGGCCTGCCATGAGACAAAAGAAGAAACCATCCCAGTGAGACAACCTGTCCTATTCCCAAGGATGCTCACCACAGGTGCACAGTAAGAACTAAACTGCCTTATGTGCCCAGACAGGCCCCTGCCACTTGGGGGGGGGAGAGATAGAGAGAGAGACCCCACAGTACGAGGAGGACAGTATACAACTGCCCCTTACCTGGGCCTTGCTGGTGCCTGTGCCTGTCCCACTCGCTGCCGCCATCGATTCCATCGAGGAGCGCTTGCTGTGTTGTGTGGCTAAAACGCTGGTTCCGGACTCCAATAGCGCCAGTGCGCCGGACCGGAACCGCTAAATAAGCACCAGCCCTATTCCTCCCCTCTACCTCTGCGATTTCCGGCGGAAAGGAAGCCGCACGCCTGTTCCGGGGGTGCCGCCCCCTTTCCGGACGCCTCACTTCCGGCGGATGGAGCCCCGCTGCCATCCCCAAGATGGCGGCGGTGCAATAAGCAATAGGCGGTGGACCTGAGAAAAAAAACACAGTAAACGGCCACCGCCTGTCTTGCCGCCACCTAGGAGCGATGCCCACGACAGTCAGACTCACCCTGAGCCCAGATGAAGAGGGAGAGGGAGCCCAGCCAGCAGCACCTAACATCAGCTGTGGAATGGGAGGAACAGCTCTCATGAGGTGAAAAAAAAAAAAAAAGCATTTGGTGAAAATACAGGAAACCTGAGCTCCCAGGACAGCACCTGAGAGCCCTGACTTCCCCACGAAGTGTTCCCTCCAGGGGAAACACAAAAACTGACAATGTGTGGAAAGGAGCCAAGTTTGGTGGAAGAGGTGTTTCCTGTTTGCAAGGGGAGGAGTCACTCTCTCAAGTGCTGTCCTGAAAGACGATAAGGGAAATCTATTTTTTAAGTCACGTACTATATATAGCACAGTCAATTTATGCAGCACTTTACATATATACAGTGCTCAGCATAAATGAGTTCACCCCAACAGATGTCAGAAAACCTTTACTTTCAGAATAAACATTTTCTTTGGGACACTATACTACAAAACACTCCCACAAATGCAGGCCATTAATTGCAACCAAGATTTGTTAATTTGCACACACAAAAAATTATTTTTTCCTAACAAATTCATTCAAGACCATGTTGCAAAAATATACAATCCCGATGAAAGTCTTAGGAGCAAAGCTAAATTTTAGACAAAATCATAATTAACAAGAATTCAACTATAGGTGAGACTAATTATTCATTAAAAAGGTGTCCAGCATACAGCTGATTATAAAAGGGTGTTACTTAAAGAAGAACCCTTCGCGTTTCATTTTGTCAGCAATGGCACCACATGGAAAAGAAATGTCACAAGGCCCGAGAAAGAAAATTTATTTACACAAGAAAGGTGAAGGCTACAAGATCAGCAAAGCTTTACTTATCAGTCAGAATACTGTAGCAAAAGTGATACAAAAATCTAACAAAGATGGAACTGCAACTATCTCACATAGACTTCCAGGCCATCCACGGAAATTAAAACCTTGACAGGAGCATCTTTTGATGAGAAGGGTTGCAAAAAAAAAATCACCATGCAAGTTCACTGCAGTTAGCTAAAGAAGAAGAAAGCCAAACTGGGATAATTATTTCCCGTGACACAATTTGGCATACACTTGTTTCGTCCACGAAGGAAGCCTCTCCTAAATGCACAAAATAAGTACACCTAGAATTCGCCAGGGCCCATGTGGAAAAAGAAGACTACTGGGACGCTGTACTCTGGAGTGACGAGACCAAGATAAATGTTTTTCGAACTGATGGCTTCAAAACTGTATGGCCTCGCAAAGGTGAGGAGTACAAAGAAAAATGAATGGTGCCTGCAGTGAAACATGGTGGTGTCAGTGTCCTTCTGTGGGGCTGCATGAGTGCTGGTGTTGGGGAGCTGCATGTTATTGATGGTATCATGAATTCACAGATGTACTGCTCCATATTGAAAGAGAAGATGCTACCGTCAACTCCGTTCCCTTTGATCGTCATGCACTTTCCCAACATGACAATGATCCAAAACACACATCTAAGGCCACTGTTGCATTTCTGAATGTGATTCAGTGGCCAAGTATGTCTCCTTATCTGAACTCAAATCGAACACCTATCGGGAATGTTGAAAAGACGAGTTGGCCAGCATTCAGGCTCTAAAAGAGGTAATTCTGGAAGAATGGAAAAGGAAAGATGTTGCAATATGTCACCAACTTGTTCATTCCATGCCTAGAAGAATTGGTGCTGTCCTTACAAATCATGGAGGTAATACAAAATACTAGATGTAGTCGTTTTTGTCGTGGGGGTGCATTCATTTTTGCATCAATTTCAGTAGAACTGAAGATTTTGTAATCCAAGTTTAATTATTAACCTTACTTTCATGTAATGAGCTAAACAAATGTTCTATTTGTGTTCAAAACTCAGTTTTGTCAAAATTTTGGAAATTGTTCTTGTCTTCATTGAGATATTGAATAAAATCATACTTTTCAAAAGCGGTGTACTCATTTATGCTGAGCACTGTATATATATTGAAAAATACAAAGTAATTAAAAAAAAGCGTAAAAAATGTAAACAAAAAGCGTTAAAGCCACCTGGGTCACTTTTATTGAACAGCCAAATTGCCAGCTGAAAAAACAAGACACCAAGCTCATGGCTGCAGCCTCAGTAATAAGCTTGTATGGACCACCTCAAGTCCAGGACCTTTTAAAAAACAGCCTAAGGATGTAAAGTGGTTATTGTAGAGGAAGGGCTCATATCCACCTGTTTTGCTATCCTACATCTATGGGTCTCAAACAATCCATTAAAAATAGATACACAAGCAGGATATCCAAGCTGTCTTGTCTACCTGTGCTTTAAATTTATAAGTGCTAATTAGCCTTAGGCAATGATAGCAACGATCTTATTCCCCAAGGTTATTCAGATCACATATTTGTTATGGGGCTCTCTTGAAAAGTACTGCATTATAAGGCTTACAGTTAGATAACTGTCAAATGCTACAATGCATTGATTGTTTAAAGCGGCTCTTTCGTGAATATAAAAAGAAAAATTAAAAAATTCTAAAAAAAAAAAAAACAAACACAAAAAGCACTGAGAACCTAGGCTCCCCATTGCTTCCACACAGGTGCTCCAGACACTCTGCTTCCTGGTAAAAATCTGGATGTTTAAAATCTCACTAGAAAGTGCTCCAATTGCAGGAGAGTATTTTCTTGAGATTTCAAGTACCCAGCTTTCCCAGGATACAGCAGTGGCATTGGCAGTGCCTCACGGAACATTGGAAGCTGGGGATGAGGTACATATCATATTTTTTGTCAAAGCTTTAAGTTTGATTTTTTTTTAAGGTAAAATCTGTTCAGGTGTAGGGGGACTGGCAGTAAAGCAGACTTTCCTTTTTTTATCTGCTTAAAATTTTGAAAAACGTAATACCTTCCAGAGCTCCTCTAGCTTGTTTATTTGCTGAGCTGTAATTTGGCGAGCTCTCAGCTGCTCTTGTTCAGATGGGATCTTCACCAGCCAGGAAAGGAAGCACCGATCTTGTATAAGCGGCTGCCACTGAGAGCTATCCCAGTTAATATCCTTCAAGCTGCTTTGACTAGCACAGGGCTGCCTGAAAAGGGAAAAAAAAATTTAAAAAAAAAACACATCTTTTTTTAATGCAGCACAGATGAATAAAAAAAATAAAAATAAAAAGTGACAAACACGGTGCTCTCCTGCAGGTATTAACTGGTAAAAAAAATGTGTGCCCCAATTGTTACATAATATAGAACATACCCACTCATCTAAAACACAATAAACAAATCTTTTATCCTCCCCTGTAATCGGATACCCTTTTTTTCAGGTGAAAGATATGGTCCACTACAGGGTTAAAGCTCGTCCATCTATAGAAATCACACTGCATTACACAGCTATATAAAAATGCAAGCTCTATTGAGAACAGCCTGTATTGTTACCCCAAAAGAAATGTTCAGCCCCACACATTTCCATAATAGATTAACAGTAGGACAAAACACTGTCAGTTAAGCTGGATACACACTATACAATTTTCTGTAGATTTTTTCCTTCAGATTTACCAAAACCATATAATATGAGGTCAAACCTTAAGAGTTTGAATTGGTATGCAATCCGACAGGCCTTTGCACTACATGGTTTTGGTAAATCTAAAGAAAATCAGACAAATGTTGTATAGTGTGTATAGGGGTCTTTCTCCTAGCACTGCGTGTCTCCTGAACAAAGACCAGTCTAAAGGAGTGTTGAAAATTAGAGCTCAAGGGTCAACCTGAACAGAAAGGAAGTGGATTTGTAGCTTTTGACTACTAACCACTCAATGAGCAAGGCATAGAGGCAGGATTCAAAGTGAAAACGACAGTGGGGTAAAATTCGATTTTGGCACTTGCCTTAAAATTCTTGGAGTTCATTCATTCAGTATTGTAGCAAAGCTGTACTGAGAGCAATGCGATAAACACAATGGGGAGGGACCAGGATGGTGTTCCTCAATGAACTCCAAGAAAGGGTCTTTCCCATTGAGAATTTAGAGACAACTGGGATATCCAGAAGCAATCCAACTGAGGGGTGAGCAGCAAGCCAAAAAAGTTAAAATAAAATGAGAGCTGTCTGGGGGCTCTGTCCGCATCACAGTGCTCTGTGAATAGAAAACGACAAGGTTCGGCAGCCTTTGCAGCTGTTGGCTTGTAGTTTTCAATGAACTACCACAGCGCCGGAGCACTGTGGTAGTTGATCCTCTCTTCCAGTCAGATTGTACCTGCTTGCCTGTACGGGATGTACGGGCACACAGATACACAGAGTTCTGCAAAAGAACTGCATGGCACCAGCAATTTGCTGATCACTCATGCAATGCAGTTCTGCAACAGCTGGAGGGCCACCAGTTTGACACCTGTGCTTTAGAGGCTCTAGAAATAAAAAAAAAAAAAAAAAAAAAAATTATATAATAAATGCACATTTTTTTACCTGCAAAAAAATGTGCATTTATTATTTTCTTGTTAAAAGGTGAACTTATCCTTTAACCGCTTCCCAACCGCTGCACGACGATATACGTTGGCAGAAAGGCACGGGTGGGCAAAAGGGCGTGCAGGTACATCCCCTTTAAGAAGTGGCACTGCGGGCGCACGCCCGCCGCATTCTCCGTGACCACGGGTCCCATTGACTCGATGTCCGCCGGGTGCCCTCAATCATGTCACGGAGAGGTAGAACGGGAGATTCCTTTGTAAACAAAGGAAATTCCCCGTTCTGCCTAGTGTCATGACAGATCACTGCTCTGTCATCGAGAACAGTGATCGCTGTCATGTGTGTTAAAGCCCATCCCCGCCCACAGTTATAATCACTCCCTAGGACACATTTAACCCCTTCATCGCCCCTAGTGGTTAACCCCTTCAATGCCAGTGTCATTTACACAGTAATTCGTGCATTTTTGTACCACTGATCGCTGAATAAATGACAAGGGCCCCAAAATAGTGTCAAAAGTGTCTGCCATAATGTCGCAGTCATGATTAAAAAAAAAAAAATGAAAAAAATAAATAAATCGCAGATCGCCCCCATTACTAATAAAAAAATAAATAAATAATAAAAATGCCATAAAACTATCCCCTATTTTGTAGGCAATATAAATTTTGCACAAACCAATCAATATACGCTTATTGCGATTTTTTTTTACCAAAAATATGTAAAAGAAGAATACATATCTGCCTAAACTGAGGAAAGAAAAGGTTTTCATGTATTTTTGGGGGATATTTATTATAGCAAAAAGTAAAAAAAATTGCTTTATCAAACTTGTCGCTCTTTTTTGGTTTATAGCACAAAAAATAAAAACTGCAGAGGCGTTCAAATACCACCAAAAGAAAGCTCTATTTGTGGGAAAAAAGGACGTCAATTTTGTTTGGGTACAATATCGCACGACCGTGCAATTGTCAGTTAAAGCGACGCAGTGCCGAATCACAAAAAGTGCTCTAGTGAGGAAGGGGCAAATTCTTCCGGGGCTGAAGTGGTTAACTTAATTCTAACGGTAAAAAACAAAAAAAAAAAAACAAAACAAAACAAAACCCCATCAGAATGTTATACTTACCTGCTCTGTGCAATAGTTTTGCACAGAGCAGCCCCCGATCCTCCTTTTTTTGGGTCCCCCGCCGGTGGTGCCGGCTCCACCCCCCTGCCAAGTGCCCCAATAGCAAGCCTCTTGCAATAGGCGCACTCGAACAGGCTCACTCCGGAGCCACGCTTCTGTGAATGGACACTGTCCATTCACACACAAAGTGTGACTTGGCTCCGCCCCCTGCTCTCTCCTTATTGGCTCACTGGCTGTGTTTGACAGCAGCAGGAGCCAATGGCTCCCGATGCTGTGTGAGGCAATGAGGAGAGAGACCTGGGAGAGCCGCTGTTCTCATGCATATCGCTGGTTCGAGATCGGGCCCTGGTAAGTATAAGAGGGGGTTTGTAGCTGCACCCAGGTGTTTTTTTTTTTTTAACCTTAATGCAATCTTTATTATTGAGAAATTGGCAGGAAAAAGACGTCTTAAAAAAAAAAAAAAAAAAAAAAAAAAAAAAGAAGAGAGAAGGGCTCCTCAAAATGGGTATAGAGCTGTGAAACGTCAGAGGATTAAACAGTTTATCAGAAGCCTCGCAGTCTCCATAAATATGTGTATTGGAAAGGTATTTGTAGTCTTGGAACCTTTAAAGAGACAGCAGCACAAATAAAAGTTACAGACTGCTCATCCATTTTTAAAGGTGGTGAGCACTGCCGTGGTATGAGGTGGAACAGTCTCTCAAAGTCTGGGAGCAATGGCAGCTGCCTGTGACTCCACAGGTGCAACACCGTGAAGTATTCCGAGATTCATCAGACAGTGCTTCTTCAGCTAGAGGCTCAGGGGCTCCTTATGCTAATCATATAAGGATTTTACAGAAGGAGACGAGAACATATGCTTAGTGTTTGCCATCAAGATCGCAATATGGCCCATGGAATCCTGGTGCCGTATTAACATGTTCAGGAGAAAAAAAAAACTTAAATGGAATAAAGCATAAAAAAAACATGTCAGCAAGGGTAAAATGAGTACATTTTACCAACCTCGCTTACCTGCACAGCAACACAACCACTGAATCAGCTTTTGCAGGAATAAATCCAAGAAGAAAAACATTTCTGCAACCACAGTTGTAGCATTCCAACACCGTTTCTCCCAGAGGTCCATCCTTGTGCAAAGTAACTTCTTTACACTTTGCTCTGACCAGATGGTTTACAATGTGGCTAAAAGGAAGCAGAAAAAAAAGTTAATCAAACACATCATCCTACAAATCATCAACTATAGAAAGCTACACAAGGACAACACAGTGAACTGTTTCACGGACAAGGAAGGAGTTGTTGGCATACAAAAGCAAATATCTCTGGTTTTAGATCAAAACTATAATCTAGAACAGTGGTTCTCAACCTGGGGGTCAAATGATGATTGGCCAGGGGTTACTGAATCCTGGGCTGTTCCTGAAGCCTGCACCTCTCTCCCAGCCTTTTTGCAGCCGCCCAGCAGGGTTGTCCCTGGAGCCTGTGGCCACCCACTCAGCCTCTTTGCAGCCGCCCATTCAGTTCACAGCATGGCTGGGGGGCAGAGACTAGTGGTCAGCTGACTGGTGAGGAATGTGAAGTGGGAGGGGCTGGAGGAGACCCTATCTCCTGATTTCAGCATAGGTGTCACTGCTACGAGACACCACTAAGTCGGAGACACAGTGAAGCCGAAGACAGTGAGTAACAATACCTGTGATTATAGTAGCCATTAAAAGTCCCCACTACAGTTCTCAGATCAGCAGATGACCTTGATCAAGAGCACCTAAGTTGGTTGATCAGCACTCCCCACCAGCACTGCCACTCATCCCAACTCCCCGCCAGCATTGCCACACATTCAACTCCCCCCCACCCCACCCCCCCAAGGAGTAAGAGAAGGCATAAAAATTAGAGAATACATGGAAGGGAGAGGAAAAGATGGGGAGGAACAAAGAAAAAGGGAGAGGAAAAATAAGAGAAAGAACAAGACAGACGGCTAGAGAGATGGATGGGGGGAGAAAAAAACCCAAGAATTTAGGATAAAGACAGATAAAAGGGAAAGAAAGTAGAACTAGGAGAGGGCGGTACATCTTAAAATGTACCAGTAGGGGTTACTTTTAATACTGTACGAGCAGAAGGGACTTAAGGAGCGCTAAACGTCCGTGGGTTAGGGACACAAATTACTTGTCTTGCCTTGGGTGCCGACAACCCACGCTACGAAAGTAATTTTACTGTTCGGGGTCCCTACAACTTGGGAAATTTTACCAAGGGGTCACGGCACTAGAAGGTCGAGAACCACTGATCTAGAACATCAGGTAGCACTATTTTTTGACTGCCATGTCCCTTTTTTATTGGCTTCAACTTCTGTTCAAAGACTGGGTCATGGTCTTCAAGGAAATCTATAAACTTGACTTGGTACATTCCTACAAAAAAGGGGTACATTGACAGACATGCCTGTCTACCCCACTTTCTCCTGCTGGGTTGTACCTCCCCTCATTCCATGCAGCTTTGTGCCACTAGGCCTTTTTTAAGTAGGGACAGCATTCCATTGGAACCCCTATCCATTGCCTGCAGCAAAGATTGTTCTGTAGGTAAGACACCTTAACCGCTCTAAAGCTTGGTACACCCGATGAACATGGGACGAACTTTTGCCCGTTATTTTATTTTTGTGCGCTAGTCTCATATCGAAAATTAAGAGGTTACTCAACTCATTAAAATTCTCATACGACAGAATAAAACTTCGGAAGTGATGTATTGTATTGAAATGGTACTTTCGAATAAGAATGCATGGTCTTGCTCTTCCGATTTTTTTTTTTCAGACAAAAACTGTACTAATTAAATGAAAATCATACAATCAGTTATTGTTCAAGAAAAATTTTTGTCCATTGCCCCACGGATAATCTCGGATGAGCTGTTGTGATCAGCTATTAAAAAGGTGTACTAATGATCAGATTATGGAAAAATTGCTTCGAAAGTTAGTGAGCGAGGAGGGGGCAGAGCAGAGAGCTGTTCAGGGAGCTGTGAGAACCGAGCGATCAGCGGTGTTTAATCGCTTGGTTCTCAGTGTAGAGGCACCGGGGGACCGATTCTGCATCCACCTAGAATAAACAATAAAAATTAGAAACCCATACTTCTCTTTTAACCAACTGCTTTCTCTATGGCACAATCCTCTAAGGATCAGAGTCATCACAGGATGATATCCAGCATGCTGCTCTGTCCTTCTGGATAAACACGAGTGGATTGTATCCTCACTCATCTGGACAGATACTTGTTCTTACGGCTAGAGGAGCAGGCAATACAAATGCAGGTTGCAACACCTTCACTCAGCAGATCTGGTTTGAGGAGCTCATCTACAAGGTCTTGGCAAACTTAAATAGTAGGACTGTTCTCCCCCAAAAACAAACTCTAAGCTATATTCCTTTGCCACTGGCTTAATCTAGAAAAAAAGCCAACCCAATGTTTATGAATATACCTCAGCTTCTTAGCAAGGCAGTGGAAGCTCTAAAAAGGGACTTCTGCCTGTTTCCCAGAATTATATGAGGCTGGACTCAAATTCCTTGTAGGTGCACTGTTTGGACTCATCTTGGTATCAGCCTCAGTTTTATTTATTGACTGGGACTCTTGATGGGACATCATTATCACAGACAGCGATTCCATCAGAGCTTGCACAGGTCAAACTCAGTTGGCCAAAAGCTTTTTGTATAATGCCAATGCTAGTATCCTGCATCAGCAGTCTACCCAAATGCTTAGGTCCCCTCTGCTTCCAGTTTCTACTTCCAGTTAGAAACTGCAGCATCCACATCAATGAAAGAATGTAGTGGATCAAGCATAATAAATATGCTGCCAAACCATCTTCATAAAGGTTTGCTCCCCCATAGGCATTAATGGTGGATAGGGTCGTAGGACTCCTGACACAGTTCTAAACACCCGAGTGTCAGCCTTCTGTAAAAGGGAGATTGTGCTCATCCCATACATGCTTCAGTCCCTCTCCCCTTCAACTCACCTCACTGCTACAAAGACTCCTGATGCCCCTCAGATACCTAGCTACCTTTGCAATGTACTAGTCTGAATGGCTTCACCAAGTTTAGGTTTCCTTTTGCATACGAATAGATTTCACCTCCCAACCAGATTCCCTTAAAGTGATTATTTTTAAACAAAAAAAAAAAGACCAACATGTTATACTTACCTGCTCTGTGCAGTGGTTTTGCACAGAGCAGCCCCAATCCCCTTCTTGGGTCCCTCAACGGCGCTCCTGGCCCCTCCCTCCTGCCAAGTGCCCCCAATGCAAGCAGCTTATTATGGGGGCACCTGAGCTGCTGCTCTGTGTCCATTCAGACACTGACTGACAGCAGTGAGAGCCAATGTCACCTGCTGCTGTGCCTCAGCCAATCAGAAGGGAGAGTCCCGGACAGCAGAGTCTCTCCAGCAACATCACTAGATTGAGATGGGGCTCAAGTAAGTATTAGGGGGCTACTGCACACAAAAGGTTTTTTATCTTAATGCATATAAAAATAAAAACCTTCTGCCTTTAAAACCACTTTAAACCATTTGCTCCTACCTTCTGTAAACATTAACAGCCCTCCCCATTCATCCTGCTAATCAAACTAAAGATTCACTCCCTGGTGGATTATCAACCAACTCAGCTTCATTCAGTATGCCATGGTCCTCCATCTCCTGTCTGGGGATTTACACATGAAGTGGGCCCTCTCCTAGACAGGGCCCTGGTCTCTCTGGGGACAAGCTCTATGGTGCCCTTATTATCCAACTGACTTTTTCAACTGAAAGCACCATAAGATGGGTATGGTGTTGAAATTCAGGCTTTGGACATTCTAGGCTTCCAAACAGTGGCTTCAATCTTAGAGGTTTCTGGTTGGAAGGCTTTAAAGCAGAACTTTACTCTCACAATAACCATGGACTGTTTTTAATCCTTCTGCTAGCATTAGTAAATAGATAGTAAATTATATCATTAACTTGTTTTAACCCTTATTTTACATTTTTTCAGTTACTCCCTAATTTCCAGGCCTAGGTAAATGAGGTCATACATTCCAGGAGTCTTCAGGAAGGGGTTTTCTCAGCTAAGCAACCCTCCTGTCTGCAATAGTTATTCCAAAGATTTTCAATGGGGTTTAAAAAAGGAGTTATAAAGTCTCAAGGTTTTTCGCCTTAAAAAGCGGAGTTCCACCCGTTTGTGTTTATTAAAAGTCAGCCACTACCAAAAAGTGTAGCGGCTGACTTAACCCTCATGGTCCAGCGATGCAGGCTCCCAAAGCCTCGCTTCTCTCCCACACCTGTCCACAGCGCTGGCTTTACTACTGTGGGGGCACCCAGCTGCGACAGCTTGCGGCTTCACAGCCGGTGGTGCGCTGCGCATCATGAATGGGCGTGCAATCATCTGGGACCTGTCACGTGTCCCAGAAGATTGCATGGGGGGGGGGGCGCCTGGGGGAGAGTAGGAGTCGCCTAGGCGGCCCGAGCGGAAGTGGGAGCTGGGTACCTGTCAAAACTAGTTCCCCCCCAAAAATGACCACTTTTGGGCGGAACTCCGCTTTAATGCATTCTATGCATTAAGGTGAAAAACCTTTTGTGGTGCAGCTCTCCCCCCCCCCCCCCCAGAGCCCCCCTTTTACTTACCTGAACCCGATCTTTCCAGCGACGAGAACGAGCCCAGCAGCTCCAGCCGCTGTCTCGGGTCCTCACTGGATAGATGGATAGCAGCAGGAACCATTGGCTCCCACTGCTGTCAATCAAATCCAGTGACATGGAGCCGGGCCTGAGTCCTGCGTCAATGGACGCAGCAGGGAGCGCACCCACACGAGTGCCCTCATGGAATGCAGCTCTGTGAATGGGGGCACTCAATGTGGAGGAGCAGCCAGGAGTGCAGCCGGGGGACCCCAGAAGAGGATCGGGGGATCTCTGTGCTAAACCCTTGCACAGAGGTGGTAAGTATGACAGGTTTGTTTGTTTTAAACAAACCTTTACAATTGCTTTAAGGTCTTGGCTCCGACTAGGCCATGCAAGGACATTCACTTTTTTCTCCTTTAACCACTGTGTGGTCATTTTGCTGTGTGCTTTGGGTCATTGTCATGCTAGAAGGTAAACCTTCCCATTGACAACTTTCTGGCAGAGGGCAGCAGATTTTCCTCAAGAATTTGATGGTATTTTGCCCCATCCATTTTTCCTTCCATCCTGACCAGTGCTCCAGTCCCTGCTGCAGAGAAAACCTCCCATAAGAGGATATTACTACCTTCATGCTTTACTGTAGGAATGGTATTTGGAGAGATTGCCGCCAGACATATCATTTGGCGTTGAGGCCAAATAATTCAATTTTAGTCTCATCTGACCATAACTTTTTCCATATGGATTTTTCAAAAAGGTGCGTTTTAGCAAAGCTCAGTCATGACTGCATGTGGCCTTGAGTGGCATTTTTCTTGCAACCCTCCTCTACAAGCAACATTTGTGGAGAATTTGTGATATTTGTCACATGCACACCATGATCACTGTCAAATTCCTGCAACTGCTTCAGAGTTGCTATAGGTCTCTTGGTAGCCTCTCTGACCAGTTTCCTCCTGGCTCTTTCATCCAGTTTGGAGCGACGTCCTGATCCAGGGAGAGTCTACGCTGTACCCAATACCTTCTATGTCTTCCTAATAGACTTCACTGTGCTTCTAGGCATTGATAAAGCCTTTGAAATGTTTTCGTATCCATCTCCTGACTTGAGCCTGTCCACAACTTTATCCTGGAGATCTTTTGACAGTGCCTTGCCACCCATAGTTGATTGTTTGCTTCAGCTACATTACCAGGGACTGAAATGATCCAGGAAAGCTCTTTTCATGCTCAGCTGATCACAATTGAAAGTCAGATGGCTGCGTGTGCCATTGAGAAGGTGATTAGCTACACCTGATTGAGTTTACAAGTCATTTTTAGGAGGGGGTGATCCTTTTTCCCAACTTTGGTTTTAAAATTTTGGTTTACATTTTCTGGCATGTTGGCGTTCTATCTTTCACTTGGATGTTATACGGTACACTAAGTAAACACAGCTGGGTACAACAAAAACCTGTGTGTCTTCATTTCAAGCTGCAAAGCAACAAGATGTGATTTTGAAGAGGAGGGGGGGGGGGGGGGGGGGATTCTTTTCTATTACCAACTGTATGTCTTGGAAGATTAAATACTTTTTGTGCACTAGTGAGAGATGAGGAAGCACAACCAGTGGTGACCTGTATGCTTTTTTTTCTAATAACTCAGCTCCGGTACCTTGGACTGAATGGGCTGAAGCTTTTCCTGGGTTAGAAAAACTCACACCAGGGCAGTGTTCAGGTTGTGGTGCAATGGCTTCAGAATGGACTTGAGATTGTGGGCCCATCCAAAGTCCTGCAGGACTTGCATCAACTCTTGCACATTCGCCCTGAGGCAATCTCTCAATTGCTCCCACAGAAGATCATTTAGATACCCCAAAATGGAAAACCTGATAGCTTGCAGAAAAGCCCACACTAGAGCCAGCGCCTTTGTGAATACTAGCAGTGCCACGGCCAGGCCAAAAGGCAGAACTACCAAATTAAAAAGTTGTCCCACTGCTAAGTGCAGATAGCACTTATGAAATCCCTCAGTTGGAGGGATGCAACCAATGTAAAAATTCTCTTCAAAACTTTGAACATTTAAGGACTTGCTCAACGCATCAGATCCAGAATAGGCTGCAGATCACCATTGGCTTGGGCAATGTGAACAAGGTATAATAACAATGAAACTTGTGGTTTTAAAACAGCGGCAACAGGGCTGTTTTTCTGTCCCGTACAGTATGCACGGTCAACGGCATGAAGCGCAGAGAAGGCAAGATACAAAACTGTGCAGTAGTACCTGCGTAGTATTGCAGCTGGCCAAGCCTGTGCACAGGATGCCAAAGGGAAAAATCAGCTCCCTTCTGCTCAACCAGCCAATCCGATTCCACTAGATCCCTCTAGTGGTTCCCACCGAACGAAGACGCTGCAGTTCACAGGAGCAGCAAAGAAACTGACAACTGTGCCAAAATCCTCCCCCCACCTCCCAGAAGTGGGAGACCGCACTAGGGACCCTCCCACAAAAGGGGCACTTGTACTGCTAGCAGAGCCAACGGCTCAACTTTCACCTCATCCTGGTAAGCTTACAGGTCTTCCCTGTTCTTCCCACTGGGGTTCAGGTACACTCCTGGAATTGAAATTTGAGAAAGGATCCATGGGCAGTTCTGAAAAGCCTTAGCCACGCCCAGCACTGATGTCACTCTGGGCCGCCGATGTTCGCTGTCTGATGGATGTCCGGACCCTGAGCATCCCCCCTACACATCCTCTGGCACAGTTACCTTGCAGCCACACGCTGGTTACGGTGTCACAGCTGTCCCGGCAGGTCTGACATGCGCTTTGAGGTTTACCTTCATGTAAGTTTCCATTTGTATAACAGATAACTTTTTAGCATACTGCACTTGTTCTTTGTTTTCTTGATCTGGAATAGAAATGCTTATGCTGGGTGTCAGCAAAACTTAACAGCCACCCCGTTTAAGCCAGCTACTGAATACAAACGGAAGACTGGACTTTGCGTCAGAAGGTTGTGTCAGAACACTAGAGAAGAAGCTGCAATGGTAGAAAGGCATAAATTAGGTAGAACTGGTCCCATGGTGTCAAACATTCACTCTTGAGGATCCCTGGTAATGGAGACTAACCTGTCCAGCTACGAGCTGAGCCTGGACACCAGAGGATCCACATCTGGAGTACCCCACTGTTGACAGAGTTCCCTGAACACCTCCAGGAGCAGTGTCTACTCCCCAACAGCAGGGCTACTACAAGGCACTCACCAGTCCAGCTGCTGGAACCTCCATTGGATCCAATCTTCACCTGTCACAGCAGGCTTTGCCCAAAAGAACTTTAGGGACTCGATTCACCAGCTGCAGATCACGCCCCTGAACCTGTATAGCCCCCCCACCAGTTTACCAGGCAATATAACACTGCGCCCCATCATGTAGGGAGCATTGCCACTGCCGACCAGCAACATTACAGGCCATACCTGTGCAAGATCCAGGTACCATTCCTCTAAGCAATGAGCAGCTGTAGGAAAATGGATCCTGATAAAGGCAGTTTACTAATCATGGGTAGAACCATTTAGAAACTAGCTTTTTTGTGCAGAGAACTGCACCGCCATGACCACCACCTTCAGACACTAGCAAAAAACGGAAGCCTTCCCTAACGGAGGGGTTATAGCTAGGAGACTTCCTGCCTTTTTTGCCAGTGTCATATCGCCTAAAAGGTGGCAGCAAAACCCCGTTGTGAGGATTCTAGAGACACTCTGCGTCTCGTGATGTACGATAAAGAAAATTACCAGTTACACTTACCGGTAACGGGTTTTCTAGGAAATCTTCCAGGACGGCACACTCGATGATGAGTCCCACCTGACAGGAAACACAATCAACAAGGTTTAAAAGGCCCCTCCCTTCCCTCTGTCCCTCAGTTATGACAAAGTATAAACCCACACCGGTGCCAGAGGGTACAATCTGTGAAACAAACACACCACCAACAATTAGGGTTCGGGAAGTAGGCCTGCCGTCCTGGAAGATTTCCTAGAAAACCTGTTACCGGTAAGTAACTGGTAATTTTCTCCAGTCATCTTCCAGGACGGCACACCTGAGACGATGAACAAGAAGTTCAGGCCTACCTTAGGGTGGGACCACTGCCTGTAGGACCTTCCTGCCAAACGCAAAGTCCTGAGAGGACAACAGCTCCACTCTGTAGTGCCTCAGGAATGTATTTTGGCTCAACCAGGGTCGCTGCTGTGCAGATTTGATCAATCGAAGCGCCTGCCCTCTCTGCCCAGGAGGTCGCCAGAGATCTAGTTGAGTGAGCTTTTAAATGAGTTGGAACATGTTTGCCCGAATGTTCATAGGCTACAGTGATAGTCTGCTTAATCCACCTGGCTATCGTCGGCTTGGAGGCCTGAAGAACCTTTTTCTGGCCCGAAAAATGAATTAGCAAATGATTTGATCTTCTGAACTCACTCACTCTTTCTAAACAGACCCAATAGACATCTTCTAACATCTAATAAATGAAATCGTTCTTCCTTATTTTTGGGATTCTGACAAAAAGGAGGGAAGTATAATCTCTTGTGACCTGTGAAAATCCGAGGTCACTTTTGGCAAATATAAAAGATCCTGTCTGAGGAGTACCCTATCCTCCAGGAGCAACAAAAAGGGCTCTTTAATCGTCAGAGCATGAAGGTCACTAACTCTTCTGGCTGTTGTGATCGCCAGAAGGAAAGCCATTTTAAAAGAAAGAAAATGAACTGAAACTTGCGGCACCGGCTCAAAAGGTCTCTTAGTAAGGGCACCTAATACTAAGGATAAGTCCCAAGGTGGAAACCTGTTTAACTCTTTCCCTAGCTGACAAAAATCTTTTTATGAGGGGGTTAAGGGCCAGCTTATTATCCAGAAAAACGGACAAGGTTGCCACCTGGACTCTGAGGGTATTGACAGCTAAAACCTGGTCAAAATTATCTGAAGAGAGCCTTCTCTAGACTGAGCCCAGCGAGAGAAGACCTTCCAGACCTTAGCATAAATCTTTCTAGTAACTGGTTTCTACTTGATAAAAGTGTAGCAATCACCTTTTCAGAACAACCCTTACGTTTGAGGATGTCCCTTTCAAACACCAGGCCGTCATGGAAAGAAACCAAGGATCTGGGTGAAAAACTGGTCCCTGGTGGAGGAGATCCTGACTGGAGGGGAGATGGAATGGAGGAGTCACCAACCATCTCTTCAGGGTGGGGAACCATGCCAGTCTCGGCCACCAGGGCGCAATTAGAATAAGCCACCCGTCTGATCGGGATAGTTTCTGTAAAACCCAGGGAATGAGCACCAGGGGAGGAAACGCATATTGCTAGGGCAAAATCCCAGCTTTGGGCTGGTGCATCTACTCCCCAGGAGCCCTGCCCCCTGGCCAGGGAGAAGAACTTGTGAACCTTCCTGTTCTTCCTGGAGGCAAATAGGTCTATCTCTGGCTTGCCAAAGAGCTGGCAAACCAGAGAAAACACTTTGTTGCTCAGCTCCCACCCCCCCCTGATGAATGGGTTGCCTGCTGAGAAAGTCTGCCCACACATTGAGGGACCCTTTCATGTGGCCTGCCGAGAGAACTGTTTTCTCCACTCCTCCCAGGATTTCCTGGGTCAGCCTCAACTTGCTGGACCTTGTTCCCCCCTGGTGATTTAAATAGGACACGGCCACTGCGTTGTCTGAGAAAGATTTGTACCTCTTGACCCCAGACATAATCTCTGAAAAAGCTTAATGCTTTTCCGACCGCTAGCAGCTCTCTGAAATTAGGAGGAAGCCAAGGTCTGGTCCTGGTCCCAAGGACCCTGGGCGAAAAGATCATCTAGATGAGCTCCCCAGCCACTTGCGTCCGTAGTTACATTCAGCGGGTCCTGCTGGTTCTAGGCCTGACCCCCGAAGTGGTTGAAAGGGTTGAGCCACCAGTCCAGGGAGTTTACCTCCCTCGAGAGGGATACCCTTATGTCCAGGGATTCCTTTCTCCCATCTCAAGAGGAGAGAAGGAATCCCTGGAGCCCCCGAGAGTGAAACTGGGCCCAGTGGACCGCATTGATGCAAGATGACATCAGCCCCAGAATACTTATGATGGTCCTCAAAGAGGCCTCTGCTCTCACTTGGAGTGGACACGGCCCTCTGCACTTTTGTAATCTTTTCTTGCGGAAGGAAGATTCTCTGGGATACCGAGTCTATCCGGTACCCCAGAAAAATCTTGGATTGTGCAGGGTCCAGGGATGACTTCTCCTTGCTGACCGACCAACCAAACCAGGGTTTTCAGAGTTGACAGCACCTTGTCTTGGTCGGACAGGAGCTGTTCTTGGGTTGGGCTGTAAATTAGCATGTCGTCCAGGTATGGGATCAAAGATATCCCTTGTAGGTGTAGGAAGGACACCACTTCGGGAGGAACTTTGTAAAGATGCTCGGGCTGGCTGCTAAGCCGAAGGGGAGTGTCCTCAACTGCCAGTGTTGGACATCCTGGTCTGTCTGAAAAGCGAAACGTAGGAATTTCTGATGTTTCAGGGTAATGGGAACATGCAAGTAAGCACCTTTTAAGTCTAGCGTGATCATGAATACGCCCTTCTTGGAGGTGTCGGACCATGAAAATGCTTTCCTTCCAGAACTTTTTGTACAAGTACCGGTTCAGCTTCCTTAAATTTATAATTGGTCGAAATTTGCCCGAGGGTTTCGACACCACAAATATGTGGGAATAAAACCCCTGGACAATCTGACCCACAGGAACAGGAGTAATGACTTCCTGTTCTGCCAGAACCCTGACACTCTCCACAAGGCCCTTTGCCTTTAGTGGGTCCCTGGGGAGGTGGGTGAGGATAAAATTTGGAGGAGGGGTAGACAGAAATTCCAGTCTGTAACCCTCCTTTACAAGACTTAGAATGTAAAGACTCTGCGTGATGTTTTCCCAATGGGGGAGGAACCATGAGAGCCTTCCACCAACCTTTATGTTGGCATCATTTGGGCTCCTGGTTAGAGGATACAGGCCCAGAAAAAAAGGATACCACCTTTTCCCTTGCCCTTTGCGAACCCCCACTTCTTCCTAGGCTTCTTCTTGCCCTTGAAGTGGTCTTTTTTTCCCCCCATACCTTTTGGATTTTGTTGGGAATTTTTTGCCTTTATCAGATGATCGGGATAGGACTTGTTCTAGGCCTGTACCGAAAAGCAAAGAGCCCTCAAAGGGTATCACGCAGAGATGCGATTTAGAAGTAAAATCTCCATCCCAGGTTTTTACCCAAAGGGCTCTTCTGGCAGAGTTTAGAAAAGCCGCCGATTTGACAGTTCTGTTTCTACCGCAGCGTCTGCCAGGTAGGCTACTGCCTTACCATTAACTTCCAATGAATCCGACACTTCCTTAGCTTTATTTTCGCGTGCCACATGGTCCAATAACCTACCAACCGATGCATCCGCGTTCCTGGCGACACAAGCAGAAGCCACTGCTGGACCCATAGCTGCAGCGTTGGCATCCCATGCTCTGCGTAACAGGATTTCTACCCTTTTATCCATCTGGTCCCGGATGTTTCCGGAATCTGCAAAGCAGAGATCTGACTGTTGGGATACTTGCGCTAAAGAAGCATCCAAACGTGTAATCTTAAAGAATTTTTCGGCCTCTTCTGCCTTAAAAGGACATCTACGCTTCCAGGCTATTAGTTTTAAAACTTTTCGCTCTGGTTCCTTCCATTCTCTTAGGATAATATCCTTAAGAGATTGGAGCACTGGTAAAGACTTGGCCTGAGGTTTTCCGAGTCCCCTATACAGTTTATCTTGTGCCGAAACCTGAGTAGCTGGCAGTTGAACACCCTCAGAGGTATAGATATCTTTGAGGAGACCCTCCATGACTTTGGCTGCGAAGAGATGGCCCCCTGTCTAGATTCAGACTGACTATCTAGCTCCGAGTCCTCTCCTTCTTCACGATAGTATTGGTCTGAGGCCTCCGCCTCTTCCTTGTCAGAATAGGGGGTCAATCCTTGGGACCCCTTGGTATGGCTTGCCGATGTCCCATCTTGAGAAGGGGAGGTCTCCCTAACAGAAGGGGCTTTGGAACTGGGCCCATCTTGCTTCTCAACAGAGGCTCTGAATGACTGGAGGGTCGCCAGCATCTCAGCCTGAAGCGCCCAGCATTCCTTCATAGCCTGCGCAGACTCCTTCCCTGCTAACCTATAAATGCATCTGAAGCAAAAGGGTTTAGCGTGGTCTGGCGGGAGTTTTTCTATTACAATTACCACAATGCTTAGATTTAGTTGTGGCTTTTCTAGACCTACTGGTCGACCCCTGAGCAGGGCAATCTGTCTCTGAAAGACATAAAATAAACAATGCCCTGTGTCAGCCATTTACCCTTTCAGGGTATCCTGTGGGGGGAGAGGAAAAACGGGGCCACCCCAAAGCTTCTCCACCCACCAGCCGAGTTACTCACCCTCTGTGGTGATCTCTGTTGCGGACAATTTTGGTTCATCCTCCTCTATCCTTCTAGCTGACCGACCACCCAGGTAAGATCGCTTCCGGAACGGTTTGGGGGGGGACACAGGACCGCGGACCCCTGCTCTGTTACCGCTTTTATGTGTCTGTCCCTCAGCTTCTACAGCGGAAGCGACGTCCCATGAGTGCGCCGTCCACTTTCAGACATGTGCACTCCAGCGCGAGTGACGCCGTGCTCACAGCGACATGCCCAAGCTCTCCTGGCGCCGCGCCACCCAGACCCAGAAGCTGAGTCTCCAGCGACCGCATGAGGAACTCCACCTACATTGGGATACTCCAGCGGCCCCTCCTAAACCATCTGCCATCGTCAGGTAGGAAGGGAGAGTGGGATGCAAGGTCCCTGGGGCTGTGGAGACCCTCACCTTATCCACAGCCACCAGTAACTCGGGGGGGGAGGTGTGAGGTTGCTAAAAACTTCCGCTGCCATGCCTCCCTGAGATATTTCTAACAGGGAATGATCCCCCTTGGAAAGAGCAGAGCTCTGCCAGACTCTGCAGCCACCACTGACTGCCTTAATCTGACTTCCTAGGGGGGACCTCGGTCCCAGACCTTGGTCTGTAAGAAAAGAAAAAATAAAGGGTTTCGCTGCCAACCTGTGGGGGAAACAATCAATAACTGAGGGACAGAGGGAAGGGAGGGGCCTTTTAAACCTTGTTGATTGTTTTTCCTGTCAGGTGGGACTCGTCATCAGGTGTGCCGTCTTGGGAGATGACTAGAGAAATATACATTTTTTTACACATTTTATTTTTGTAAGCAAGTTGGGATTCTTGGTTAAAAAATAAATAAAAAAAAGGGGGGGGGGGGGGGGGACAGTCCTCAAAGAGATAGATATATAGAGAGATTATCTCTCTCTATATATAGCTATATCTATATATAGCTATTTTTTTTTTTTTTTTAATTGTAGGTAGATTGACTTCTCACATGTTTTGGATACTCTGCTCATCATAAATTTGCAAATTCATTACCGTTTACAGAGGGTTTCAGGGGTTTCTGCTTCTCCTGTAGCACATGCCAGTTATATATTAGCAGCAGTATATTCCAGATCACTATATTCGTTTCAGGACAAACTCTGAAGGCATTGAAGCCAAAGCACGACGGCCAGGGAATTCACTTTCTCAAAAAATGGAAATTAATGACAGCCCACATAAGTTCTCATGACAATCACTTTAAGGTTAGATAGTATACCAACATGCAACATTCACACCTCAAAACACAACATACCTTCCAGAGGTGTTTCCACGTCCATTGCAGAACCACTTTTTACTTGTGTTACAGTAGACCACACAAGCAGGATCATGAATACCACAGTAGCTGTAAATAGAAATCCAGTATTAGATTTGCCATTGACATCAGCAAAATTAAATATATTTTATCTTCTGAGTGAAACATGTAGCGTAAGAAGTGGTTGTACATGTCAAAAGAAATGATACAAGATTCTTGTAAATGTTTACTGCGATTTTAAAGAATTGTTTAAATAAGATTTATATTTTTCTAAATTGATTATTCTACTCTCCAGTACCTTAAAAGTCCTGCCTGCCTCTTTTTCTTTGTTTAAATAGGATGTGGTACCAAATTCTGATTCCCTATCACCCAGCTCTTAAATATATTTTATCTAAATTTTACTTTGGATATATCAATATACAAAACCAAGTACCATTTGTAAATCATTTTAACCACTTCCCGCCCGGCCTATAGCAAAATGACGGCCGGGCGGTGGTTCAGTTATCCTGACTGGGTGTCATATGACGTCCAGCAGGATAACTGCCGGCGCACGCCCGTGGGGCACTGACTGTCAACATTATGGAACAGTACGGACAAGTGATGCCCAGCAATGCCAGCCATCAGTGCAGCCATACCAGTGCCCGTCACTGAAGAAGAAAATTTACTTATTTACAAAAAAATTTTAACAAAAACAAACTTTTTTTCTAAAATTTTCGGTCTTTTTTTTATTCTTTGCCAAAAAGAAAAAAAAAAAAAAAAAAACATAATAGGAGGTGATCAAATACCACCAAAAGAAATCCCTATTTGTGGGAACAAGATGATAAAAAATTTGTTTGGGTACAGTGTTGCATGACCGCGCAATTGTCATTCAAATTGCGACAACCCTGAAAATTGGCTTGGACAGGAAAGTGTATAAGTGCCTGGTATTGAAGTGGTTAAATTACAAAATAAAGTGTGCATTAGGCACAGATATTTGAATGAAACGATGCATAAGTAGTGGTTTACAACAGATTAAGTCAACAGATTTGTATTTACCACTTGCCTACCAGGCCAATTCTGACATTTCTCTCCTCTCATTTTTTTTGCTAGAAAATTACATAGAACCCCCAAACATTATATATAGATTTTTTTTTAGCAAAGACCCTAGAGAATACAATGGCGGTCATTGCAAATTTTTATCTTGCACGGTATTTGCGCAGCAATTTTTCGAATGCTTTTTTATTTTGGAAAAAAAGTTTTGTGCTTTAAAAAACAAAAAAAAAAAAAAAAAAAACAGTAAAGTTAGCCCAATGTTTTTGCATAATGTGAAAGATGAAGTTACGCTGAGTAGATCCCCAACATGTCACACTTCAAAATTGCACGCGCTCGTAGAATGCCGCCAAACTTCGCTACTTAAAAATCCCCTTAGCCCCGGTTCACACAGGGGCGGCACGACTTGCAGGTCGCCTCAGCGAGGCGACCTGCAAACTACTTCCGAGGCGACTTGCAAAACGACTTCTGCATAGAAGTCTATGCAAGTCGCCCCCAAAGTAGTACAGGAACCTTTTTCTAAGTCGGAGCGACATGCGTCGCTCCTATTAGAACGGTTCCGTAGCACAGAACGGGAGGCGACTTGTCAGGCGACTAGGTCGCCTAACAAGTCGCCCCTGTGTGAACCGGCACTTAGGCAACGCTTTAAAAATATTTACTGGTTACATGTTTTGAGTTAGAGGAGGTCTAGGACCAAAATTATTGCTCTCCCTCTAACGTTCGCGGGGATACCTCACATGTGTGGTTTGAACACCGTTTTCATATGTGGGCGGGACTTACGTATGGACAGGGGCTCACGGGGACAGGGACGCTTTAAAAAAAAAATTTTAATTGTTAATTTTACTTTATTTTAGCTTGACACTTTTTTCCCCCCAAAAATGTTTTGATCACTTTTATTTCTATTACAAGGAATGTAAACATCCCTTGTAATAGGAATATGGCATGACAGGTGCTTTTTACCGTGAGATATATGGTCAATAAGACCCCACATCTCACCTCTAGGCTGGGAAGCCTGAAATAAAAAAAAAATTAAAAAAAAGGAACACTGCCTCCCTGCCGAAGCGGCGCTGTTTTTATTCTAATACAGAGGACGGGTGTGACGTCATAACATCGCGCCCAGCCTCCGAACGATCATAGAGACTCCGGCGACCATATTATTTTGCATTATTAAATGTTTATTGAATTTGACATATCCATTAAAACCACCTTCATAACATTTATCACAAAGTCAAAACATCTTTATCCATTTCCCAATCCCCCCCCCCCAAAAAAAAGGGGGGGGGGACTTTCCCTTCTCCCCCCTCCCTCCTCCAGATACCTTATATTAAATGTGCTCCCAATTCATCCAAACTAAGAGAAAATTAAAAAAAAATTAAGAGGCTTCTATGAGCCATGTCCATATCACTCTTAACACCCAAAAAAGAAAAAAACAAAAAAAAAGAAAAAAAAAAATTTAATAATAATTACGAGGCTTCTATAAGCCATACTCCACCCCTTACCTATCTATAGTGAATATACACCTCATCTTCCTTTAACCATATCTAGTCTACCCCCCATCCTATATATCCACCCACCTCCCCCCCCCCCCCAGTCCCCCCCCCCCCGGGGCAACCGCATCCGAGCCCAGAGACCATGCAGCTTTATATATTAGTCTACACCAGGGATAAGCAATTAGCGGACCTCCAGCTGTTGCAGAACTACAGGTCCCATGAGGCATAGCAAGACTGACAGCCACAAGCATGACACCCAGAGGCAAAGGCATGATGGGACTTGTAGTTTTGCAACAGCTGGAGGTCCGCTAATTGCATATCCCTGCTCTACACGATCTCCATAGAGCATTGTTCCCAACCTGCCCATATTACCTTAAATTTTTCATTTCTATCTTTAATTGTATGTACCCATCTTTCAACCTCCGTTATTAAATTGACCTCTCTCTCTTCCAGTCCAACAGAGTTGGGCATCTAGTCTGTTTCCATAGCCTGGGTATTAACAATTTGGCTGCATTCAATAGATGTGGAGTAATACTTTTCTTATGATCTAATCGACATTGGTGTCCAATGAAATAGAAAATTTAAGGGCGTTAATGCCATAGGTCGAGAGGACAACCTCTCTACCCATGGAGCTATCTCTTCCCAAAATACCTTAATCCTGGGGCAGGACCACCATAGATGGAGATAAGTACCCTTTTGCCCACACCCCCTCCAACACCTAGCATTTGCGGTCGGGTACATCTGTGCAAGCCTTACTGGAGTCCGATACCACCTAGCTAGAAATGTATATGACATCTCCTGAATCCATGAACGTATAGATGTAGAGTGTGTTAGGTCAATAATCTTTTTAAATTTGTGCCCTAGAGAGCCCCTGCTTTAACTCCCCCTTCCCATTCTCTAATGAAAAAGGGAACAGCTTTATTTTGTGTCCCAAGGACCAGTCTATACATTTGCGACAGCAAATGTCTAGCGCTTGATATATGTACACAGATTCAAATACAGTAAGAGTTTAATGGCCTCATTAATGGTTTCAGCTTATTGAAAAAGCACAATTGATGGTATCTCCACTCCAGCATAGGTACCTTTCCCAGCCTTAATGCCAAATCCGGGAGGTGGGCTAGCATTCCATGTGGAGCAAATATGCCACATGTCGTGTCTCCATCCCTCCCCCATGATCCCAAAGATCCCACCTCTTCTCCCGGAGGGAACCATGGGTACCCCTTCAATGGGGTCAGGGGTGATATCCAGGGGGCATAATCTCCCAGTTGATTTAATTTTTCCCAGGTCGCTAATGTATTCTGAGTTAAAGGTAATGTCCACTCGGGATCCAAGGAATTCCCGCCAACTTCCTACCTGCCATTATCTGGGATCTGATGTAATATATATTCCCAAGTATACCAATGAATTTTTATTCCAGATAAACAGAAAGGAGCCCTGCAAAACAGTCTCCATTGCTGAAGGTACATGGCTGGGTAGAAGTATCGACTTTTCAAACTTGATTTTGAAATTGGATAGAGTTCCAAATTTAGATACCTCTGTCATCAGGGCCGGTAGTGATATCTGAGGGGAAGAGGGGTAAAATAATAAGTCATCGGCATACGCCAAAACTTTATGTTCGTCAGGTCCAATATGTGTCCCTAAGATTTCAGTATTTTTCCTCACTCTACAAAGAAAGGGCTCCAATGTCATAGCAAACAGCAACGAAGACAATGGACACCCTTGTCTTGTGCCGTTGCGTATTTGAAAATAGTTCGATAATGTGCCATACACCTTCACTCTCGCTCTCGGAGTCAAATATAATGCCAATATCCAACTCATTATGCGATCACCCAGACCCATCCCCCTCAACACTTTAATCATAAATGCCCAGTTCACCCTGTCAAAAGCCTTTGACATCCATTGACAGTGTCACTCTCGGGGCTTTATCAGGGTCGTGTTGCATCCAATGGAGGATGAGTAAGGCCCGGATGGTGTTATCCCTAGCCTCACGGCCCTTCATAAAGCCCGTTTGAACAGGGAGAACAAGCTTCACTATATGGTCCTGTAATCAAAGAGCCAAAATTTTGGCAAACAACTTCATGTCAGAATTTAACAGGGAGATGGGTCTGTAGTTAGCGCAGTGTTGACGGTCTTTCCCGGATTTAGGGAGTATCGTGATATATGCCAATAGAGCTTCTGGGGGTAATGGATTAGAAGCATTGATCAAATTGAAATAACTACATATTGGGACCCCTAATCTAGAAATAAATTTCTTATAATATAAGTTCGTAAAACCATCAGGCCCTGGACTTTTACCTATCGACAGGTTCAATATTGCCTCGTTTATTTCATTAATGGAAATTAGTCTATTTCCTCAGTCACCGTGGATGGCAACGAGGGCAGCGCTGAATCTTCTATGTATTCTCTAAACTCCAATTTTCTGTGTTCCTCTATGCCATTCACGGAGCCAGCCTGAATGTTGTATAGAGCCTCATAAAATGTATGGAACTCTGCCGCTATGGCCTGAGTTTCCATTATCTTTTTATTGTGGACTATTAGATTATGAACATGCCTAGAGTCTTGTTTTTTCAGCTGTCTGGCTAATAACCGACCACTTTTATTTCCTTGTTTGTAGGACCGATGAGCAAAAAATCTATACTTATTTTTCATTTTCTGATCCATACACTGCACCAACTTGCACCGCAAGGTCTCCAATTGCTGAACATCTGCTGGATCTAGGTGTCTTATGTTTACTCTCCAACTCATTAATCTCTTCCAGCAGATCTAATATCTCCTTTTGTTTTTCTTTTTTGATCCGCGACCCGTGCACCATCAGTTCGCCCCTAATCACTGATTTATGGGCTTCCCACACAGCCTGCTCAGATACTTCTCCCGGCACATTCATTTCAAAATATGTTTTAATCGTAAGAGACAATGCCTCCACTACTCTGTTATCATCCAGCAATGATTCATTTAGCAAAGTCTTTTCTAGGTGGCCTGCAGAAACTGGTAAAGGTCACAGTTATAGGGGCATTTTCTGAAATTGTTATTGATTCTATAGTGAATGAGCGAGTCCTTTCCAGGTAAAACTAGTCCACTAGGAAAAGGTCCAGACAAGAATAGATGGCATGTACTTTAGAATAATAGCTATAGTCCTTACTCCCATTATGTGTCACATGCCATCCATCCACCCGATGCAAGGAGCGCAAAAGTTGTTTTAGATGTTTTAACACTTTAAAAGATATGGGGGTTTTACCCGTTGACGTATCTTTATCTGGGTCTAAGGTAAGATTAAAATCCCCTCCCAGGATCAAAACTCAATCTTTGAACTTCTCCAAAAGCTTCAGAGTTCTTACAAGAAAATTGACCGTTCCTGTATTTGGCGCATACATTGAGGCAAATGTATAACAATAGCCATGCAGTCTTCCCTTTACAAAAACAAAACAGCCTTCTGGGTCCATTTGTGAGGCTATTAAAACCATCGGGCATGTCCTTCCAAAGGCCACTGTCACCCCCCTTGCCCTTGCAATGGTGGATGGTGCATGGTACCACTGATTAAACAGATGTAATGGCATATTTGGAACTGACCCCTTTACAAAATGCGAAAATGCGTCTCTTGCAGGAAAGCCACGTCCGCCCTATGATGGCGCAGCTCCTGCCATAAACGACCCTTTTCCTGGGGTGAACATAAACCTATTATACAATATCACTTTTATTGGGCCTGCCATTACTTATAGACCTACTCTATTCCTCTGATATCCGCTGTCTCTCTTTGCTCTCTGCCGACCCCCCTGGAAGGAAGGAAAGGGGGAAAAAAAAAAAAAGGAAACTAGTAAATCATGAAACCCCCCCCTCTCCTCAGTATTCCACCCCAAGGAATACATACTAAACTGGGAGATAAATCCGAGTGTGGGGGGCACCCTCACCCATCAGTCTCTCCGTCTTCCTGCTATACTGCAGGATCTTAAGTCCCTTATATCGGGCCTGACCTAATGGGGAAAAAAAAAAATATCCTGTGTCCGACTCACCGCTCGTAGCGGGAGTCGGTAGAAGCACCGGACAGTGGTGGGAGGGGGTGGGGACGTCCCCTCTCGCCACCCGTAAGAGCGTTCTTACGATGCACAGATTCACCGGCTCTAAAAGACGATATCTGAACGATGCCTGTAGCTACAGGCATCGTTCAGATATCCCCTCTCAAAGCCAAGGATGTAATTTGGCGTACGGCAGGCGGGAAGTGGTTAAAAATAGTAACAGAAAAATGCTCCAAGTACCTAAAAACTATCTACATAGAAGTACTGTGCAAACGTTTTTAGGCAGGTGTGAAGAAATGCTGTAAAGTAAGAATGCGCTCACAAAACATGTTTATTTTTACAAATTTCAAGGGAAAAAAAAAAAAAATGAATGCTGGCTATACACTATACGAAAAATCGGCCGAAATTCAGTCATTTGGCCAGTTCGTTTTTCGGCCAGTTAATGGGCACAAAATCGATAATCGTTGGAATGTTTTCGAGCCCAAAAAAACCTCCACTAAGGACAAGTTTGGAAATTTCCTGCTGAACGAACGATGAATTGAAAGGCGTTTCCCGTCCAAACGGTTTGCACTATGTAAAAAAAAAAAAAAAGCGAACAAAAAAACGATTCATGTCCACTGAACGATTTATCGGTCATTACATGACGGCACTATCGTTCGCCCACACTGCCGAATGTCCGCTTTTTGAAAATGGGTTTGGCCGATTTTCCGTCTAGTGTATGGCCAGTATAAGTAAGCGAACAGATGAAAAATCCAAAATAGGATTTTTGCCTTTAAAGACAGCATCAATTCTTTTAAGTACATCTGCACTCAGTTTTTGAAAATAAAGTAGAAACATTTATTGCATATTAATAGTCTGCTAGCCTTGCATGCATTATACAGTTGTGCTCATAAGTTTACATACCCTGGCAGAATTTATGATTTCATGGCCATTTTTCAGACAATATGAATAACACACAAACATCTTTCACTCATGGTTAGTGTTTGGCTGAAGCCATTATTTATCAATCAACTGTGTTTTCTCTTTTTAAATCATAAATGACAACAGAAACTACCCAAATGACCCTGATCAAACGTTTACATACCCTGGTGATTTCACAAGTTGACACAAAGGGGTTTGAATGGCTATTAAAAAGGTAACCATCCTCGTGTGTGTGTGTGTAAAACATCAATGAGTTTCTGGACTCCTGGCAGACCGCATCTTTCATCCAGTGCTGTACTGAACTTTCTAGATTCTGAGTCATGGAGAAAGCAAAAGTATTGTCAAAGGATCTGTGGGAAAAGGTAGTTGAACTGTATAAAAGCGGAAAGGGATATAAAAAAAGATATCCAAGGAATTGAGAATGCCAATCAGCAGTGTTCAAACTCTATTCAAGAAGTGGAAAATTAGGGGTTCTGTTGAAACCGAACCACGGTCAGGTAGACCAACTAAAATTTCAGCCACAACTGCCAGGAAAAATTGTTTGGGATGCAAAGAAAAACACACAAATAACTTCAGGTGAAGTATAGGACTCTCTGAAAACATTTAGTGTGGCTGTTTCAAGATGCACAATAAGGAAGCACTTATTGTGATGCATGGTCGAGTCGCCGGAAGAAAGCCATTACTACGCAAATGCCCCAAAGTATCCCACTTATAATATGCCAAACAGCACAGAGAAAAGCCTCAAACCTTCTGGCACAAGGTCTTTTGGAGTGATGAGACCAAAATTGAGCTTTTTGGGCACAACCATAAACGCTTCATTTGGAGAGGAGTCAACAAGGCCTATGATGAAAGTTTAACCATTCCTACTGTGAAACACGGAGGTGGATTGCTCAAGTTTTGTGGATGCGAGAGCTACAAAGGCACAGGAAATTTGGTCAAAATTGATGGCAAGATGAATGTAGTATGTTAATAGAAAATACTGGAGGAACCATTTGCATTCATCAGCCAGGAAGCTGCGCATGGGACGTACTTGGACATTCCAACTTGACAATGATCCAAAACACAAGGCCAAGTACACCTGTCATTGGCTACAACAGAATAAAGAGAAGGTTCTGGAGTGGCCATCTCAGTCTCCTGACCTCAATATCATTGAGCCACTCCGGGGAGATCTCAAAACGTGCAGTTCATGCAAGACAGCCTAAGAATTTACAGGAACTGGAGGCTTTTTGCCAAGAGGATTGGGCAGCTTTACCATCTTAGAAGATAAAGAGCCTCATCCTCAAATACCACAAAAGACTTCAAGCTGTCATTCATGGTAAAGTGGGGAATAAATGGCAAAAGTTGAATGGGGAATCCGCGCAACGGAATTAGGTAAAAGACAAAATGTTAAAATACAAAATGTTGGACTGCTGCCCTTACACACGCAATCTCCACCGAAGTGGAGTAAGCAAAAGGGTAAATGTGAAATGAGGGGTGAGTGTGGCGCCGTCCTAAGATACTATTACCAAAGGAAAAAACCTCCCTAGTAATTGACTGTAAACACGAAAAAGGTGTTAAAGTGACATGTGCTATGATTCGTAGAAAAGAAAAAATTATATAAATAAAATAAACAAGATAAAATATATAACATGTGACATGCAACTTGTGATGATAATGACATAAAACTTATAGTAATATTATGTGATCACACATAGGTCAGACGTCCTCTGACGAAACGCGCGTAGGGCATGGCCTATTCCGACGCCTTGCACAATCTCCTCGTATCTGACGCTTCTTGGATAACTTACTGCTTATTTGAAACCACTATAATGTGAGTGCCACTTGTCATCTGACCTAAATAAGTGTTAATGGTTTTACACTATGGAATTCTCCTCTCTCCTTCACGTTCAAATGACATCCTGATCCTGCCAAGAATTGCCGCACAGTGGCACACACTGACTGCACGCTACCCCTGTAGGGGCTAAAAAGCTGGCGAGTGTCTGCACGATCACAGCGCGAGACACAAGCACTCGTTCACCACAATATAGCAGCAGACACAAGTGGAATATGCCTGCCTTGGTTTAAAGGGAAACACCAGGAAATTTCATAGAGACTGTTGATTTTCACCTACTGTGCACTGAGCAAATATCATGGCTGGCTTAACCAGCATATTATTAAAAAGTGACCACAACACCATTTACATAGACTGTTTAAATATCACCTATTATATTACCTATGTGTGATCACATAATATTATTTTAAGTTTTATGGCATTATCATCACAAGTTGCAAGTCACGTTATATATTTTATCTTGTTTATTTTATTTATATAATTTTTTCTTTTCTACGAATCATAGCACATGTCACTTTAACACCTTTTTGGTGTTTACAGTCAATTACTAGGGAGGATTTTCCTTTGGTAATAGTATCTTAGGACGGCGCCACACTCACCCATCATTTCACATTTATTAAAGTGGGGAATACACGGTATTAAGAACTGGGGTATGTAAACTTTTGATCAGGGTCATTTGGGTAGTTTATGTTGCCATTATGATTTAAGAGTAAACACAGTTGATTAATAAATGGCTTCAGCCAAACACTAACCATGAGTGAAAAAAGTTTTTGTGTTATCATTCATATCTGAAAAGTGGCCAAGAAATCAAATTCTGCCAGGGTATGTAAACTTATGAGCACAACTGTATACCATAAAAACATCTGTGAATATGAAAGATTACATCTTGCAGCGGAGGGTTCTAGTTAAGTGAACGCATCACTTCTATTTTTATTGGCAAAGCGCAAGTTCACTTTAAGGTGGACCAGTACTTTGCCCATATCAGACGTTCACCTTACAATATGGAGCATGAGGATCAAGTACTTTCGGTTTTACTTTTTACTTGCGCCACTGCCTATGGCCCAGTCAGAATTCCAGTAAGACTTTAAAAGCAAAATACAAAATGTGCATACCTGCCATTCGCATTCCTTCATGACACTGAACCAGCTTGACAAGTGGTTGCCAGGCATTATGTGATGAATTGTGGGGAGACAATGGGAGGTGTTATGTGTTCTTTCATACCCGGGAGGTAAAAAAGATACATATACGTACATACATATCTTAAAGCGGTATTAAACCCAACAAAAATGTAATCTATTGCAGCTTACCAATCATTGGATGTGATGGCTGCATTAGTTCTCTCTTTTAGGCTTTCCCCTGTTTTCACCTGGTGATCTGGCTAGTAACACCTCCTGTATTAGGGGGCCTACACTGTGGATGAAGGAGCAACAAAGACCCCTTTGGACAGCAACATTGTCACCATTGTCAGTCTGGGGGAAGGGGAGAGTTGGATGCACTAGCAGACTTGGACACACTAACAAATTGAAGCCAAATTCCAGCTAACACTTTTTAAGCAGTTAAAGCAAGTTTTGTTCCTTTTGGGAACATAAGAGCCGATCATTGGAAGCACCATCACCAGTGTTAAAAGGTTTGTTGTTTCAAAACCACTAACATCTGCAGGCTTGTCCTGTTGAAAAATAACTTGCTAACAGGATCACCAGGTGATAAAAGAAAGCCTAAAAAAAAAAAAAAAACAACAAAAAAAAAACAAAACAAAAAACAAAAAAAAAAAACAAATGCAGCCACATCTAAGCTGCAATATAATGGTTTGATCTTTGGGTTTAATATCACTTTAAAGGGATAATAAACCCTTAGTTTTTAAGCACTTTTGGCAGCTAAATCAATCATTACCAAGTAAGCAGCTTATTCATCTTTTAATCCTTGCCTAGTTTTCAAGTGTAAGCTGATGCCATGACTGCTGTCCCATGTTCCCTGTATCAGGGTGACTTCTTCCTCTTGCAGTGTGCTATGGAGCCATCTTTGCATGTAGGGAGAAGAGCTATGTCCCCCTATACTGTCAGCATCACTAGAAACACAAACCCACATTGCCTAGGATGGCAAGGCACTTCACTCCACCTTCCCGTCCCTTCACCAAGCTAACAAGATGACCGGAGACTGCACTGTCCACTCAAAGCTCTCCTGTGAAAAAATGTTTGGGGAAGCAACACTAGGAGCAGGAGCCAGAAGATTTGAATATTGTAAACTGCAAGTGCTGGGATAAGAATTAATTTATTATTTTTGTCTACTGGGGAACATTTTATTGTTCGCAATGTGTTAAGCCAAAAGGTTAACTACTACTTTAATCCTTTTGCTGCCAGGTCTGTACGCCATACGGACCTGACAGCGGGGGGTTTCACACAATCTGGTGGCTGCAACAACTGGGATTGTGTGTTGAAATGACAGGCAGACCCCTGCCAGTCAGGTGAATGTATTTGGGCGGCTGTGCTGCTGCCAAATTGCCTTCACACACCCCTGGTACCAGCGTGCTCCTGCCATGTATTTCATGCTTCGCTTGCCCATCTGCAGGCCCAGGACCGACATGGCAGGTGGAGGGAGAAGAACGGACACACATCCGCTTTCCTCCTTGCTGTGACCCAGAAAGCAACGTGTATTATGTCACTTCCAGGTCAGCCTCTCCTAGTCCTCGGCTAGCATAGCTGGGAAGAGATGTATTGCATTGCAATACATTCAATGGAGCCCAGAGGAGACATGCATGTTTCCTCTGGGCTCCATTGAATGTATTGCAATGCAGAGCGCATTAGGTGACAGGTTAAAAAGAACCTGTCACCTAGAAATCATCACATAGGGGACTTTTTGTCCCCTATGTGATAAAAGTTAGGCCAAAAATTTTTTTTTTGGTGCAAAGAGTTAGGTACCTGGTAACTCTTTTTCTAAGAAGTCTTCCAGGGCAGCATCCGAGAGATAGGCTCCTCCTCCCTAAAACAGGAAACACATTAGTCCACTATTATAAATTTCACAGTCTTACCTGCGTGCCTCAGTTATGTTAAAGCACCGAAGGAATTCCCCGTAAGCTGAAAGCTCCCCCGCTGTACCTGGTATTTGTCATTTCAAGGGTGGGAACTAGTGCTGCCTTGGAAGACTTCGTAGAAAAAGAGTTACCAGGTACCTAACTCTGTTTTCTCGAATCGTCTTCCAGGGCAGCATCTGAGAGGATGTATCAAGCAATACTTACTAGGGTGGGGTTAGAGACTGGAGCACTTTGCGACTAAATGCTTGGTCTTGGTCAGACAGCTGGTCTATCCGGTAGTGCTTTGTGAAAGTACTGGAGCTCGACCATGTCGCTGCCCTGCAGATCTGCTCCGGAGTTGCCCCTGCTTTCTCTGCGACTGAGGTTGCCCAGGCTCTAGTCGTGTGCGCTCTGAATTCACTAGGTGGAGTGAGATTCTGTGCCTTATAGGTAATCTGTATGTCCATTCTTATCCATCTGCTGATGGTACTTTTTGAAGCTTGTTTCCCTCTGTTGATTCCTGCATAGAGGACGAAGAGGGAGGTCGTTCTACGCCATTCCTTTGTTCTTTAGAGATACGTTATGAGCGTGTTCCTTACATCTAGTTTACTGTAAATGTCCCTTTTCCTACTATCCATGGTTGTTGGGAGTGAGGGTATGACGATGTTTTGGGTTCTGTGGAATGTAGAAGAGACCTTGGGTAGAAAGGCCGGATCTGGAGAGAGCATTATCTTGTCCAGATGTATTAGACAGTATGGTTCTATTGTTGACAGAGCTTGGATTTCACTCACTCTTCTGGCGGATACTAGGGCCAGAAGGAGCGCAGTTTTTAGTGTGAGGTTTTTGTCTGAGCTATCCTCGATAGGTTCAAACGGAGGGGAAAGAAAGCCCTTAAGTACCGTGCCCATGTCCCAGGTGGGCTTTCTGTACATTTTGGCTGGTTTAGATCTTTTAAGTGCTATAAGGAAACGTCTTATCAGCGGGTCCTCCGCTAGTCTAGTATCCATGACCGAGGAAAGTGCTGCAACTTGTACCTTCAGGGTGCTAGGTGATATGTTTTTGTCTGCACCATCTTGTAGGAAGTCCAAAACTATTGGAATTATCCCACCGTTGGAGGTTGGTCTGTCTTTGTACCAAGAAACAAATTTTTTCCTTATTTTCTCATAGATAGCTCTCGTTACCGGCTTTCTGCTGTTTAAGATGGTGTTGATTACCCTGTCTGACAGGCCTTTGTTCTGGAGTTTTACCCTCTCAGTAACCAAGCCGAGAGCTTCAGGATTTTGTGGTTCGGGTGGTTGACTGGGCCTTGTGACAGTAGATCCGGGCGGTCCGTGAGTGTCAGCTGAGGTTGTATGCTGAGGTTTTTCAAGTGACTGAACCATGCTCTCTGGGGCCAGTGTGGTGCTATTAGTATCACCGTTGTTTTCTCTGCCTTGATTTTTTGGATTACCTTTGGGATTATGGCAGTTGGAGGGAATGCATAGCACAGATGCCATTTCCAGTTTTGGTTGAAAGCATCCACCCCGCTGTTGCCATCTGTAGGGTCCAGGGAGAAAAATATCGGAGATTTTGCATTCTCCCTGGAAGCGAATAGGTCTACTTCGGGTATTCCCCACTTTTGAGTGATTTGAATGAAGGTTGTTTGGTTTAGTGACCATTCTGTTTGTTTTATCGTTTTCCGGCTCAGGAAATCTGCCAATATATTGTCTGTTCCTTTCAGATGAATACCGGATATCGATCTTGTGTTCGCTTCTGCCCATAGTAGGATTGATTGTGTCAGCCTCATCAAGTTTTGGGACTTTGTACCACCTTGTCTGTTTAGGTATGCGACGGTCGTGGAGTTGTCTGATTGTACTTTTACATCTCTCCCCTGTAATGCTGGCTTGAAAGCTTTTAGCGCTTCCCCCACAGCTTTCAGCTCTCTCAAGTTTGAGGAGGCTTGTGACCATTTGGATGTCTATTTCCCTTGTGAGTACATCCCTTCCCAGGGCCCATCCCAGGGCGCTTGCATTGGTGGTGATCCTGACTGGATTGACTTGAGCCCATCTGCGCCCCTCGATGACCCGAAGTGGGTTGAGCCACCAGTGGAGTGTTTGTTTGACTGTGGCTGGGACGGGAATGGACTTGTCTAGGGATGCTTGCCTGCCATCCCACTGGGACAGAATGTAGTTCTGTAAGGGTCGCATGTGAATTTGTGCCCAGGTAATAGCTGGAATGGAAGACGTCATCAGTCCTAGTATGGACATTCCGTGCCTGATTGTTGTGGAATGATTCCTTAACAGGGAGGTAATCGCTTGTGTAATTTTTTCGTCCTTTTCCTTTGTTAGGAAAATTTTTGACAGTCTGGACTCCAGTCTGGATCGGAAACTCTGTCACTGCGGTGGCGGCGGGGGGGGGCGGCCATCTAATACATGCTGATGTATCTCCCCTGGCGGGCCCTAGATACAGCAGTGTAGAGAACCTGTTTTCCCGGAAAGCAAGTGAGGGGGATGCTCTGCTAAACAAACACAGAATGCAGGCCCTAGAGCAGCGGCATGGGGGGGATGACAGAGTCCGCCTACAGCCTGGGGGGATGATTGCAGACCCCTCAGTATGCGCGAAATCTCAGGCTTGAGCAAAGTTGCTCAGTGCTGCGCCTGCTCGCCCTCCCAAGGCCCATTGGGCTGTATGGGATGCTGGCAGGGGGTCTCCCGCAACAAGCACAGAGACAAGTGAAAAAATAACAAACGTTTTTGCAGCTCCTGTGGGTCCGGAGGAAACAGAAAACAACTGAGGCACACAGGTAAGACTGTGAAATTTATAATGGTGGACTAATGTGTTTCCTGTTTTAGGGAGGAGGAGCCTCTCTCTCGGATGCTGCCCTGGAAGACGATTCGAGAAAATAGTTACCCCAAAGCACATAAAATACCCCCCCCTCCCCACATATTCGCACGAACGTAAACACACGCGGTGGGGGCACCTACACATGAAGCCTCCTCTGTAACACTAAACTGATGATCTATAGGGGGCTTTTGAAGCATCACCTTTAGAAAATATAGGGTACTGACGTTTGTTGCCATTTTGTTGGCGCACACAAATTTAAGGTTTGAGATGTTGGGCATCTATACACATGGTGCAACCTCGTCTTTTATATTTCACCAAAAATTTGGGTAACTTATTGTGGTAGTTTGCCCTTAAAGTTACAGTGGTGTGTTTTATCACTGAAATTTTGCATTTCCTAGATTTTTGCAGTGATATCAAACGACACAAAAAAATTGGATCTACCACTATTTTATTATCTAGGGTGTCTGCTTTCAGAAAATATATAATGTTTGCAGGTTTTATGTAATCTTCAAACCTAAAATAATTTTTTAAATGTGTGCAAAAAAAGCTCTGGCAGCGAAAAGGTTAAACCCTTATAGAGGGTAGAGATACAGGTTAAAGTGGTTGTAAAGGCAGGTTTTTTAGCTTAATGTTTTTCTTGCCCCCCTCACATTTACCTGAGGTCCATCTCTGTCCACGGGGGTTTCAGCCGTCCGTGATTCCCCTTCCCGATTGGCTGAGACAGAGCAGCAGCACCATTGGCTCCCGCTGCTGTCAAAGTCAGCTAGCCAATCAGGGGAGAGAGGGGGGCGGGGCTTTTTGTCTGAATGGACACAGGGAGCGGTGACTCAGCTCGGGTGCCCCCATAGCAAGCTGCTTGCTGTGGGGGCAATGACCAGGAGGGAATGGCCAGGAGCACGGAAGAGGGACCCGAGAAGAGGAGAATATTGGCTGCTCTGTGCAAATTCACTGCAACAGAGGTGGTAATTACATGTGTTATTTTTAATAGAAAAAAAAAAAAGACTTTACAATCACTAACTTTTTTCCAGAACCTGGTAAAATTCCTGCTGAAAACTCTTACCACAAAGAATTTAGACCTTTTAATAACCTATGCATATAAAAAGACCCACCTGCAAGCATGTAAAGGGAGATCTTTTGTATAATATGTATCTTCTTCATCTTCTTCAAAATTTAGCTCACCCAGCAACTGGCTTGTTTTTCCCACCCCATCATCTACTGTGCCATTCTGTAGTATCCCCTCAGGACCATTGACCTACAATAAAATTAAAAGAAAAATCAAACTTCAATTAGTTTACACAAGTTATGATTAAAATGAAAAAAAAAACGTAGTTTTGAGTTTGTTACAGATTTTATGTACACGACTTAAGAAAATGTTCAGGTAAATATGGAAAATACAGCGTTCTGGAACATATGCAAAGGTTCACATCCTTCATTAGCATAGTTGGCTTGCAGGTTTCTTAGTTGTGCAGTACTAGCAATATCTATTAAAGGGAAATGCTCTTCTCTAAAGCAGGAGACCTCATGAACAGTCACAGAACAAGACCATTCATGGGGTCTTGAATGACTCGGCACGCTCCCGAGTCCAGCATTTGCTTCCATAGACACGAATGCCGGACTCGGCCCCGCCCCCCGGTGCCCACGTCACTGGATTTAATTGACAGCAGCAGGAGCCAATGGCTGTGCTGCTATCAATCTATCGAATCAAGGTGAGAACCCCAGGCAGAGGAAGAGCGTGTCTCCGGCGTGTGAAATTTCAGGGCTCAGGTAAATAAAAACAGGGGCTGGTCACTGCCAGGAATTTTTTCACCTAAATGCATAGGATGCATTAAGGTGAAAAAACACGAGGGTTTACAACCCCTTTAAAGTGTATAGACACTGAGGACGTGCCTCCTGGATGCCTACTCTATAAACCTATCCCATTCTGTTGAGTCCTCAGTTTTGTAAAAGCAATGGAAGGAAGGGTGTCTTGTACTGTACTACAAGACATGGCATTTACAGGCAAAATTCCTCTTATCTTTATTGTACAGGACAGACACAGAATAGTCATACACCAAGAAATGTCTCCAAGCAATGAATAAGGAAGGGTGGGCAACAATGAGGCAAACAGAACTGTGCCAAAAGGTCCAACAAGGGTCAGAAGACTCTAATTCAGAGCTGCTGCAAAGGTATTGAAGGTAAAACTTTACGAACAGAAGACCAGATGGCAGCCTTACACATCTGGGCTACAGAGGCTTGGTGCTGAAATGCTCATGAACCACCCACCGATCTGGGGGAATGGGCACAGACATGTAGGAGATTTCTTTGGGAACGTAAGCTCTTGCAATCAGATTTTGTATCCATCGTGCAATGATGGACTTTGAAGCAGGATGTCCTTTTTACAAGAGAGAACAAAGCCAGAGACCTTTGTAAAAAAATAAAAAACTGATACTTTTAAATGTACCTAGGGCCTATTTATGGTAAAGATCTAATTGTAGGAAGCCAAAAATGCAAGGTACAGAGTAACACACACACACACACAAAAAACAAAACAAAAAACAAAACAGATTTCCAGGTGCGATAATATATCTTGCTAAAAGAGGCTTTTCTTCCTTTTAGCAAGGCAGGAATCACAGACTCAAACTTTGGTATCTTAACACCTTCCATCCATGCCGTTCTAGTCAGACTGAGAAGCAGGATGGAATATAAGGCCTTGAGATAGCAGATCTGGTATGATGAGAAGGGGCCAAAGGGCGACTGTTAGATGTACAGTATCTCACAAGAGTACACCCCTCACATTTCTGTAAATACTTTATTACAGGGCTCAACAAACCCCGGGGGCCAGGTCGCATTTGCGACTAGAATTACCAACCTGGCACGGCCCAGCTGGGGTATCCTGTCTCTGTGCAACACACCCCCCCCTCCCGGTGCGACTGCGTTGGTCCGCGCCGGTAATTGAGGCCGCGACTTTGCAGCCTTCTGCAGTCCTATGGTTCCCTTCTGCAATCCGGCGCCCTCTTGTGGTGGCCGTTGGTATGACAAGACAACCATCAATGCTAATGGAGCTTCCCCTGCCTGTTTTCACTGCCCGCTCATCTCCTTCCCTTTACTTAGAACCCCCAAACATTATATATATTTTTTATTTTAACACCCTGAACAATAAAATGGGCATCGTTGCAATACTTTCTGTCACACCGTATTTGCGCAGCGGACTTAAAAGCGCACTATTTTGGGAAAAATACTTTTTTTAATTAAAAAAAATAAGACAACAGTAAAGTTAGCCCAATTTTTTTTTAAATTGTGAAAGATAATGTTACGCCGAGTAAATTGATTCCCAACATGTCATGCTTCAAAATTTCGTCTGCTCGTGGAATGGCGACAAACTTTTACCCTTTAAAATCTCAGCGACATTTAAAAAAAATTCTACAGGTTGCATGTTTTGAGTTACAGAGGAGATCTAGGGCTAGAATTATTGCTCTCGCTCTACCAATCGTGTCAATACCTCACATGTGTGGTTTGAACCCTGCTTATATATGCGGGCGCTACTCACATATGCGTTCGCTTCTGCACGCGAGCTCGGCGCGACGGGGCGCGTTTAAAATTATTCTTTTTTTTTTCTTATTTATTTTAACTTTTATTTTTTATTTTTTCACTATTCTTTTAAAAAAAAAAAAAGTCACTTTTATTCCTATTACCAGGAATGTAAAAATCCCTTGTAATAGAAAAAAAGCATGACAGGTCCTCTTTAATATGAGATCAAAAAGACCTCAGATCTCATATTTAAACTAAAATGCATTTAAAAAAAAAAATGTGTCATTTGAAAAAAATAAAAATGTCCCTTTAAGAGCTATGGGCGGAAGTGACGATTTGACATCGCTTTCGCCCCGCAATGACTTGGGGACGGGCGGGGGGCCCTCTTCCCCTCACTCGTCTCCATGTCAAGCCAGGGACAGGTTCGGATCGCCTCCGCCGTTACCGACTGCCACGGTAAGCAGTGAAGGGCACCAGAGCGTGGTGGTAGAGGGGGCCCTCTTCCGCCACCGATAAAAGTGATCTGGCGGCGAATCCGCTGCAGAGACCACTTACCTGAAAGAGAACCACCGGCTCTTGAAGAGGATACCAGGGTTATGGTAGCTAGCTGCTACCATAACAACAGTATTTCTCTTCAAAGACAGGGCGTATATAGTCATCCTGCGGGAAGGAAGCAGTTAATTAAAATGAATTTATTATTTGTCATCTCCCTGCTTGGCCCCTTTCACATGGGCTGTCTGATCAGGTTCGCCTGTCAGTTTTTCAGGCGGACCTGATCAGACCCTTAGCGGGGATAGGGCGGTCTTGTGTCCCTGCATGGCAGGAAATAAAAGCAGTCACGTTCGTTCTAGTCGTCTTTCTGTGTAAATTTAAGATTGGTTAATTTTTATATTGAAAATAAATCTTTGTCGGTTTAAAAAAAAAAAAAAAAAAAAAACTGGCTCCTAACTTTTTTAGCTGGCTCCTAGATTCCAAGCAAATTTGTCAAGCCCTGCTTTATTATATCTTTTCATGTGACAACACTGAAGAAATTACACTCTTCTACAAAGTAAAGTAGTGAGTGTACAGCTTGTACAATAGTGTAATTTTCATGTCCCCCTCAAAATAACTCACACAGCCATTAATGTCTAAACCGCTGGCAACAAAAGTGAGTACACCCCTAAGTGAAAATGTCCAAATTGGGCCCAAAGTGTCCATATTTTGTGTGGCCACCATTATTTCCCAGCACTGCCTTAACCCTCTTGGACATTGAGTTCACCAGAGCTTCACAGGTTGCCACTGGAGTCCTCTTCCACTCCTCCATGACCACATCACGGAGCTGGTGGATGTTAGAGACCTTGAGCTCCTCTACCTTCCATTTGAGAATCCCCACAGATGCTCAATAGGGTTTAGGTCTAGAGACATGCTTGGCCAGTCCATTACCTTTACCCTCAGCTTCTTTAGCAAGGCAATGGCCGTCCTGGAGGCGTGTTTGGGGTCATTATGTTGGAATACTGCCCTGCGGCCCAGTCTCCGAAGGGACGTGATCATGCTCTGCTTCAGTATGTCACTGTACAGGTTGGCATTCATGGTTCCCTTAATGAACTGTAGCTCCCCAGTGCCGGCAGCACTCATGCGGCCCCAGACCATGACACTCCCACCACAATGCTTGACTGTAGGCAAGACACACTTTGTACTCCTCACCTGGTTGCTGCCACACACGCTTGACACCATCTGAACCAAATAAGTTTATCTTCGACTCATCAGACTACAGGATATGGTTTCAGTAATCCATGTCCCTAGCCTGCTTGTCTTCAGCAACTGTTTGAGGGCTTACTTGTGCTTCTTTAGATGATGCTTCCTTCTGGGACAACAGCCATGCAGACCCGAATGATGCCGTGTTCGGTATATGGTCTGAGCATTGACAGGCTGACCCCCCACGCCTTCAACCTCTGCAGCAATGCTGGCAGCACTCATACATCTATTTCCCAAAGACAACCTCTGGATATGACAGTGAGCATGTGCACTCAACTTCTTTTGGTCGACCATGGCGAGGCCTGTTCTGAGTGGAACCTGTCCTGTTAAACCGATGTATGGTCTTGGCCACCATGCTGCAGCTCAGTTTCAGGGTCTTGGCAACCTTCTTATAGCCTAGGTCAGTGATGGCGAAGCTTGGCACCCCAGATGTTTTGGAACTACATTTTCCATGATGCTCATGCACTCTGCAGTGTAGTTAAGCATCATGGGAAATGTAGTTCCAAAACATCTGGAGTGCCAAGGTTCATCATCACTGGCCTAGGCCATCTTTATGTAGAGCAACAATTCCTTTTTTCGGATCCTCAGAGGGTTCTTTGCCATGAAGTGCCATGTTGAACTTCCAGTGACCAGTATGAGAGTGAGAGCGATAACATAAAATTTAACACACCTGCTCCCCCATTCACACCTGAGACCTTGTAACACTAATGAGTCAGATGACACCGGGGAGGGAAAATGGCTAATTGGGCCCAAAATGGACATTTTTTACTTAGGGGTGTACTCACTTTTGTTGCCAGCGGTTTGGACATTAACCTGTTCCCGACCAGCCACCGCATTTGTACTGCAGCAGAATGGCACAGGCAGGCGAATCGCTGTTATGCCACGCGTGCACGCCCCCCCGCCGGTCGCGACGATCGGATTCGATCAGGAACCGATCAATCCCCAGGCCAATGAGATCTGGCCTGGACCTGGTGATCGCTCCTGACGAATGATATCCTTCTCCTGTCTGTGTAACTGTAAACTCTGACAGGGGAAGTGATGTCATCTCCCTCGTGTCGGTCTTTTCTGTTCCAGACTGAGAGGAGAGAGCATCAGAAAAGTGAGTTGCACAACAATACACGGACACCAGGTCACGTAGGCACATAATTCACCCCCGATCACCACCTGTCACTCAGTACAGCAATCAGATTTTTTTTTTATCGCTGTACTAGTGTCATTAGTGACACTAATCAGGGTAATTAGTCTTAGGCCCAGGTATGTCTAGGGACCCCCCTAACCCCCCCAATAAGGTTTAACCCCTTGATTACCCCGTCACCTGTGATCACAGTATAAGTGTCAGGGGTGACGCAGTTTAGCTAGATTTTTATAGCATCAGGGCACCCGTCGTATTTTACCCAATAAAGGTTTAACCCTTTGATCACCCGGCGGGGTGTTAGGTTTTTGCGTCAGATAGGGTCTGCATCGCCCCAGGCAGCGTCAGATCAGTGCCAGTACCGCTAACACCCACGCACCATACGCCTCCCTTAGTAGTATAGTGTCTGAACAGATCAATATCTGATCAGAACTATATTAGTGTCCCCAACAGTTTAGGGTTCCCAAAAACGCAGTGTTAGTGGGATCAGCCCAGATACCTGCTAGCATCTGCATTTAGCACCTCCGCCCAGCCCACCCAACTTACAAAACACAACACACATAACTGCAGTGTTTGCAGAGTCAGGCCTGATCCCTGCGGACGTTAAGTTTTTTTGGTAGCATTTGAATCAGTCGCTAACAGTCAGGAGCTTTTTTTACCTGTGAGTCTCACTACTGTACCAGTAAATTTAGAGACCAAAATGTCAAATCGAAGGTACAGTAGTGAAGAGGCCTACACGTTTCTGAGCATGAGACAGACATTGAAGAGGAAGTCAATCATCTGTCAGATGCAGGCTCAGAATACGATCCTGTAGACGACAGCGGCACCCTGACAGATGGCAGGGACCAAAACTCCGTCGTCAGAGCTAAGGTCAGGCGTACCAGACCCCGATCTTCTGTTGTCGTTGAGGTGCAAGAACCGCAGGTCCCTCGTAGGGAGCAGAGAGCCAGTACTAGCGCCACTATTCCTTCTGGTGAACTGGCAAGCACCAGCGGCCTAGTACATCCTGGTCGTACATCCAGCACTGCAGTAACACTTGGTGATGTGGCGAGTCTCATAAGTGCAGTTCAAGCTGGCGAGGTGGCAAGCACAAGTAGTGTCACGCTGCCACCAAGAAGACAAAGACAGGCCTATCGAGCCCATAGTGCCCTTCCTGCTGCATTTGCCAATCCTAATTGGGAACCCACCACTTCAGCAGCACCTGTACTTCCCCCATTCACTGGCCAACCTGGCATTCAAGTGGAAACAGTTGATTTTACGTCACTTGATTTTTATTCGCTGTTTTTCACCGAAGATCTCTATAGATCTATTGTGGACCAAAGCAATTTGTATGCTGGTCAATTCATCGCCCTTAATCCCCAGCTGACCCTTGCCAGAGATTGGAGACCAATTACGGTCTCTGAATTTAAGACCTTCCTAGTCCTCCTCATGGGCGTAACTAAAAAGAGTGAGTTGCAGTCATATTGGTCCACTGACCCAATTCACCATACGCCCGTGTTCTCTGCCTCCATGACCAGGACACGATACAAGCAGATCTTGCGGTTCATGCACTTCAGTGACAATGAACTCTGTCGTCCTCGGGGTGACCCTGATTTTGATCGGCTCTACAAAATTCGGCCCCTCGTAAACCACTTCAACCATCGTTTTGCAGCCTTGTTTACTCCCCCATCAAGTTGTCTGCGTTGATGAGTCCCTGATTACGTTTTCTGGTCGCTTGTCATTCAAACAGTATCTCCCCAGCAAGGGTGCCAAATACGGAGTCAAGATGTATAAGCTCTGTGACAGGGCCACAGGCTTTACATGTAGTTTTATGTTTTACGAGGGAAGAGATAATTATGTAGAGCCGGAGAACTGTCCTGACTACATAGGGAGCGCTGGTAAGATTGTGTGGGACTTGGTGTCACCCCTATTCGGAAAGGGGTACCACCTGTATGTGGACAATTATTACACAAGCGTGCCACTTTTTAGTCACTTGTTTGATCATCAAATTGGCGCATGTGGCACCGTGCGATCTAATCGCCGGGGCTTTCCCCAGCGGCTTGTAGATTCCAGTCTTAGGCTGGGGGAGAGGGCCTGCTTGAGATGCAATAATTTGCTCGCTGTGAAGTGGAGGGATAACAAGAATGTTTTCATTCTTTCCTCCCTTCACGCAGACACGACGGTCCAAATTCATACGGTGACTGGTGTTGTAGAGAAACCCCTCTGTGTCCACAAATATAACCTCAATACGGGAGGGGTGGATCTCAACGACCAGTTGTTGGCACCATACCTAATTGCCCATAAGGCCAGACACTGGTATAAAAAAGTGTCTGTATACTTATTTCAACTGGCTTTGCTGAACGCTCATGTGCTATACAGAGCTTCAGGACGAACTGGATCCTTCCTTAAATTCCAGGAAGAGATCATCAGGGCCCTTCTGTTTCCAGATGGTGCTCTGGCCCAACTTCCCAACACAAATGCAGTAAGCCGGCTGCATGAGAGGCATTTTCCGCATGTCCTCTCTGGTACCCCTACCCAAAGAAACCCCCAAAGAAGATGTGTCTGTAGAAAGCGCAGATTTAGGCGTGACTCGCTTTTATAATCCCTCCTGTCCTGACCAACCTGGTCTTTGCATTGGTGACTGTTTGAAATGCTATCACACACTAGTTGAGTATTAGCATAGGGTACAGCACCACACAGTAATAGGCACACGTACACAGGGTCTCGAAAGATGTGATGGCCATCACATTTTGAGAGACCCTAATCTGCAACGTTCAGTTTATAGTTTTTTTACAGTTTTTATAAGAGTGAAAAAAGTGAAAAGTGGAAGAAAAAAAAACAAAAAAAAAAAAACACAAAAATAAAGCCAAAAATAGTTGGTTGTATTTTTCTTCTCTCTCTATTGTTCTCTCTATGTTCGCTCTCTACTCTCCACTCTACTGTTCGCTCACTATTGTTCTATATCTATCGTTCTCTCTCGGTTTTATTTTTACTATGTTTTATTGTATTTGCTTTGCAGGTATGGTATGTTATACTGTAATGTTTGTTTTATTGTTAACCATCATTTGCTTAACAGGTACGCCATTCAGCTGCAGCGTAGATTTATTTATCTTGACAGCCACAGCGTTTGCTCCCACGATAGACAAAGCCGTGACTGCAGCTCTGTAGGAGGTGATTTCACCACCACAGTTAAAAAAAAAAAAAAAAAAAAAAAGCATATATCCCGAAGCATGGGGGCAGCAGGGGTGGAGGAGCAATTTGCTCCTAACTTTTTGGGCGGATGCCCCCATGCTTCGGCATATATTTTAGGCCCAGATTGCATTAAAAAAAAATTTTTTTTTTTACTATTTTTTTTTTTGTATTTACTTTGCAGGTATGGTATGTCTTACTGTAATGTTACTTTGTTTTCTTGTTAACATCATTTGCTTAGCAGGTACGCTATTCAGTTGCAGCGCGGATTTATCTATCTTGACAGCAACAGCGCTTGCTCCCACGATACATAAAGCCGTGACTCCAGCGCTGTAAGAGGTGATTTCACCACCACAGTTCAAAACAAAATGGTGCATGCATGCCCATCATTAGAAGTGGGTGGATGAAGGGAGGTATTCTAATGGTGGGCACGCCCACTGATCAATCTTTTTTTTTTGTTCGCCCACAGGCTGCATGAAAAAAAAAAAAAGATTACAATATATGCCCAACAAGGACCAGCAACGTACTGGTATGTTGCTGGACTTTGAGTGGTTATACCAGAATTATGCCTGCGGGTTTAGGTATCATCTTGGTATAATTCTTTTCAGCCAGTGGTTAACTTTCATGTAAAAGCAATCATAGCTGCTAATTAGCCTCTAGACTGCTTTTACAAGCAAACCCAAGCGTCGGTCTGGCGTCATATGTAAACAGCAATTGCCCCATGCATGTGAGGTATCACCGCGAAGGTCAGATCGAGGGCAGTAAATTTTAGCAGTAGACCTCCTCTGTAAATCTAAAGTGGTAACCTGTAAAGGCTTTTAAAAATGTATGTAGTTTGTGCACAATTTTAAAGCATGTCGTGTTTGGTATCCATGTACTTGGCCTAAGATCATCTTTTTTATTCCATCAAACATTTGGGCAATAAAGCGTGTTTTAGTGCATTAAAAAATAAAAAAAAGTGTGTTTTAAAAAAAAAAAAAAATGCGTTTGAAAAATCGCTGCGCAAATACTGTGTGGAAAATAAATTAAACCCCCACCATTTTAATCTGTAGGGCCTTTGCTTTAAAAAAAATATATAATGTTTGGGGGTTTAAAGTAATTAAAATATTTTTTAATGTAAACAAAAAGTGTCAGAAAGGGCTTTGTCTTCAAGTGGTTAGAAGTGTGGGTGATGTGTGACAGCTTCTAGCTGTTGTGCATAAAATGCCAGGACAGTTGAAAACCCCCCCAAATTACCCCATTTTGGGAAGTAGACACCCCAAGCTATTTGCTGAGAGGCATGTCGAGTGCATGGAATATTTTATATTTTGACACAAGTTGCAGGAAAAATTTTTTTTTTTTTTTTTTTTTGCACAAAGTTGTCACTAAATGATATATTTGCTCAAACATGCCATGGGCATATGTGAAATTACACTCCAAAATACATTCTGTTGCTTCTCCTGAGTACAGGGACAGCACATGTGTGAGACTTTATGGGAGCCTAGCCGCGTACGGGACCCCGAAAACCAAGCACCGCCTTCAGGCTTTCTAAGGGTGTAAATTTTTGATTTCACTCTTCATTGCCTATCACAGTTTGAGGGCATGGAATGCCCAGATGGCATAACCCCCCCCCACCAAATGACCCCATTTTGGAAAGTAGACACCCCAAGCTATTTGCTGAGAGGTATAGTGAGTATTTTGCAGATCTCGCTTTTTGTCACAAACTATTGAAAAAATAAAAAAAATAAATAATACATTTTTCCTTTCTTTCTTCATTTTCAAAAACAAATGAGCTGCAAAATACTCACCATGCCTTTCAGCAAATAGCTTGGGTAGTTTACTTTCCAAAATGGGGGGTCATTTGGGGGGGGGGGGGGTTGAGTCATCTTGGCATTTTATGGCCTTAAAAACTGTGATAGGTAGTGAGGAGTGAAACCAAAAATTTACGCCCTTAGAAATCCTGAAGGCAGTGATTGGCTTTCGGGGCCCCGTACGCGGCTAGGCTCCCAAAAAGTCCCACACACGTGGTATCCCCGTACTCAGGAGAAGCAGCAGAATTTTGGGGTGTAATTCCACATATGCCCATGGCATGTGTGAGCAATATATCATTAAGAGACAACTTTTTCTAAAAAAAGAGTTTTCTTTTTGGTCATTATTCAATCACTTGGGACAAAAAAAATAAAATATTCAATGGGTTCAACATGCCTCTTAGCAATTTCCTTAAGGTGTCTACTTTCCAAAATGGGGTCATTTGAGGGGGGGGGGGGGGGGTGTACTGCCCTGCCATTTTAGCACCTCGAGAAATGATAGGCAGTCAAACTAAAAGCTGCGTAAATTTCAGAAAATGTACAGAGGTTCCAGAAGACGGCAGGGCCATCAAGAAAGCACAGCGCGACTTGTGCATGTGCAGTAGGAAATCGGCTGTGAAGTCTGATGGCTTCACTGCCGGTTTCCCTTACTTACAATGCCAGCCCTGCACCAGAAGTTGATTGACTAACTGGCTCAGGGTACCAACATCATGGGTTCCTTAGACAGGTAAGTGTCCTTATATTAAAAGTCAGCAGCTACAGCATTTAATTTATTTTCACCAGACTGGAGCTCCTCTAAGCCATAAGATTCTATGGATTCTAATGGAGATTAGAGCCATTCCGGAAATTTTTCTCATGACAAGTTCTAGGGCATCTATACAGAACAGCAAAGCAGAAGGCAGTTTGCTGGGTAACAGCACAATTCTGAAATACAGGGTCAGGTTTGTCAATTGTCCTAGTCCAGGTACCGGCAGTTTGACATACTGAAATTGCAGCAAGAGCTGGTTGCAGGGCTGGACCTACATGATTAAAATTATTTGTGAACCTTCGCCTTGTAAAACAACCCATTGTGTTTAGAATAGAAATGCTAGGCAAAACATTTGTGTATGTATACACACATAAGAGGTGGGGGTGGAGACTGCAGGGGGATATGTCAACAGGAGGCAGAGACCAAGCAATACACTGATCTCAGTGAAGAGCTGTGCAGAGGGGTATGTCACAAGTCTTGACCATTGGAGGACAGGCAGGCTGTGCTCCCAGCACAGCCAAATCACCATGGGATGGATTTGCTTCTATGCTGCTTGCTGTGGGGGCACTCATCAGGGAGTGAGGGGCCAGGAGCACCGAAGAGGGACCCAAGAAGAGGAGGATCTGGGCTGCTCTATGCAAAACCACAGCAACAGAGCAGGTAAGTATAATGGGTTTGTTGTTTTGAACTTAAAAAAAATGAGACTTTATTTTTTTTCTTCTGATTCTTAAAGTGATTGTAATCAAAAAGTAATAAACTAGTCGAGCTAGAGGGTGATTTTTTTCTATGAAGTACTAAAAGGCCATCACCCTCAAACACTAGCACAAAACTGAGGTAGAGTTACAGGAATAGCCCCCAGGGCATGTCCACTAAAGCTCTGCCAGTGTTTAATCACCTGAAGGTACATGGCTATAACCAATTTTTTTTTTAATGAATATTCTGCCAGTGTCCTGTATGATTAATGAACATGTAGCCAATATTCGTAAGGGCTATAAAAATCAGTGTTTCTAGACATTATGATCTAGTTCACAATAGAGACCCGACTGGAACGCTTTTTATGGGTATAGAGAGTTTAAACTCCCATTGGAGGGGCAGTTACAAAGTTAGAGAATTGTCCAAAATTGAAACTAAATGGATTTACCTTTTGAAGAGTTATGTTCCATATGAGTTAAATGAGGACTGGGACGTAAACAGTTTTTTGGACAATTTTTGAACCTGCTATTTTGAATATAATCAGAGAAAGATTTTAAAAGTATTTTATTAAATTTACTTTTCTGTTTAAATTATGTAAACTTATTGTTTTAATTAATGTCAATCGTTTACATTTGTTTTTATATCGTTTTATATTACTATGTGAAGTTTGGTACTGTGTAAGCCCACTCCAGCCTCCCATTAACACTTTATTTCCCTGACAATGGTTGAAACATTGGATGTGGGACACAACTTCCTCGTACCTGCCATGGGATATTACCAGCCAATGAGCACGCCTCATTTGGAATAGGAATGAGGCTTGGTTCTGACTAACATCGTGGTGTATCAAAGCAAGGTGTGGTTAGATTGGGAAGTTGCACTCTGTAGGAGATGAGAGTGAGGCTTGGACACCGGAACTATATATAGTGATGACAGGAAGAGATGCCTACGCCCTGGAAAAAGTCCTATTGCGACGGAACCGGTCGGGTAAAGGCATGGTTTCCGGTTTTCATGTTTGGATTGAGCCTGTTTTGGCTGATGAAGTTTTTTTCTTTCAGTGTAATGGCATGTCACTGCATTACTTGAATAAAATCTAATTTCAAGGATTTACACTATGTGGCGTTCATCTCTTTGCTGATACATTCCGCTGGATACTACGAGCCGAGACCAGAGGAGTATAGTTTTCCAAGTGACAGTTGGATGATCCCTCCTGCCCTTTGTATGCCAAGAACAACCGTGGATGGAGCATATAAGATTTATGAACCCCTTTTGACCACCCGTAATAGGTGGTCTACTCACGTGGTGGAGGAGCTGAGTGAATTGGAACTTCTGCACATATTCACACTGTGAAGGCATTTCATTAGTGCCGTTTTGAAGACACGTGGACTGATGATTTGCATTTTTTTTTTTCCAAGCGCAATACATGTTTTTTTTTGTCTGGTCTATGTGATTATCTCTCACGTTAGGAGGTGCTGCTATTTACACGGTTACTCACGAGCGCAGTTATATCTTGTTTTTCATTTCCTGTATGATTAAAATGAAGTTCTGCCTAAAAAAAAAAAAAAAAAAAGAAATTATGTAAAAAAAAGTCAGCAGCTACAAATACTGCAGCTGCTGACTTTTAAAAGGACACTTACCTGTCCAGGGTGCCCTCGATGTCCTCACCCGAAGCCGATCTGTCTCGTCGGCTCCGGGTGCCAGCATTGCTAGTAAGGGAACACGACACAAAAGGTCCCGAAGCTCCTAAAGTATATCTAAAGGGCAAAGCTTTTTGCCCCCATTTTGGATAGATTAGGGCAGAGTTAAAGCGGGGTTCCACTCAAATTTTTAACTTAAAGGGGTTGTAAAGGTAAAAGTTTTTTCACCTTAATGCATTCTATGCATTAAGGTGAAAAAACTTCTGACAGAACCGCCGCCCCCAGCCCCCCCGTTTTACTTACCTGACGCCTCGAAAGTCAGCTTCGCGTTCCCGACATCTGTTCCTCCGCTCACCCTGGCCGCTGATTGGCTGCAGTGGATGGATTGAAAGCAGCGCAGCCATTGGCTCGCGCTGCTGTCAATCACATCCGATGACGCGGCGCGCCGGGGGGCGGGGCCGAGTGATACAGCGAGCGGCTATAGCCGCCGGCTGTATCACGGGAGCGCGCCCGCAAGCACTCACCACCGTGCGAGAGAGCTCGCATGAAGGTGGTAAATGCTTGCGGGGAGGAGCTGAGACAGCCGCCGAGGGACCCCAGAAGACCAGGTTCGGGGCCACTCTGTGCAGAACGAGCTGCACAGTGAAGGTAAGTATGACATGTTTGTTATTTTTAAAAAAAAAAAAAAACACCTTTACAACCCCTTTAATCTTACCCACTTCAGTTAATTGCATAGATGTTCAAATGCCGCACAAAACTTTTTTTTTATCGCTGTAATTACCTTTATATTGTACTTTATTGTGGCACTTCCTGTCTCTCCACCCATGGGAGTAGGCGTGTTTATTGCCTTTCTCCTGGGAGCTTAGTGTCAGGCTTCCCAAGATTCAGTGCGGAAATAATGATCATGCGTGTGAACAAGCTGTGAAGGAACAGCATTCACCGCATCCAGGAAATCAATGCTCGTGGGCGTCACATGCCCACAAGCAAGATGGAAACAGCCAGCATCACATTTTTTAAGTTATTCTTCAGTACGAAAACAGACAGAGGCGGAAATATTACACCCAAACTATGAGTATTATTTTGGGGTTAGCAAAGTGTCTCAATGACCTGAAAAAAAAAAAAAAAACAAACAAAAACAAAAAAAAGAAGGATTGGTCGCCAGACTCCTGCTTTAAATTGCTGTCAGTTTTTTTTTTCCCTTTGCTTTCTGTCTTGTATGCTAGAAGATGTCTCTCCAATGTAGGGATATTCCCTCTTAGCCTAGGTTCACATTGATGCGATTTGGCATGTCAAATCAGTGGCAATTGCACCGTCAGAATCGGTGCGGCGCTGATCTGATTTCCAAAAGTAGTTTCTGTACTACTTTTGCGACTTCAGGGTGCGATTTGTATAGACATCTGTGCAGCAACCCACACAGAGGTCTCTGAAATCGCCCCCGAAGTCGGACTGACAGACAGATATGAAATTGTGCGAGTTCAGCTGAACTCGCACGATTTCAATCCCGCTGTTAGTGTGAACCTAGGCTTACACATTTATCACAGGAACCTTGGAGGAATACCCCACTACAGACATGACCCACTATTAAGTACACAATGGGACCAGAGCATGTATGGAAAATGTACTTAACCACTTAAGGACTAGCCTCGTTTTGGATTTTAGGTGTTTACATGTTTAAAACAGGTTTTTTTGCTAGAAAATTACTTAGAACCCCCAAACATTATATATGGTTTTTCTTCTAACACCCTAGAGAATAAAATGGCGGTCGTTGCAATACTTTTTTCTGCACCGTATTTGCGCAGCGGTCTTAAAAGCGCACTTTTTTTGGACAAAAATTCACTTTTTTGAATAAAAAAAATAAGACAACAGTAAAGTTAGCCCAATTTTTTTTTATATTGTGAAATATGTTACGCCAAGTAAATTGATACCCAACATGTCACCCTTCAAAATTGCGCTCGCTGGTGGAATGGCGTCAAACTTTTACCCTCAAAAATCTCCATAGGCGACGTTTAAAAAATTCTACAGGTTGCATATTTTGTGGTACAGAGGAGGTCTAGGGCTACAATTATTGCTCTCGCTCTACCGGTCGCGGCGATACCTCACATGTGTGGTTTGACCACCGTTTTCATATGCGGGCGCTACTCGCGTATGCATTCGCTTCTGCGCGCGCGTCGTGACGGGGGGGGGTTTAAAAAAAAATTTTTTTATTATTTATTTTACATTATTTTATTTATTTTTACACTGTTTTTAAAAAAAAAATAAATAAATTGTGTCACTTTTATTCCTATTACAAGGAATGTAAACATCCCTTGTAATAGAAAAAAGCATGACAGGACCTCTTAAATATGAGATCTGGGGTCAAAAAGACCTCAGATCTCATATTTACACTAAAATGCAATACAAAAAAAAAAAAAAAAAGTAATTAAAAAAAAAATGTGCCTTTAAGAGGCGTGGACGGAAGTGACGTTTTGACGTCGCTTCCGCCCAGCAGTGTCATGGAGATGAGTGGGCGCCATCTTAGCATCACTCGTCTCCAGGCACAGGACAGAGACTGATGTGATCGCCTCCGCCGCTACCGAAGGCACCCGTAAGCGGCACAGGGCACCGGATCGCGGCGGGAGGGGGGGGCCCTCCCACCACCGACAGTGATCTTGCGGTGAATCCGCCGCAGGGACCACTTTTATCTGAAAGCCGGCCGCCGCACGAAAACGGGGAAACCAGGGTTATGGCAGCTAGCTGCTGCCATAACAACGATATACCCCTTCAAAGTTTGGACGTACATCGATGTGCGGCGGTTGGCAAGTGGTTAAAGTGGATGTAAGTCCGATTCATGAAATTTGATCCAAGCACATATTTCTGTAGCGTTTCCTTATCTCTCGCCAAAGCCCTATGTCCTGTGTGTTTGTGCTGCTCAGTAGCTCTGTTATCAGCATGATAACTTCTGACAAGTTCTCCGAGACGGCAGCCTGGAATGTGTGGGTGGGGGAAGAGGTTTCTATAAATAGATAAGCAGAGAGCTGGCCTTGTAAAAGCACAGCTCTGAAAGCATTTTCCTTCTTCTGCCAATGTGGAGGGGGGGGGGGGGGCGTCTTTCCTCCAATCAGCTGTCACACAGAGTATGTCAGAAGGACACTCCTACTGCTGAATGAGGAAGTGTAAGAATTCTAATGAATATAGCAAGATAAAGACAGCAGCTATGCATGTAAAACTTATGAAGGGAGATTTGTTTCATCTGTGTATCACCTGTGGCTGTTCAATTCATGTGATGGTTTACATCCACTTTAAAGTGAACAATACCTTTTTTTTCACTTCTCAATGTATGTAAATACACTAGCTCTATGGGAAATCTTGGTCAGCTTGACATGGCACTGCTCCCGGTTTTTAACATTGGTGTCTATGGGAACTCTTGGTCAAATGGCACCGCTCTGAACCATAAGTGACAGGGACACCAAACTTGGGGAGCACGTTAAGGGGGACTACGACATGGTAGATTACCTAGGCAAGCTGGCCGACCCAAAAATCGGATATGTTGTAGTACTGAGTCCCCCCATCGGTGCTCCAAGTTTGGTGTCCCTGTCACATACACAATATATATATATATATATATACACACACACACACACACACACACACACACACACACACACGATTCTGCACAGCCAGGCCCACACCGTAGCAGTAAAACTACAGGGTGGAGTCGGTTAGTGGTTAAGGATACTGATCCTCCCCATTTGTCTGGTTTACAGTCATCACTGAAAGGAAGAATGGAAATCTAGACACTAGTTCTGCTGCCACTCAGGGATTACCTCACTTTGGAGGGATTTCCTTTCATTTCCTGTTTTGGTTTTGTGATAGGAAGCAAAGGGATATCTCCTTCAATAGGACACAGATTAAAAAAAAAATAAAAATTGACAAACAAGTTTTATAACCCTCCCTTACGCCATCCAAAATGAGAAAAAAAAGTTTTGCCTTTAGTTCTTTAACCACTTCCCGCCCAGCCTATAGCGGATTGACGTCTGGGAAGTGGTTCCGTTATCCCGACTGGGCATCATATGACATCCAGCAGGATAACCTGCCGCCACACACCCGCGGGGGCTCGCATCACGACGATCGGTGTGTCAGGCGGAGGCTCTTTACCACGTGATCAGCCGTGTCCAATCACGGCTGATCACGATGTCAACAGGAAGAGCCGTTGATCGGCTTTTCTTCACTTGCGTCTGACAGGCGCGAGTATAGGAAAGCCGATCGGCGGCTCTCCTGACAGGGGGGGGTCTGCGCTGATTGTTTATCAGCGCAGCCCCCCCTCAGATCACCACACTGGACCACTAGGGATCGCCACTAGGACCACCAGGGAAGGGGCAACATGGCAAGGTATGTACCCCATGGCCATCCACATGTGCCCAATCTGTGCCAATCAGTGCCCACAAATGGGCACTGATTGGCACCATTATGTTTCAGTTATGCCCAGCAATGCCACCAATAAGTTTTATCAGTGTCCGTCAGTGCCAATCAATGCCACCTACGAGTGCCCATCGGTGCCGCCATACCAGTGCCGCCATACCAGTGCCCGTCATTGAAGGAGAAAACGTACTTATTTACAAAAAATTTTAACAGAAACAAAGAAAAACTTGTTTTTGTTCAAAATTTTCGGTCTTTTTTTATTTGTTGCACAAAAAATAAAAACCGCAGAGGTGATCAAATACCACCAAAAGAAAGCTCTATTTGTGGAAACAAAATGATAAAAAATTTGTTTGGGTACAGTGTAGCATGACCGCGAAATTGTCATTCAAATTGCGACATCGCTGAAAGCTGAAAATTGGCCGGGGCGGGAAGGTGTAAAAGTGCCTGGTATTGAAGTGGTTAAAGGGTAAACTCCACTTTCATGGAAACCAACTGAATTAAAAATTACCTTTCGTTTTCAAAATGCAGCACAGTAAACTTTCTGCAATCTGGAGGCATTCTGTACAGTAATATGGTTGGCTGTGCTAGAATGACGTAATACCTCACCAGCCAAAAAGAGGTTGAAACCCCAGCACCCAAAATGTGAAGATGTGAAGATGACAGCAGCCGGGAGGGCATTGGTGGAAGGTGGAGGTGATTATAAGTTCAGTTACGCTTTTAAAGTACAATTATTACAAAAAAACTGTAATCTACTAAAGTGTTATCTACACCATAAAACAAGCTACATACAGTATACAGCACTGTGTTAAAGCAGGGGGACGAGAACTTCTTAACCCACTCCTGGATCAAAAATAAATAGAGTTGGGCTGAGCCCTACTCAGCCATTCAGAGGAAGCTTTGCATTTTGTGGATGAATACAAAGCTTCCTCTGATTGACTGAGGTGGCGTTCATGAGGTCTTCAGCAAACCTCTCCACCTAAGCCAATAAGAGGAAGTATTCATTAATAAAATACAAATCTTCCTCTGAATGGCTGGGTAGTACTCAGCCGAACTTTATTTTGTTTTGGGCACAGGATGGGAAGTTCTCATCCCACTGGCAAAATACAAGGCTGTATACTGTATGTAAAGAGAAAACAGGAAGCAGGCACCTCTTAAGACTGTAGTGTTTAATAGACAAAGCATATTAAAAAAACTCACATATAGTATCTTTAAACAGGCACAGTAGAGTCCACTTACACCGATCTCTGTCTCAGCTGTCAGCAGTGGTCACGTCCTGTTGATCCGTGTGTGACCGGTGTCCTGACCAGCAGGAGTCTCTCGGCGTTCAGGTGGGATCCAGAGCAAGGCCTGGAAAGCAGCTGGTGGATCACAGGAGAGGGCTGGAATGCAGCGTATGGCGGGATGGTGACATGGACGGATGTTTAAAGATACTACATGTGAGGTTTTTTTAATACGCTTTGTCTATTAACCACTTAAGGACTAGCCTCGTTTTGGATTTTAGGTGTTTACATGTTTAAAACAGGTTTTTTTGCTAGAAAATTACTTAGAATCTCCAAACATTATATATTGTTTTTTTTGCTAACACCTTAGAGAATAAAATGGCGGTCATTGAAATACTTTTTTTTTGCACCGTATTTGCGCAGCGGTCTTATAATCGCACTTTTTTTGGAAAAAATTCACTTTTTTTGGAAAAAAATTCACTTTTTTGAATAAAAAAAAAAAAAAAGACAACAGTAAAGTTAGCCCAATTTTTTTTATATTGTGAAATATAATGTTATGCCAAGTAAATTCATACCCAACATGTCACGCTTAAAAATTGCGCCCGCTCGTGGAATGTTGTCAAACTTTTACCCTCAAAAATCTCCATAGGTGATGTTTAAAAAATTTTACAGGTTGCATGTTTTGCGCTACAGAGGAGGTCTAGGGCTAGAATTATTGCTCTCGCTCTACCGGTCGCGGCGATACCTCACATGTGTGGTTTGACCGCCGTTTACATATGCGGGCGCTACTCACATGTGCGTTCGCTTCTGCGCCCGAGCTCGTCGGGACAGGGCGCTTTAAAAAATTTTTTTTTTTATTTTCTTATTCATTTTACTTTATTATATTTATTTTTGCACGGTTTTAAAAAAAAAAATTTGGATCACTTTTATGCCTATTACAAGGATTGTAAACATCCCTTGTAATAGAAAAAAGCATGACAGGTCCTCTTAAATATGAGATCTGGGGTCAAAAAGTCCTCAGATCTCATATTTGGACTAAAATGTAGAAAAAAAAAAATTACCTTTAAGACATATGGGCGGAGCTGACGTCATGACGTCGCTTCCGCCCTCCTATGGTATGGAGACGGGTGGGAGCCATCTTAGCCTCACTCGTCTCCATACCTCAGCAGTGAGAGGTCCTGATCTCCTCCGCCGCTACCAACGGCTCCGGTAAGCAGCGGAGGGCGCGGGAGAAAGGCGGGGGTGAGGCACCTCTCCCGCCGCCGATAACGGTGATCTCGCGGCAAACCCGCCGCAGAGACCACCATTATCGTACACAGAACCGGCTCCTGTAAAGATGGATACCTCGGTTGTGGCAGCAACTGCTGTCGTTACCGAGATATCCATCTTCAAAGTGCCGACGTATATGTACAGGAGCCGGTCGGTAAGGGGTTAATCACTAGTCTTAAGAGGCGCCTGCTTCCCGTTTTCTCTTTACATGTTTGGAGTGTGCTTCAATTCCCTCTGCAAGGCTTCCCTGCCATCACAGACAGTTTCCTCACACAGAGCTAGATAGCTCAAAGGACTCTTGTATGGACTCGTGATTCATTTTATATACTATAACCTGCGCCACTATCCACTGTATTTCTTTGTATACTGTATGTAGCTGGGGGTACAGTTTATACAGCACACATAGCCACTGTAAATGTTAGTGCAGTAAATAGTTTGCTTGGATCAACTTAGTCCAAACTATTTAAAGTTCACTGAAACATGGAGATCAGCTTTAAAACGCATTTACTTAAAAGGCTTTACTTCCAACTTAGCAGTGTTGCACAACGCAAGTGCTTGACCAATCCTTTAGACCCCTTTCACACTGGGGGCATTTTTCAGGCGCTTTTGGGCTAAAAATAGAGCCTGAAAAACGCCTCCACTGCAGCCCCAGTATGAGAGCCAGAGTGCTTTCACAATGGAGCGATGCGCTTGCAGGACATTACAAAAAGTCCTGCCAGCAGCATCTTTCGGGCGGTGTGGGGGAGCGGTGTATACACAGCTCCTCCATCGCACCTGCCATTGAAATCAATGGGCACCACTGCCGAAGCGCCTGCAAGGCACTTTGTGGGCACTTTTAACCCTTTATTCGGCTGCTAGTGGGGGTTAAAAGCGCACCACTAGCGATCGAAAAGCGTCACTATAAAAGCGGTAAAGCGCCGCTAAAATTAGCGGGGCTTTACTGCCAACGTCCTCCCGCCCCAGTGTGAAAGTAGCCTACCTGCACTGAAATTCTAACATACAAAGATATGTCTGATTAACAAAACCTTTCCACTGACTAATAGGGAATGCCCACAACATACCTAGCAGTCAAAAAACATTCATTCTTTTAATAAGATGAGCAGTCCTGGGATTGGAGCTTTTATCATGGTAGGAAAAGTACTACAGTACTTCAATGAGATTTAATAATTCTCATGTGTGTCCCACCGATTTATACGAGCAGCGTAAAATTGTAATGTGTATGCAAAAAACGTTGTTAATTTTGGATAGATTGGGGAAGGGATAGAATCCCTGTCAGGTTTTCACCGATGTTTATCTCTGCTGGGGTAACTCACCTTCACTATTTGCCCTAGTCAGCCAGTATTTTAAAGCCATCTACAGGGACAAAAGGGGAGGAGAAAATCTTTCAATGAGCACACCTGTTCTATTTATATGTGTTTAAAGAGGGGATTTCTCATTGCTTTAGAAAGATTTCTACTGCATCTGTGAAAAGAGGAAGAGAATGAAAAACAACCTGAGAGGTTTTAATCATACCATCCCCTTTAGGGCTCATGCACACTGCATCTCAAAAGAAGCTGCTCTCAGTTTTTTGAGCTCTCATTTTTTTCTGCCCAGAAACTCCCCCCCATGTTAGCCAAGGTGTCCATGCACACTATGGCTACGGTATGTCAGGCAGAAAAAAAAAAACCAAAAAAAAAACCTCGCGCTCGAGAGGAGCTTTCGAGCAGAAATGACACCCAAGTACCCAAAAACAAGCGAAAAAGCATGAAAAAGCTCAAAGAAGCTTGAAAACACAAATTAAACTGATGAAAAATTAGTTAACGGGAGCGTTTTTGAAAAAACGATTATGCGAAAAAGAAGCTCAATGAAAATGTGCAAAAGAGAACAAAAAAAGCACAAGCTTCTTTAAGGTGAAATAAAAGCAGCTTTTTTTTTTGAGCTGCAGTGTGCATGAGCCTTTACATACACTTTAAGCCCTCTGCACACTGGGCCATCTAGCTTAAGTGCATTCATGACGGACGGGTGCAGCTTCCATCCCTGCAGCTGGAAAGGGCTGAACACTTTACCAAGTGGTACCCACGTTTCACACATCCAATCCTGTTGACAATGAACGTCTAGACATTCCATGTTGATTGGATTTAGACCCTGGAGTCCAACACGTAGTCTGTCATCCTTCTCTGGGCAGCCCATAGGCTATTGGGCACCAGAGTGGCAGCTAGGTGCCAAATGTTGGAATGTACGCTGACCACCAATGCAGCTGTTAACTTTCACTGCCACGATCACCAATGCAGGGGTAAGGCAAAAGTGATGATTGTGGGAGCTGGTTATTTCACTGCCACTGACCATCAGAGGGTTTAAAGGGGGGGGGGGTAAACATTAATAGTACACCAATGGTGGGGCCAATTACTGCCAATGACACCAATGGTGGGGCCAATTACTGCCAATGACACCAATGGTGGGGCCAATTACTGCCAATGACACCAATGGTGGGGCCAATTACTGCCAATGACACCAATGGTGGGGCCAATTACTGCCAATGACACCAATGGTGGGGCCAATTACTGCCAATGACACCAATGGTGGGGCCAATTACTGCCAATGACACCAATGGTGGGGCCAATTACTGCCAATGACACCAATGGTGGGGCCAATTACTGCCAATGACACCAATGGTGGGGCCAATTACTGCCAATGACACCAATGGTGGGGCCAATTACTGCCAATGACACCAATGGTGGGGCCAATTACTGCCAATGACACCAATGGTGGGGCCAATTACTGCCAATGACACCAATGGTGGGGCTAATTAGTGTTACTGCTACTAATGGTGGGGCTAATTAGTGTTACTGCTACTAATGGTGGGGCTAATTAGTGTTACTGCTACTAATGGTGGGGCTAATTAGTGTTACTGCTACTAATGGTGGGGCTAATTAGTGTTACTGCTACTAATGGTGGGGCTAATTAGTGTTACTGCTACTAATGGTGGGGCTAATTAGTGTTACTGCTACTAATGGTGGGGCTAATTAGTGTTACTGCTACTAATGGTGGGGCTAATTAGTGTTACTGCTACTAATGGTGGGGCTAATTAGTGTTACTGCTACTAATGGTGGGGCTAATTAGTGTTACTGCTACTAATGGTGGGGCTAATTAGTGTTACTGCTACTAATGGTGGGGCTAATTAGTGTTACTGCTACTAATGGTGGGGCTAATTAGTGTTACTGCTACTAATGGTGGGGCTAATTAGTGTTACTGCTACTAATGGTGGGGCTAATTAGTGTTACTGCTACTAATGGTGGGGCTAATTAGTGTTACTGCTACTAATGGTGGGGCTAATTAGTGTTACTGCTACTAATGGTGGGGCTTAGTGTTACTGCTACTAATGGTGGAGCTTAGTGTTACTGCTACTAATGGTGGGGCTTATTATTACTGCTACTAATGGTGGGGCTTATTACTGCTACTAATGGTGGGGCTTATTATTACTGCTACTAATGGTGGGGCTTATTATTACTGCTACTAATGGTGGGGCTTTTTATTACTGCTACTAATGCTGGGGCTTTTTATTACTGCTACTAATGCTGGGGCTTTTTATTACTGCTACTAATGCTGGGGCTTTTTATTACTGCTACTAATGCTGGGGCTTTTTATTACTGCTACTAATGCTGGGGCTTTTTATTACTGCTACTAATGCTGGGGCTTTTTATTACTGCTACTAATGCTGGGGCTTTTTATTACTGCTACTAATGCTGGGGCTTTTTATTACTGCCACCAATGCTGGGGCTTTTTATTACTGCCACCAATGCTGGGGCTCAGAGCTGCATGATTCTGGCTAAAATGAGAATCACAATTTTTTTTGCTAGAATAAAGATCTTGATTCATTCACGATTCTGGCAGCGTAACATCTTTCACATTAAACAAAACAAAAAATTGGGCTAACTTTACGTTTTCGTTTTTTTTTTTTTTTTTTAATTTAATTCATTGAAGAGTATTTTTTACCAAAAAATTGCATTTGAAAGCCCGCTGCACAAATACAGTGTGGCATAAAATGTTGCGACAACCACCATTTTATTCTCTAGGGTCTCTGCTAAAAAAGTTCCAAGTAATTTTCTAGCAGAAAATACTGAACTGTCAGAAAAAGTCTGTCTTTAAAGCAGAGTTCCAGCCATTTGTGTTTCTTAAAAGTCAGCAGCTACAAAAAGTGTATCTTCCGATTAATATTAAACACATACTCACCTGTCCCACGGTCTAACGATGCAGCTGCCCGATGCCTCGGTTCTCTCCCTCAGTGGGCACCTGGCTGTGACAGCTTGCGGCTTCACAGCTGGGTGTGCACTGCTCACCCGCTTGATTGTTCTTATAGGCGGCAGGAAGGGACAATGGTCCCCTCCCTCCAGTGCTTATCCCGGTTCGCCCCTGCGATCGGCAAACCGAAGAAATAACCGACCGGCGCCATATGTTCTGACACACGGCCTCTGCATTTGAAAAAAATGCCCCTGCCTCGGCTGGGAAGCCGGGATCTTTTTTTTTTTTTTTTTTTTTTTTTTTATTTCAGGCTTCCCAGCCTACAGGTGAGATCTGGGGACTTATTGACCCCAGATCTCACTGTAAAGAGGACCTGTCACACACTATTCCTATTACAAGGGATGTTTTCATTCCTTGCAATAGAAATAAAAGTGATCAAAAATAAAATTAAAAAAAAAAAAATTAATTTTTTTAAAGCGCCCCTGTCCCCACGTGCTCGCTCGCAGAAGCGAACGCATACGTAAGTCGCGCCCACATATGTAAACGACGTTCAAACCACACATGTGAGGTATCCCCGCGAACGTTAGAGCGAAAGCAATAATTCTACCATTAAAACCCCTATGCAACTCAAAACATATAACCTGTAAAAAAAAAAATACAGTGCGAGATAAAAAGTTGCAATGACCACCATTTAATTCTCTAGGGTCTCTGCTAAAAAAAACATAAAATGTTTGGGGGTTCTGTGTAATTTTCTAGCAAAAAAAAATGATTTTTACATGTAGGAGAGAAATGTTATAATTGGCCTGGTAGGCAAGTGGTTAGAGCGGAAGTTCCACTTTGGGTGGAACTCCGCTTTAAGTGGTTAAACTGACCTCATTTACAGACCGTTCATTCCTTTGATCTAAAAGATACTTTGTTTAGTTATTTCCCCGCGCTGACAATGTTGATAAAAATTTGACTTTTTTTTTGTTTTTTGACAGCTCTGAGCGAGTAGAGTACGGCTCTGCATTTGTTACATGAATGAATGGTGTAAAAGCTGAATAGAGATCGTGAAGCGGGGTTGAATCGAGATCGCTTTTTTTTTTTTTTATGATCATGCAGCTCTACTGGGGCTCATCAGTGCCACCACTGACACCAATGCTGGGGCTCATCAGTGCCGCCACAAATGCTGGGACAACTTATTACTGGAACGGATACCAATGCTGGAGCTTATTACTGCCACCAGTGCAGTGAAGAGCTGCACAATTAATCGTTAAGAATCGAGATCACAATTCTTTTTTACCCTCATGATCTTAAAGAGATGGAGATGATAGAAGAGATGGAGATGATAGAAGAGATGGAGATGATAGAAGAGATGGAGATGATAGAAGAGATGGAGATGATAGAAGAGATGGAGATGATAGAAGAGATGGAGATGATAGAAGAGATGGAGATGATAGAAGAGATGGAGATGATAGAAGAGATGGAGATGATAGAAGAGATGGAGATGATAGAAGAGATGGAGATGATAGAAGAGATGGAGATGATAGAAGAGATGGAGATGATAGAAGAGATGGAGATGATAGAAGAGATGGAGATGATAGAAGAGATGGAGATGATAGAAGAGATGGAGATGATAGAAGAGATGGAGATGATAGAAGAGATGGAGATGATAGAAGAGATGGAGATGATAGAAGAGATGGAGATGAGAGATAGAGATGGAGATGAGAGATAGAGATGGAGATGAGAGATAGAGATGGAGATGAGAGATAGAGATGGAGATGGAGATGAGAGATAGAGATGGAGATGGAGATGAGAGATAGAGATATATATATATATATATATATATATATATATATATATATATATATATATATATACACACACACACACACCCTTTCATATCTGTCAAATGTGTATGGGTTTTCCCTTTCATGAACAAGAAAATAATGACATTATGATGTTGGGCTGGTATAATAATGCTATGGGGTTGGTATGTATATTTTTTTTCCCCAGTCCAGCCCTGTTCCAATCCCACTCCACTCTAAACAAAACTTTAAAAAAAGAGAAAAAGTTTTGCCCTTACGTAATTATAAAGATCATGTTATTACTTATTTATTATTTTATTTCAGGTACTTATATAGCGCCGTCAATTTACGCAGCGCTTTTACATATACATTGTACATTCACATCAGTCCCTACCCTCAAGGAGCTTACAATCTAAGGTCCCTAATGCCCCGTACACACGATCCGAAAATCGTACGAAAAATGCCGCATTCGAATCGATCGTACGATAATCGGATCGTTAGTACAGAGCTTTCGAGAGCCGATCAGGACAGTTCATCCGATATTATTCTATCGGACATGCACGGAAATTTTTTTCGTATGATGCCAGATCGTACGATTTTCGTTTCATCAGTACACCTATCATTCGAAAATGCAATACAAATGCATTACAACACATGACATCACTTCCGAATTTTTATGCTGTCGTACGGGAATTTGTGACTTTAGTAAACTCATCAGATTCGACGTGAGATCAGTATGCAAAAAAAAACGGCCGATCATTCGTCCGATAATCGGATCGTGTGTATGGGGCATAACTCACATTCATACATACTAGGGACAATTTAGACAGGATCCAATTAACCTACCAGCATGTCTTTGGATCTCCTAGTGCCAAAAGCAGCTCTGTTGCAAAGGAATTGCAAATTGCTGCTTGATGTTTTTCAACACATTTTCAGGAGTAAACAAAAAGGATGTTTGGGACTTTAAATGAGGCTGTTGACTATTAAGGTTGGATAATAAACATATTTAATAAGCATAAAGGTATAATGTAGTACATGACAATGGTACAAAACTTAAAAAAAAAAAAATTAGATAGAGATATATATATATAGATATATATATCTATATAGATATATATATCTATATATATATATATAGATATATATATCTATATAGATATATCTATATATATATATATATATCTATATATCTATATATATATATATATATCTATATATCTATATATATATATATATATATATATATATAGATATATATATATAGATATATATATATCTCTCTATCAGGGACTGCTGCACAAAAAAAGTGTTTAATGAAAAAATTAAAACATCCGAAATATACAGGCAGTCATAGTATTTTTCAGATGTTTTAATCTTCTCATTAAAACACTTTGTGCAGCAATCCCTCTTGATTTTTTTTTTTTCTATGATCTAAGCCAGGGGTCTCAAACTGGCGGCCCTCCAGCTGTTGCGAAACTACAAGTCCCATGAGGTATTGCAAGGCTGACAGTTACAAGCATGACCCCCTCAAGCAAAGGCATGATGGGACTTGTAGTTTCCCAACTCACTCTTTGAGAATATGAAAAAATAAATAAATATATATATATATATATATATATATATATATATATATATATATATACACACACACACACACATATATATATATATATATATACACACATAAATATTTTTTTTTTTACTTTTGTTCCATTGTCATATACTTCATTATACATTTATGCTTAATAAATATGTTTACTTATTATCCAACCTCAACAGCCTCATTTAAAGTGTCAAACCTCCTTTTTGTCTACCCGAACCAGGGATATACCATGTGCTCCATTTAAACTCCCGATCTCTCCCCTCCCCCGAACCCCCCCCCCATATTCTATACATTTCCAGGAGGAGTGTTGATTCTTGGTGTCCCTCTGCAGCAACCGATGACTGCAATCCTGCTGGCATCAAACCACTTCAAAGTTGTCACTGAAACAAGTGTCCTCACTGGAAGATCATACCTCTAATTCTGATATAGTAACAACCCAAAATCTTAAGATTTAACCTTTTGACAATGGCCACCAGCACTAATTGGTAAATCGACGTTCCCCTTTAGGAACAAACGCCAAAAAGGATCCTTCCATACTCAAAAGCTGGCTTTAGAAATGCAGGCCTTGCGCAAATATGCATTTAAAAAAATAACGCTGCTTTTATACAGCATGTTTTTTCTACGTTAGCCTATGTGGCCATGCACATCAGGTGTTTATGCTTCATTCACCACACCAGTAATTAACCATCTAATAACCGGCCATAGCCGAATGGCGGCTACAGCACAGCTCGATAACTCTGGGAGGGCGTACTATGACGTCCTCACAGAATTGAGCACGCACGCGGGGCTGTCTGTGCCCGTCGCTCATGGATCGCGGTAAAGGGCCAATGAGAGCGACCCTTTACCACGTGATCGCTCCATCCAATGACAGAGCGATCACTGTCAACAAACCGGTGTCATGTCCGGTTCTCTCCCCATACTGCAAGTGTCCAGCAGTGCCCATCTGTGCCTCAGAAGTGCCCCACCTGTGCCACTAAAGAGCCGAATAGTGCCCATCAGTAAGTGCTCATCAGTGCTGTCAGTGCCGTAAAAAATGCATAGTTAAAAAGACATTTATTTTCTTTCCACATGTTTCTAAAACGTGTGGAAAAAAAAATGACATGTTCAAAAGACTAATTATGCTTCATAGAATATATATTGGAGTGTTTGGTTTCCAAAAGGGGGTCATTTTGTGGGCATTTCCATTGTCCTGGTGCTCCAGGGCCTTCAAAAGTGTGATAGGTTGTCGGGAAATTAAATGTATAATGTCCCTAGAACACCTGATCGTGCTCCCTGCACGTTGGACCTCTCTATGTGACCAGGTTGTGTAAAAGTCTCACACATGTGGTATTGCCATACTCAGGAGTAGCAGCATGTGTTTTGGGGTGTCATTTGTGGTATGCATATGCTGTGGGTAAGAAATAACCTGCTAATATGACAATTTTTGAAAAAAATAAAATAAGTATATCTTTATTTTGCAAAGAATTGAGGGTGAAAAAAAATAAAGAAAACCAATGGTGATTAAACACCACCAAAAGAAAGCTCCATTTGTGTGAAAAAAAAAAGGACAAAAATTGTGTGGGTACAGTGTTGCATGTCTAAGTAATGGTCATTCAAAATGTGAGATTACTGAAAGCTGAAAATTGGTCTAGTTAGGAAGGGGGTTTAAAGTGCCCAGTGGGTAAGTGGTTAACCACTTCAATACCAGGCACTTAGACACCTTCCTGCCCAAGCCAATTTTCAGCTTTCAGCGCTGTCGCAATTTGAATGACAATTGTGCCGTCATGCTACACTGTACCTTAAATTTTTTATCATTTTGTTCCCACAAATAGAGCTTTCTTTTGGTGGTATTTGATCACCTCTGGGATTTTTATTTTTTGCGCAACAAATAAAAAAAGACCAAAAATTTGGAAAAAAAAAAAAAAACAAGTTTTTCTTCATTTCTGTTAAAAAATGTTGCAAATAAGTAAGTTTTCTTGTTCAATGATGGGCACTGATATGGCTGCACTGACAGGCACTGATGGGCACCGATGAGGTGGCACCAATGAGGCGGCACTGATGGGCACTCGTAGGCAGCACTGATGGGCGGCACGGATGGGCATGGGTGGGCACTGACAGGTGGCACTCATGGGTTGCACTGATGGGCATCACTGTTGCCTGTTAGTATACTGGTGCCAATCAGTGCCCATTTGTGGGCACTGATTGGCACAGATCGGGCATAATTTGCACATGCGGATGGCCACGGGGTACATACTTGGCCATCCACATGTTGCCCACTTCCCTGGTGGTCCAGTGTGGTCATCTGAGGGGGGCTGTGCTGATAATCAGTGCAGAACCCCCTGTCAGGAGAGCCGCCGATTGGCTCTCCTATACTCGCGTCTGTCAGACGTGAGTGAGGAAAAGCCGATCAACAGCTCTTCCTATTTACATCGAGAGCCGAAGGCTCTTTAGCGAGATCCGTGGAGCGGTGTGTCAAACTGACACACCGCTCCACCAATCGCCGCGATGCGTGCCCCCACGGGCTCGTGGCAGCTGTTATCCTGAAGGACGTCATATGACGCCCAGTCAGGATAACTGAACCAGAAAGATGTGCATTTATTATTTAATTTTTACAAAGGTGAACTTATCCTTTAACCACTTCCTGCCCGGCCTATAGCAAAATGATATATGCACATCTTTCTGCAGGTAATTTTTTTTTTTTTTTTTGTTAAACTAGTAGCCTGCAAAGCATTGCATTTGTGATCAACAGATCGTCAGTGCATTACAGGGCTCCTAAATACTTTCAGTGTAAGCTCTCTGCTCGTACATCATACAAGCAGGCAGTTACACACTGACAGGAAGCATCTACGAACTACCAGAAAGCTCAACAGGGCCGTGGTAATTCATTGAGAACTACAAGCTGACAGCTGCAAAATATGTCAGGACTTGTAGTGCTCATTCACAGAATACTGAATGAATGATGCGGCCAGAGGGGTGGCTGCAGGGAGATTGTCCCCAGCTCGCTGTCACAATGGGGGATTGGGTGGCCGCAGGGGCCAGGGCTACAGTAACATGTTACACTCTGAATATGGGTGTAACAGGTTACAAAAGGTGAACTTACCCTTTAAGGCTGGTGCGAATTGTAGCAACAGTTCCTTCTGCGGCGGTTGGCCTCGTTCACTATATCACAAGTCGCCGACGGTGCAGCTATTCTCATCTTTCTGCATAGCCAGTAATTACCTGTGGTGATCGCTGCTGGATGTACTTTGTTCGTGATCACGTGATCACCGCAGGTAATTGATGGCTGTACATATAGCTATATAGCTGTAGGCAACTTGTTATAGTGAATGGGGCAGGCAGATGCACCAAGCTGCTGAGAGCTAGAGCAAGAATCACCAATTCCAGCCACTATTCTCATTGGCTCTAATCGCCGGTCTGAATGTAAACTTAAGTACTTTAAGAGCAGCATTTAGAGGCATTTAAAAAAAAAAAATGGGACGCCTGCCTTTACACGCACATGAACTTTAATGAATAAAAACAAATATGGTTGCACTCTATTCTATACCCTTAACTTTAAACCATGATCAATGCATGACAACAAACTGAAGCTGGAAAAAAATCCCACAAATAAATAATGTATTATTTATATGAATGTTAAGGGCATCTCAGTCCATAGGGTTAAATATTGAGTTGGCCCACCCTTTGCAGCTATAACTTCCACTTTTCTGGGAAGGCTGTCGACAAGGTTTAGGAGTGTGTCTATGGGAATGTTTGACCATTCTTACAGAAATGCATTGGTGAGGTTAGGAATTAATGTGGATGAGAAAGCCTGGCTCGCAGTCTTCGCTCTAATTCACCCCAAAGGTGTTGTATCGGGTTGAGGTCAGGACTCTGTGCAGGCCAGTCAAGTTCCTCCACCCCAAACTCATTCATCCACATCTTTATGGACCTTGCTTTGTGCACTCGTGCCCAGTCATGTTGGAACAGGAAGGGGCCATCCCCAAACTGTTCCCACAAAGTTGGGAGCATGAAATTGTCCAAAATGTCTTGGTATGCCGACGTCTTAAGAGTTCCCTTCACTGGAACTAAGGGGCCAAGCCCAACCCCACACCTTAATCCCTCCTCCACCAAATGATTTGGACCAGTGCATAAAGATATGGATGAGAGAGTTTGGGGTGGGAGGAACTTGACTGGTCTGCACAGTCCTGACCTTAACCCAATAGAACACCTTTGGGATGAATTAGCGCACAGACTGTGAGCCAGGCCTTCTTGGCCACATCAGTGCCTGACCTCACAAATGCCCTTCTGGAAGAATAGTCAAACATTCCAATATACACTCCTAAACTGTGGCCAGCCTTCCCAGAAGAGTGGAAGTTGTTGCAAAGGGTGGGCCAACTCAATATTGAACCCTACAGGCTAAGACTGGGATGCCATTAACATGTGTGTGTAAAGGCAGAATCCCAATATGCACAGAAGCGCGCTTACATATGCAACATTAGAGTCATTTTGGCAGAAAGAAAATGCAGCATATTAGCCCATAAATTCATTCTGTGCACAAAGCCCCAAAGTACAACTATAGCCCCCCATCAAATCATTGTCTGCAGCTATTACCTTTTGTACCACCACCCCCTCCCTTGAGAATGTAAGCTCTACGAGCAGGGCCCTCCTGTACCTTTTGTATTGAACTGTACTGTAATTGTGTGTTCCCCCTTATACATTGTAAAGCGCTGCGTAAACTGTTGGCGCTATATAAATCGCGAATAATAATAATAATCAAAACTTTTTTTCATTTTGGATAGAGCAAGGGAGGGTTATAACCTGTCTATGCAAAACTTTAACAAAAGGTTCTGCCTTTAGTTAAACTTTAACTCCTTCCCAACCAGTTACCCGCGATTGCTCCAGAGACAGAACGGAGATTTGTCAATGTAAACAGACAGATCTCCGTGCTGTCAGGGGGGAGGAGAGCGATCTGTTCATACCCAGTCAGTTAGAATCACTCCCTAGGGAACACAGTTAACCTCTTGATCGCCCCCCTAGTGTTAACCCCTTCCCTGCCAGTGACATTCACACAGTAATCAGTGCATTTTTATAGCACTGATCGCTGTATAAATGCCAATGGTTCCAAAAATGTGTCAATAGTGTCCGATCTGTCCGCCATAATGTCGCAGCCCCGATAAAAATCACTGATCACCGCCATTACTAGTAAAAAAATAAATAAATAAAATAATAATAAAAATGCCATAAATCTTTCTCCCTATATTGAAGATGCTATAACTTTTGTGCAAACCAATCAATATACGCTTATTACCATTTTTATTACCAAAAATATGTAGAATACATATCGGCCTAAACTGAGGGAAAAAAAATTAGCTTTTTTTAAAAAAAATTGCCGTATCACAAAAAATGGCCTGGTCATTGAGCAGCCAAATCTTCTGGGCTGAAGTGGGTAAAGTGGAACTAAAGCCCCCTATCGTTGTCAGCCAAGGAAGCAGCCATCTTGGCCTCTATTTGATCTGCAACTGCACAATATGATCAGTTATGGACACCAGCCATTTCTATGGATTGACAGTTTGGTTGAGGGCATACAAGCAAATGTGACCATTAGCATTTCCAGCGTGCCGGGAATATAACTTTTTGAAACTGTTAAATCGATGGCTTTAGAGAAGGGCACGTTCACGCCATACGTGCATGAAAACTGATGGGAAAAACACGCAGATTTCACTTGCAGAGACATGAGTTTACATCAGTTTTAATGCACGTCGGTTATGTACCCTGTTCAGTCCACAGTGTTGATGTCACGTCAGTTTTTCTCATGCAGAAAACAGCATACATGTTGCAGATTCCTGCGCAGAAAAAAAATCTGCACGCGATACCAGTGTTGTGAACAGGGCACATAGAGAACAATTGTTTGAGCCCTTGCAGAAAAACTGAAGTCTTTGCAAATGGTGTGAACAAGGCTTAAGCCCAGGTACATTGAGGGCAGGTTTGAAGTGGTACAAGTTCAGCTGAACTCACAATTTCAAACCGACAATGCAGTCTAACTTCGGGGGCAATTTGACAGACACCTGTGCGGGTTCATGCACAGATGTCTATTCAAATTGCCCCAGAAGTTGCCAAAAATAGTACAGTACTCGGTGCAGCGTCACACCGATTCGGTTGGTGCCTTTGCTCTATTGCGAAATGCCCTCAGTCAAAAAAATGCCTCCGATGGGTATGTGCAGTACGCAATGTCACTGCAGCTGATGTGTTGATCAGCTGGCGTGACTTCAACATGGTGCAAGCACAGATGGTCGGGGGCAGTATCTGACGATCTGCTAAGCGCCGAGGGAGAACGTAATTGTCAGATTCTGCCTCGCTATTGCGGAGCGGGTTGTGGGTGTGTTGAAGGGCGGGTTGTGTGTGTTTTAAGCCACCCTTAGACACAGCCAAAACCTGCCGTTTAACACACAGAAATCACGCCGTTCAATACAGCCAAAACCTGCCCCACAACAGTGAGGCAGATTCTGAAATTGTAAATTCTCTCCCGGCGCTTAGCAGATCGTCAGATACTGTCTCCGACAAGCTATGCATGTGCCGTGTTGACGTCACGCCAGCTGATCAACGTAGCTGGCGTGACGTTGCGTACTGCACACGCGCAGACCCATCGCAGGCATTTTTGGACTGAGTGCACTTCCCGAAAGAACACCGGCAATAGCCGGCGATTGGACAAGTCAAAATGGCCCGATGTGAACATGGGCTAAAGCCCCTTTCACACTGACGGATCGATTGGGTCCGCCTGTCAGTTTTTCCAGGCAGACCCGATCGAACCATACATTGCCCTCTACAACTGCCGACATCCAATCCGGTCTGCTAAAAAGAGACGGATGGGGAACAGTTCCCCATCCGTCTGGCGGATCAGATGGAAACGGGCAGGCAGTCCACTATTATCCATAGAGAACAGCGGGCTATGTCTGTGTCCGCTCTCCATCAGCGGACAATGACCTGTCATCTGCCTGCTCAGCGGACAGATCCCGCGGTGAGCAGGCGGATCCACTGCCGTAGTGTGGAAGGGGACAAAAAGTTACAAAACACCATCTATAGCTAAAATACATTTAAAGTGAGCTCTGAACTATATACTGAGAAGCCAACCTAAGGCATAACAACTTCTAGCTACAGATCTCGTGCAGTCAGTAAACAAGCAGACGAGGCACATGGCAATGACAGGCACAAGTCAGGCCACCCATGCCCCTCCAGCATGAGCATTGCTGCTGTCAGAGGCGCGCAGGTGACACGCCAGGCCTTCCCTCCCTCCCCAAAGCCCAATACCGGAAGCGCGCTCGGGCCTACCTGTCCGTCCAGCTGGCTCTGAGTCTGCCCTTGGGTCTGAGTTTGGCTGGGCAGGGTGAAGTCGGTAAACTCGAACTCAGAGCCCTGAGTGTCGGCCCCGAGCAGCTCGGCCTCCTCCGTGTCAAGGAATGTGAGGGTCTGCGAGCTGGGCCCGTACGCCTCCACGCTCATGATGGAACCAGAGGATAAAACGCCTGGGGCTGATGGAAATCTCTCCCGGACGGGGCTTCACCACACCGACTCTCCGCAAACTCTAAAGGTCGCCCACACTTCACCAAACGCGGGCACAGGGAGACAGCCGCTTCAGGTCGTGCACCCACCACCACCGCAAATGACGTCACGCGCTGCCGCGCAGGGAAAGGCGCGCTTGCGCAGACCTTGACATCACCGCGTACGGCGCGTTGGTTGGTCGGCTGCAGTTTACCCGTCCCACCGTTGCTAGGGGCTACAGGGGGATTCCGACAGCTTAGAGGTGGATTTTACTCTGCCGTTTGCTGCTAACGCACGACGTTATCGTGAAGGCGAAGTAAGCTAGGCCGAACGGGAAAGTGAAAGTTTAGAAACTAGAGAGAGAGAGGGAGAAAACGCAACGGTGGGGGGTGCTGACGTCACGGACACGTCAGCAGTCGTGAGGCGACGGTGACGGCTACAGGGAGGGGCTTAGGCTGGGGAAGTTGCGTTGTAACTTAATCTAGGCAGTGTGTGTAGTATAGGTAGTGACGGGGTGGAGGGGCCTATTGTATTGTATTGGTCTCACAAACAGCTGTAATCTTTGGAAGGAAGACATTACTACTTTGGCTCATGAAGTAGAACTGACTTCATTTTTGTGTAAACACCCTGTTAGTTTTTTGGGGGCTTTTGTGTCCCCCCATTGAGGAGATCACTCTTCACTTCCTGGCCCATAAGTAAAACAGGAGGAAATCGCTCCAAAGTTAGGGAATCCGTGGTTATCACTAGAACTAGTGTCCCCATTGGAAGATTTCCCCCCTATTCCTGTTCTGATGAAAACCATAGCTCCCAACTGTCCCTGATTTCAAGCAATGTCCCTCTTTCCCCCTCATTTGTCCCTCATTTTGGTCTGATCTGTATAGTTGTATATAAAATGCACTTTTTATTTTTCAAAAAGTGTTTCCCAGTGCTAAACCTTTCATCCAATTTCTAAATTGCTGCATTTGTAAATTTTAAAAGCTAATATAAAGGGATAGTAGTGGTAAAAAAAATCCCTTGAGGATTTAATTAACCTTTTTTTTTGGTTAATTCTTCTTTAAGCGAGTGTGGCAGGGTGTGTGTCCTATTCCTACATATGTTTGCTAGTAGGTGTCCCTCATGTCCATCTCAAAATGTTGGGAGGTATGGACAACCCAAAGTTTGTGAATTTCTTCCACTCTCTGTGATCGGCTGATTTTAAACACTCACCTTAACGTGGGCTTGTGTTACTTTTAACCTATTTTTAATCTTCCTTGTCCACAATTTGCATCTCCCCAACAGGCACAGACAGAACTAAAAGCTGACATGGAGTTCTAATCCATCTCCACTCTATCCAAAACTAAAGAAAAAAAATACGTTTTTGAATTTAGTTCTACTTTAGCTTAGGTTCACGCTGGTGAGTGTGGAACACACAATGCCTGCACGGTGCGATTTGAACCATACGTTTTGTATGGCTCCAATCGCATCCACAACAAAATGGTGCAGGATCACTTTTTTCCCCCCGCACCTGAATTGCATCGCATGGGAGTTCACACCCAATGCAATACCGTTCTGGCAATCGCACTATGTTTTGGAATCTGTTTTGGGGTGTTGTTAAAGTGTTACTAAACCCAGAACCTGCATTCACTATATCTGGTCTCCCACAGAACATTGGAAATGCAATTATTTTAGTATATATGAACGGATATACCTTTTCTCATCAGCAGTATATAGCAGTCTTGTGACTTCTATCTGTTTCTAGTAAACCTTGTAGGAGGAGTTTTCATTCTCTCCTGATCCTCTGGACAGTGCTGATCACATGCGCTGTCTCTCAAAAAAACAAAAAACTCTTTAGCAATACACACCAAACTGAGCATGTGCAGCCCATCCCCTGGCTCTGTAAGTATCAGGTTATTTTTTGGAGACAGTGAAAGAAGAGGAGAATCAGATAGACAGGATCAAACAGCATTTATACACAATGCAGAGGTTTAACCCCTTAGGTTCCACAGTGAGTATAACAAGCATGCTTTACTGCATATACAGACTGGTTTTACTGTTGTGGGTTTAGTAACACTTTAATCTAACATTGACACCCGCAGCAGATCGCATGGATGCCATGCGATTGCTATGAAGTGCAATGCAGGGAAACGCAGCAAATCTTTTGCGTTTCCCGCATTGCATCAGTGTGAACCAGGGCTAAAAGTGGTTGTAAACCTCAGACATTAAATATGAAGAAAGCATATCCCTCTATAGTGTGTACTTGTCTCAATCCAGAGCACTAAGGCTCCATTCACACTAGCACGACCACACTGCAAATAGTGCACATTTGATCCGACTTTACACTCTCTGCATCAAAGTCGCATCAAAGTAGTGCAGGCACCTTTTCAAAGACGCTGTGTCTTTAAGTCGCACCAATTTGAACGGGTGCCATTGGAAAGAATGTCCAAAGTTGCATGTCAAGTTGCACAAGCGTGAATGGAGCCTTGTGCCTAGTACACATGATCAGAAAATCGGATGAAAAAAATTGCTTTCTGAGCAATCGTACAATAATCTGATCGTTAGTACACAGCTTTCAAGAACTAGCGATTGTACCGTCATGCAATGCTGTACCCAAACAAAATGTATATAATTTTTTCAAATAAACTGAGCTTTCTTTTGGTGGTAGTTGATTACCACTTGGTTTTTGTATTTTTTGTGAATGAAAAAACACAGACATTTTAAAAAAAAATATTTTTTACTATAAAACATATCCAATAAAAACATTTAAAAAATCAAATTTCCTAATAAATTTCACCCGAAATGTATTCTGCTACATGTTTTTGGTTGAAAAAAATCCCACTTTTCAAATCCCAAAAAAACACGCATTTCTGTTTGCAAGCTATACCTCAAATACTCAAATAAGAGACTAGAGGCAGCAATGGTGAATCTAACAGCTTTACTGAATTGAAAGCCTAAAGCCTCATACACACGATCAGACTGTTTGTCGAACAAAACCGTGGAATTTTGTCCGAAGGGCGTTGGCCCAAACTTGTCTTACATACACACGGCCGCACAATTGTTGGCCAACAATTATGAACGTAGTGACGTACTAGACGTACTACGAGCCAATAAAAAGGAAGTTCACTAGTCATGCGCCACCCTTTGGGCTTCCTCTGCTAATCTCATGTTAGTAGAAGTTTGATGAGTGTCGATTCGCGCTTTTCAGGTCATGCTTGTCAGTTTGTTTCTGTTTTTCAGGTCGTGCTTGTCAATTCGTTTCTGTTTTTCAGTGCGTTTCTGTTTTGCAGTGTGTGCTTGTCAGTTCGTTTCTGTTTTTCAGTGCATGTTGTCAGGTCATTTCTGTTTTTCAGTGCGTTCTTTTCAGTTCGCTTCTGATTTTCAGTGCGTGCTCGTCAGTTCGTTTCTGATTTTCAGGTCATGCTTGTCAGGTCCTTTCTGATTTTCAGTGCATGCTTGTCAGTTCGTTTCTGAACGGCTGTTCATCTACTAGCCATGTGGCATTCTCGTCGGAGAGATCGTGCTCTTATTGGACTTGGAGTTATTGCTTTGACCCAAGTCCAGTCCAGGAACAGGACGAGTTCATGGACCAAGAATTGTTTGCTTAATCGTGACCAATTCTGTCACATGCCTTTGCTGCGGGAGCTCCAGAAGAATAATCCTGATGATTTCAAGAATTATCTCCGGATGACAGACCCCTGCTTTCACCGTCTATTGGCATTGCTTACCCCCTATATTAGTAAGCAGGACACATGCATGCGGCAAGCCATTACTCCTGAGCAAAGGCTCATAGCCACCTTGCGGTACTTGGCAAAGGGGAGAAGTCTCCAGGACCTGAAGTTCACAACTGGGATCTCCCCTCAGGCTCTGGGAATCATTATTCTAGAGACCTGTACTGCCATTATCCAAGTCCTGCAGAAGGACTATATTCGGGTAACTTTTAGTCTTTAAAGAGGAGTTCCACCCAGGGGGGCCGTCAAAAAAAAAAAAAAAATTAAAAGTCAGCAGCTACAAATACTGCAGCTGCTGACTTTTAATTGGACACTTACCTGTCCCTGGGTCCAGCGATGCGGGGGATCGAGGCCCCGCTCGTCCCCCCCCTCCGCTCGTCGGCGCCGGAATTTCAACTGTGGGCGCCGGGCTGTGGCTTCACAGCCTGGCACCCACTGTGCATGCGCGAGCGGCGCCGCGCGCCGTGATTGGCCGCTCAATCACCTGGGACCTGTATTGGGTCCCAGATGATTGACAGGAGGGAGGGAGCAGAGCGGAGCCCTTCCTGTGCCTGGGGGGAAGTGATGTCACCAGCCCAGGCAAAGGAACAGGCAGACTACGAGGGACCACCTAGCAACAGGCATTTAGAGGTAAGTGAAAAAAAAAAAAATATCCAAATGTTTTTTTGTTTTTTTTTTTAGAATTTTTACAGGTATTTTTATTTTTTGGGTGGAACATTCTATGTATGTTTGCTAATGTATTGTATTAATTTATGCATTCTATAATTACCATTATTGTAATATGCTATGAATGTCCTCTTTGTCCTCATGCATGCTGTAAGCTTTTAATGCTCCTTTTTTGTCCTTCATGCATATTTGCCTTCATTAACCTCCCCAGCATGATATCCTGGGCCCATACACACCTAGCCTAGTAACTTAACAATGTATTTTGTCAGCTTAATTTTTGTGCTTACCCTAAACACCCACTAAAATGTGTCCAAATGTTATTGTTGTCCTCAAATTCAGGCAGAGTGCAAGAGGACATTTTTTGGGGGCACAAACTCATTTGGAAACCCCCCCAATTGCTAAGTCAACCGATACCAATACTCTATCTGCTGACTTTGCAAAACCCATATACACTATACCTCTGTTGTGGTCATATTTCTTGATGAATTCACCAAAGCATGTAATGCAAGGGCCTGCCTGAATCCCTTCAAATGGTACTGTTGAAAGTTTTTGTCTCCTATTATCTTGATAGGTAATTTATGAATGTAAAAATGTGGTTCAATTTGCACAGTGTATATCCATATTTTTGGATTATGACACTTCTTACCCGTCCAGTGGGCTGCCAATAGTGTAAGTAAGGAGGGGCTGGCCAAAGTATCACACATTATTTAGGCATTCTGCTCTCATGGAAGTGGAGAGGGTTACCTGTCCAAAACATCTACCCCCCCAACCATAACATTTTTAGAATGGGCCACCAGAGGGGGTGAGGAATCTGATAAGTTGACCTTATACTTTTGTCTTTAAATAATCATTTAACCTCTTGGCATCCGCGCTATAGCTGAATGACGGCCACAGCGCGGACCTGAATTTCCGGGAGGCCGTCACATGATGGCCTCCTCTGTGCACGCGCCCCGCGCTCCCCCTGCAGGGTTCGCGCTGTGATCACCGAGCCACTGAGACTTGGGTGATCACAGATCCGAGTAAGGGGCCGGTCCCGGCCCCTTACCATGTGATCAGCTGTCAGCCAATGACAGCTGATCACATGACGTAAACAAAAGCTCGGTAATAATTTTTTTTTAAAAACAGATCACCAGCTTATATGCAAGGGACATCGGTCCCGAAGAGGAAGAGGCAATTATGCCTCATCTGTGCCGACCAGTACCCCCTGCCAGTGCCACCTATCAATGCCCATGAGTGCCACCTATCAATCCCCACAAGTGCCACCTATTAGTGCCCACCAGTGGTGCCAATCAGTGCCACCTAGCAGTGCTCGCTATCAGTGTAACTGATCAGTGCCCATCACTGCCACCTATCGGTGCCCATGTGTGCCACCTCATCAGCGAACATCAATGAAGGAGAAAAATTACCTGTTTGCAAAATTTTATAACAAAATATTTAAAAAAATTTTTTTTTTTTTAATTCGGTCGTTTTAATTTTTTTTAACAAAGAATAAAAACTGCAGAGGTGATTGAATACCACCAAAAGAAAGCCCTATTTGTGGGGAAAAAAAATGATATAAATGTCATTTGGGTACAGTGTAGCATGACCGCGTCATTCAAAGTGCATCAGCGCTGGAAGCTGAAAATTGGTCTGGATAGGAGGGGGGTTTAAGTGCCCAGTAAGCAAGTGGTTAAATAAATGTCATACTTATGTTGGCCAAGAATGTTTGTGTCAAATCTGCTTGCAATGTTATGTGCAAAAGTAGTATTTTTTTTTTTTGTTTGACTCCACAGTTTCCTTCGAACCCACAGGAATGGCAGGCTGTTGCTGCCCAATTCCACCATCAGTGGGATTTTCCCAACTGTGGTGAGGCGATTGATGGGAAGCATGTGCGTATTGTCCCACCACCCAACTCGGGCTCTTATTATTATAATTATAAGGGCTTTTGCAGTATAGTGATGCTAGTGGTAGTGTCTGCAAATTATGAGTTCCTGTACCTGGATGTTGGGAAGAATGGCTGCAACTCAGACGGAGGAGTGATTGCACAGACCAAATTCTACCGTCGGCTACAGAATGGCAACTTAAATTTGCCACCTCCTGAGGAAAATGTCGAGGGCCTCAATTTTGTATTTGTGGCAGATGAGGCCTTTTCTCTGGGGGAACATCTTAGGCCATTTCCTATGAGGAACCTCACCCCAGAGCAGGGGATCTACAACTGCAGACTCTCTCGTGCCCGAAGGGTTGTTGAAATTGGAATTGCATTTGGAATACTATCAAGTCGGTTCAGGCTGTTTCTAACAGCAATTAACCTGGCTGAATAGAAGCTAAACCATGTTGTATTGTGCTGCTGCATCCTGCACAATTAGTTACGTAGGAATGCAAGAAGCTACCTTGCCTCGCTTCAAAGTGAGGTTGACTTTTCTGTGTCAGGCCCAGCTGATCCTGCTGTGATGACGGCTCTGGAAAGTGGCCATGGCGGGTTGCCCTCCCAAACTGCCCGAGATGTCCGGCAACAGTATATGGACTACTTTGTGGGTAGAGGGGCAGTGGCTTTGCAGCAAAATGTTGCTGATCTGGAATAAAACTTTTATTTGATACTAAACTCCTATTTCATTTGAATTACTGTTTGTGTTTCTAATCTGTATCCTAGGTACGCAAATGGCCTTCATTTTGGCCACTTTCTTCAATAGTGCAAATGTAACTTATTTTCTCCATGAGGTGACAATCTCTTCTTCAGCTAACTATTATGTTTTGCTGTGGGTCTGCTACACACACAGTGTTATTGTTGTTAATGTGTGTAATGCATCGATCTTCAAAATATTCAGCCTTTTCAACTCCTTTAATTAATTGTTTTGAGTCCCCAAAATTGCCTGAGTTTGCCACATTTTAGAGCACATTGTCACTACACCAACTTAACAAATACACTGGTATTGAGCATTGAAATAAGAAGCCACACATTGTTTAGTATAAAACATTTTACTCCAAGCACACGTGCATTTTAAAAGGTTTTGGAACAAACCAACATCTTGGTGTATGTTTGACATTATTTTGCCTTTTTTTAGGGCTAAACAGGCATGTTTAAAAACATAACATACACATCCCCAACGCAGGAACTTACAAAGTTCGACTTTGCTAAAGTGAAGGCCATATGAGACATTAGTATCCCAAAACTGTGTTTATGTTGCCTTCCTCAGATGGGGTGATCTCAACCCTCTAAAAGCCAAAATTTGAAGCCACGTACACATAGAGGCATAACTGTTAAATGTCCCTTATGATCCCCTGCCTAAAATGTGTGTAGGTACAAACAGGTTATTTCCTAAAGCCACAAAACACACAGTGTGTCAACATGTGCTATCTCCCACCACGGGATATCAGTGTACGCGTTTTGGGGGGTGCAACCCCTTCCTCAAAACTAAAGTAGGTGAGAGGAAGGGATTGCACCCCCGAAACATGTCCATTGATCCCCCATGATGGGAGCTAGCACATGTTGACACACTGGGGGTTATTTCCGAAAAGCCAATCCACTTTGCACTACAAGTGCACTTGAAAGTGCACTTGTAGTGCAAAGTGGATTTTCCTTTCAGAAATAACCCCCAGTGTGTCAACATGTGCTAGCTCCCATCATGGGGGCTCAAACGGCATTAAATGCGCTTTGATGCCAAATCAAAACGCTAATAAAATTGCATTTTTAACGCTGCTTTTTTTCCAGTTTACTAGCTTTACAGCCCGTTTTTTAAAACGTCCGTGTGTATGAGGCCTTATTCTCAATGAAACTGTCAATTAACTTTATCACAGATACACTCGCTATTAAAAGGATGGACTAAGGATTTTCCAGACAAGGCATTAGATCATAAACTTCTTGGAAGGATATAAAAAATATTAGCAGTTTATTGACTAGTGAAAATTGGATGGAAACACAATTTAAGTTACTACATAGAGCTTTCATGCCCTTCTTGATTGATAAATCGGATCCCTCCTTCTCAACCTGTTCTTGGTGTGGCAATATATGACCCACACTACTTCATAGAATGTGGAGCTGTGCCAAGATATCTTCCTTTTGGGACCAAATGCTAAACTACATACATACTATTTTGAGGATACAAATTGACAAGGATCCTGTGATCTGCCTTTTTGGATGTTTTGGCCCTTCCTCCTCATCAACGCCCTTATCACCAGTTACAATACCATCATGGTCTTCACTATGTTTGTTGACGGCTCACAGAACTACAGTATATTAAAATCCTGGACATTACCTATTGTTCCCAAATTACCTACATTGAAAAATTAACTGAAATCCTTGCAGTATATCAAAAAACTGGACAAAATAACACAAGCTCTTAAAGTAGAACTATAGGCAATTTTTTTCCCATTTTGGATAGAGCAAGAGAGGGTTATAACTCCCTGCAAGATTTTTTTTTTTTTCGACATCTGTGTCCCATTGTGGAGTTTTCCCTTCACTTCCTGTCCCATAGCCCAACAGGAATTGAGAGGAAATCTCTGTAAATTAGAGGAATTCCTTGGGGACCCCTAGGCCACCAGAACTAACCAATTTTAAGATTTCTCCTGTATCGCTTTTCTGGGGACAATCCAAAATTTGGGTAATTTCTTTTACTTTCCCTTTCAATGATAATGGTAAACAGGACAAATAGGAAGAATCTCCTTACCGGGAGCACAGATGGCAAAGATTTATGGAACACCCATTTTCAAACTCGGACATATCCCATCTGAACACACCATTTCTTTACACTGAATGGTACATTAAAGCAAATAAAGCAAATAATAATAATTCTTTAGGCAGACTAATGCCCTCTACACACGACCAGTTTTGCCATCGGAATAAACTCTGAAGGTTTTTCCGACGGAATTCCACTCAAGCTGTCTTGCATATACACTGTCACACCAAATTCCAACCGTCCAGAACAAGGTGATGTACAACACGTACGACGGGACTAGAAAAAGGAAGTCCAATAGCCAGTAGCCAATAGCTTCCGTCTTGTACTTGCTTCAGAGCATGCGTCGTTTTTGGTACGTCGGAACAGCATACAGACCAGCGGGTTTCCCGATAGTAATTAGTTCTGGAAAAAAGGAAATGCAGCTCACAAACACTCTTGCTCTGGAGTGACACCACCCTAGTAAGAACTGGTTCCAGGTGCTGGCTTTGCTGGTTTGCAGTGAGGTAGAAAGAAATCCTGGATAGCCGCACTCTGGGATAAGGACATCTTTATTTCAATAAAATCCAACAATACAGTCAATTGCAGAGACGTACAGGGTGGTAGACTGCTAACACGTTTCACATCATTTGGATGCTTATTCGTAGCTAGAGAGGGATAGTAGTAGTGTGGTATAAATAGAAAAGTGAAAAAATTAAAAGAGGGGGGCGGGGTATGCATGCCGGTAAAACAACCAATCACCGCTCTGCATAGCAAACCCACCCTCTTAGTGTGATTAAAACAATACTGATCCCATTATAAAAACCTACACCTGCAAAAAGAGGAGAGAAAACATCCATTGTTAACCTAACCAAAATGCATAAAGAAAAATATAAGTAGACAAAACTGTCATGCCAATAAAAGTCAGCACGAACTCATAAAAATAACTGAAAAAAAGAGAAAAGAAAAGGTAGGTATTGGATGCTAAAACCCTCCATAGCAGGTGAAGCTGCAACAACGGAACAAACTTGAGTAGTTGGGAGTGCTAAAAAAGTGTTAAACCATAAAGTCGTGTAACCACAATTTACTCTGCTCACACATTTGCAAAAACAAAAATACACAAAAAATATATATGTATGTACATAGACCTAAATAAGACATGCATAAATGTGTGACAGCGCAGTCCCGACATAGCATATATAAACACTCCAAAGCACTCTCGCAACCCTAAAACAGCAAATGTGCATAAGCAGTTTAGATGAAATATACACACATTTTCATGAGATCAAAGTACAAGCATATTAGACATGAGATCAGCGTGTATGTACATTAAACATGAAATTAGAGATTTATGCACATAACTCCTCCAATCATTCTTAACCACTTGTATTTTATAGACGAGAGAGTTGACAAAAATATATGCAGTGAAAAATATATACATAGATCTGAAAAAGGGGTCGGTCCAACTACCCAAAAGGGTGGTTACAAATGTGTCAAAAGTATCAAACATGTAGCATCGCATCCAAAGCACTGGTGTCAGATAAGTCTTTACTTTCTGAAAAGAAAAAACAGTAAAAAACAAACAAACAAACAGAAGCATGAAAATGGATTAGACACCAGATGAACCACAAAAAAGTATAAATAAATATCCATTGTTGTTGATATTAAACTCCCATGACAATATCATGTGAGCTATGTGGTCAATAATGAAAAGATATGTGATCAACCACATAGGAAACATAGAAAAACCCAACAAAGGAACCAAAACAAAGAACAGAATGAACTATTAAATGAATGCAGTTTCCACATAGATCAACGTGCTGGCAGACTATGCTACAACAGCAAATGTATAGAGACCATAAGTCTCACTCCATGTGCTGAAATAGGTTGAGTTGAATAATAACACAAAAGAGAGTAACCTCAAACGCACACAAATATAGTCGGGTAGCTATAGAATCTGCATCAAAGCCCAGACCTGCATCCAAAAGAAAAATTAAAGTGGTGTTCCACCCACTTTTACAACTCTTCAGCATCCCTCACTAAACTGTGCACTGTAAACGAATTGGATATTTACATTTTTTTTTCTCAGCACCTATTGTATATCTGCTGTATTCATTTTTCACTTCCTCCTCCCCGGCCGTGGCCCATCGCATCATTTCCTGTTTGCAATGCCTTCTGGGAAGGGGCGGCAACTTCCTCTGAAACTGCCATTGCTATGGAAACCTGACCTGAAACCTATTACACTGCTTGTGCTGCACTGAGCATGTGCGAGATTTGCAAGGATGAGATCCAGGAAGAAAAACAGTCTGACTTAAGATGGCCACGGCCTGCTGTAAGTTTATAAAATAACAAACTACTGCTATAAACTAACAAAACAGACCTTAGTTTACAGACTAACTTTACTAGAATACATTGAGCTTGTGTATTATAGGGGTATTTTTATTTAAAAAGTATCATTTCGGCCGGAACACCACTTTAAGAATTATTAAGGCGGCCTTGCTACATAGTACCATGCGATTAGAAATTCCCAAAGTCTCACTTCTCATGCTGCAAAACACCATGGCTCACTATAAGAATACCATAAATCTAGAGTGGAATTGGCAAAAATAATAAAACCAAAAGAACAAAATGGTCTATAACAAACCTAACAGCATTAAGCCATGTATTCGGAGACTCGAGAGAGTCTCACTTGAAGTGTTGCAGCATATCACAGTTTACTGTCAAAAAATTATGTCAATGGGACTATAGCTTAGTATATCTGACTAGATAAAACTAGTTTTTTTATATTATATATTATTAAGGCGGCCTTGCTACATAATACCATGCAATCAGAGATTCCCGAAGTCTCACTTCTCATGCTGCAGGACGCCACAGCTTGCTATAGAAACACTACAAATCTAGAGTGGGACTGACAAAAATAAAACCAAAAGGCAGAAAGGACAAAAAAGTCCATAACAAGCCTTGCTGTATTGTGCCATGCATTCGGAGACTCAAAAAGAGTCTCACTTAAAGAGTCTCACTCAAACTGCTGAAAAATATATACAGTGCTACTTGCTATGGCATAAGGCTGAAGCCTAAAAAACTTAGGCCTAGGGAATCGTGTTTCCCATCTACCAAGAGTGCAAAATGTATGAGTATTTGGAAACCTTGCTACATAGTGCCGTGCGATTAGAAATTCCCAAAGTCTCACTTCTCGTGCTGCAGAACACCATGGTCTGCTATAGGAATACCATAAATCTAGAGTGGAATTGACAAAAATAATAATAAAGCCGAGAGGCGAGAAAAACAAAATGGTCTATAACAAACCTAACTGCATTAACCCATGTATTCGGAGACTCGAAAGGGTCTCACTTGAAGTGCTGCAGCACCTTACAGTTGACTATCAAAAAAATTATGTCAAAGGGACTATAGTTTAGTATATCTGACTAGATAGACTAGTCTTTTTATATTATATATTGTTATGGCGGCCTTGCTGCATAATACCATGCAATTAGAAATTCCCAAAGTCTCACTTCTCGTGTTGCAGGACACCACGGCCCGCTATAGAGACACCACAAATCTAGAGTGGGACTGGCAAAAAGTAAATAAAGCCGAAAGGCGGAAAAGACAAAATAGTCTATACCGAGCCTTACTATATTATGCCGTGCATTTGGAGACTCAAAAGGATCTCTCTTGGGGAGTCTCACTCAAACTGCTGAAAAAATGCTACTACTTGTTATGGCATAAAGCTGAAGCCTAAAAAACTTAGGCCTGGGGAATTGTGTTTCCAATCTACCAGGAGTGCAGAATATATGAGTTTTTGAAAACCGGATATCTAATCTATCAACAGTGAAAAATGTATAATGTAAATATCAATGGAACATAGTAAATTGTAGACAATGCATAAGCAGGCTGATGCAACTTTCTAATGATAACAAATTTAGGGGAACTGATTAATGTTGGTAAAATCCCAGATGGAGGACTACTGAGGATATGGATAACAAAAACTACAGGTAAAGTCATTTATATGTATGCGAAGACGCAGGACGCATGTACGGTTATTCATAAAAATGTGACACATCCCACTCGAAATTGAGCCTGAGGGGTTGTCTAGTGTTGAGAGAGAAAATCCATTGGACTTCACGTCTGCATAAGATTCAAAATTTTTCACCCCCCTCGGTGGTGTCCTAATTTTGTCAATGCCTCGTATAACAATTAATTAGTTCTGTCGGAAAAATTTAGAACATGTTCTCTATCTAAGTCCGTCTGAATTTTCAACGGAAAAAGTCCAATGGGGCATACACACGGTCGGAATATACGATGAAAAGCTCCCATCGGACTTTTTCTGAGGGACATTCCACTCGTGTGTACGCGGCATAAGAATTCAACCAAGTGATTCCTAGTATCAACAATTTTTCTCCACCAAGTGTCTGTGGAAATTCTAAGAACCTTCAACACAGTGAACCACAATACTATCGACGAACAACTGTTATGCCCTGTACACACGATCGGACATTGATCGGACATTCCGACAACAAAATCCATCGGATTTTTTCCGATGGATGTTGACTCAAACTTGTCTTGCATACACACGGTCGCAAAAAGTTGTCGGAATTTCTGAACGTCAAGAACGAGGTGACGTACAACATGTACGACGGGACTATAAAAGGGCAGTTCAATACCAAGCGCGCCACCCTTTGGGCTGCTTTTGGTAATCTCGTGTTAGTAAAAGATTGGTGAGAGGCGATTTGTGCTTTTCAGACTCGTGATTTTCAGATCGTTTTTCTGCTGTTCAGTTTGTGCTTGTGGGTTTGTATCTGGTCTTCAGTGCGTGCAGTGAGTTCATATTTGATTATTCAGTGCGTTCTTGTCCGCTCGTTGCTGATTTTCAGGTCGCTCTTCACAGGCCTTGCTGTTCTTCAGTGCGTTCTGTTACTTCGTTCTTACCAGCTGGCTGTTTTGAAGCCATGTTGCGTGTATGTACGCATCGTAGATTTCGTGCTGTGCGGGGGCTTGGTGTTGGGGTTTTTACGTTGACACAAGCCCAGTCCATTAACAGGTCGTGGAGGAGTTCATGGACCAAGAACTGGTTGCTCCAGCGTGACCAATTCTGTCACATGCCTTTGTTCCGTGAGATCCGTGAGAATATTCCTGATGATTTTAGGAACTTTCTCAGGATGACGGACCCCGTTTTTCACCGTTTGTTGGCTTTGCTGACCCCTTATATCAGCAGGTAGGATACCTGCATGCAGCAAGCCATCACTCCGGATCAGAGGCTAGTCGCCACGTTGTGGTACTTGGCGACGGGGAGAAGCCTGCAGGACCTCAAGTTCTTGACAGGCATCTCTCCCCAGGCTCTGGGGATCATTATCCCAGAGACCTGTTCTGCCATCATCCAGGCCCTGCGGAAGGACTATATTAAGGTAAGATTTCTCCTTTAAAATCTCATTATATGTATTTAATGTTTACTAATGTATTGTATTTCTTTCCTCATTCCCCAATTACCATGATTGTAATATGCTGTGAATGTCCTCTTTATCCTCATGCATGCTGGAATTTTTTAAAGTTTGTTTTTTGTCTTTCATGCACATTTGCCTTCACTTACCTCCTCAACATGCTCTCCTGGGCCTATATCCACCTAATCTAGTCACTTAACAATGTATTTTGTCATCTCCATAGTAGTGCTTTACCCTAAACACCCCCAAAAATGTGTACAAATGTTATTTGTGTCCTTAAATTCAGGCAGAGTGCCAGAGGCTTTTTTTTGGGGGTCCCAAAAACATTTGTAACCCCCCCTGCCCCCAACCACTAACTCAGCTGATACCAATCCTCTGCTGACTTTGCCAAACCCATACGCGCTATACCTACCTCTTTTGTGGTCATATTTATGGATGAATTCCCCAAAGCATGTAGTGCAAGGGCCTGCCTGAATACTTTCAAATGGTACTGTTTAAAGTTATTGTATCCTATTATTATCTTGATAGGTAATTGCAGAATGTAAAAATGTGCTCCAATTTGTACAGTGTGTATTTATATATTTGTATTATGACACTTCTTACCTGTCCAGTGGGCTGCCAATAGTGTAAGTAAGGAGGGGCTGGCCAGAGTAACACACATTATGTATGCATTCATCTCTCAATGAAGTGGAGACGGTTACCTGTCCAAAACATCCCCCCCCCTCAAAGTTTTACAATGGGCCATCAGAGGGGATGAGGAATCTGATAGGTGGACCTTATACTTTTGTCTTTAAATACTCCCTAAAATAAATGTTATACTGATTTTGGCCAAGAATATTTGTGTCTAATCTGCTTTTAATGTTTATGTGCAAAATTACTCATTTTTTTTTCTTGTTTGACTCCACAGGAATGGCAGACTGTGGCCTCCCACTTTGCCACCCACCCGTTGGGACTTTCCCAACTGCGAAGGGGCAATTGATGGGAAACACGTCCACATCATCCCACCCCCCAACTCGAGGTCATACTATTACAACTACAAGGGGTTCAATAGTATTGTGATGTTGGCAGTGGTGTCAGCTACTTACGAGTTCCTGTATGTGGACATGGGGAAGAATGGCCGGATGTCGGATGGTGGAGTCATCACCCAGTTCTACAGGCGTCTCCAGAATGGCAGCTTGGGCTCGCCTCCTCCAGAAGACAATGCGGAAGGACTCCCATTCGTCTTCGTTGCGGATGAAGCGTTTGCGCTGGGGGACCATCTTATGCGGCCATTCCCTATGAGGACCCTCACCCTGGACCAGAGGGTTTTTAATTACCAGCTGGTCAGAGCCAGAAGAGTGGTGGAGAACACATTTGGAATAATGGCCAGCCGGTTCCGCCTCTTTCTTACACCTATACACATGGCGGAATATAAACTCAATCACATCATCTTGTCTTGCTGTGTTCTCCACAATTTTTTAAGGAGAAATTCTGTGAACTATGCTGCCTCAGTTGGGCCTGAGGCCGGAATTCTGAATGAACCAACCCTGACGACGCTTGAAACTGGCCGTCCTGGCTTGCCCCCCCAGAGTGCCCGCGAGGTCCGTTTAAGATACCTTGAATACTTTGCGGGTAGGGGGGGCATCGATGTGCCAGACAATGTCTGAGACATTTTTTACATAAAAATCTATTTGAAACTGAAGAAATATTTGCTTTGATTTACTGCTTGGCTTTCTTTTAGCTGTCTCCTTGGTTATCTTTTTTAATGGTATATTTTTATTTTTTTTTGGCCTTTTTCTTCAACAGTGCAAACCAAATTTCTTTGAGACATGAGGTAACAAGCTCTTCTATTATTATTATGTTGTGGGTCTGCTACAAACACCTTGTTTTTGTTGTTAATGTATGTAATGCATTACTGACAAAAATATTCATCATTTTCAACACCATGACAGAAATTTGGGAAGTCATGAAAATGGCGTGATTGTGTAAAATTATAAAGCACTGTTGGGTGTTATTTACTAAAGGAAAATCCACTTTGCACTACAAATGCACTTGAGACTGCACTGAAATTGCACTTGTAGTGCAAAGTGGATTTGCCTTTAGTAAATAACACCCATTGTCACAGAAAAAAGACAACTTTACTCCAAAAGCTGCTTTTGAGCATTGAAAGAAGAAGCCACTTATCAAAATTTTTACTTAAAGCACAATCACATGTGCGTTTATAAAAGGGTTTTTGAACAAACCAACATGTTTGTTTATAACATTTTAGTAGGTCACATTAAGTAGAAATCGCCTTTTATAGGTAAAACAGGCATGTTTAAAACCATAAAACAATACACAACTTTGGAACTTACAAAGTTCAACTATGATAAAGTGAAGGCAATATCAGACATGAGTATGTACAAACTGTGTTTGATATTGCCTTCATCAGATGGGGTGATGTCACCCCTGTAAAAGCCAAATTTTGAAGATGCACACACATTGGGTGTCAAGTCTCTCACTTACCAGACCGGTGAGTCCACTTGGGCAGAGGGTAGGCTCCCTTACGTATCCGACTCGCGGCCCCTGGTAGAGCAGACAGGAGGCCCACGAGTGCGGAGTGGTATGAGAGCCTGTGCAGGAGTCCGTGTTCCGGAGGTTAGCAGTCTTCAAACAGCAGATGATAGTCAGCGGCACAGACAACAGATGCTGAACAGGAGCTGGAGACAGGTTAGTGCACAAGCTGGGTTTTGGCAACAGGCGGGCAGCAGAGGTACAGAAGGAGCGGGCAGAAGCGAAGTCAAACAGGCCGGGGTCAAATGCAGGCGGAGGTCAGGAGAGTCCAAAAGGCAAGCCGGGTCGTCAACAGATCAGGAACACAGGAATCACAGGAACTAGGAACAGGAAACAGGAACTAGGCACGGAGCTGTTGATCAGGCAGCACTGATCAGAGGGAGAAGCAAGCCTAAATAGGCTGATTGGCGCCAAACGCCGCGTTCGTGCACGCACCGTTACACACAGGCACCCGCACGCGCCCGAGCGCGCCCCCGGACAGCGGCATGCACACCAGCGCCACCAGGCGAATGCATAGCAGCGCCCATAGGCATACGTGCCCGTCCACCACGGCCAGCCGGCATGCCAACACCAGTGCCCACAGAAGCAGGCGCCCGAGCACCCGCAGGAAAGCGCGCACCAACGCGCCCCGGCGCGCGACGACGCCCAATCAGGTAAGCTCTCTGACAGTGCCCCCTCCTCAAGGGCAGATACCGGATGCCCACTTGGGCCAACTTGGAGGCATGTGAGTCCTTGAAAGCTTGCAGGAGTTCCCCGGCATGCAAATTATCTTCTGGTTCCCATGAATTGTCTTCAGGGCCATATCCTTTCCACTTTATGAGGTATTGGGTTTGATTTCGTCTTTTTCTGCAGTCTAATATTGCCTCTACTTCAAATTCCTCCTCGTTGTCTACAAGGATGGGTTTGGGTGGACCGACAGTACGGCCAACAAAAGAATTGGGGATAACCGGCTTTAAGAGAGATACATGGAAGACCGGGTGCACCTTCAGGGAATTCGGCAGATCAAGCTCGTAGGAAACATCATTAATTTTCCTCCTTACCAGGAAGGGACCCAGGAACTTAGGGCCCAGTTTTTTGGATGGACATGCCAGTTTTAGATTGGCGGTAGATAACCATACTGGGTTACCAGGTTCCAACACGAGTTCTCCACGCCTCTTTTTGTCAAACACCTTCTTATAACCTTCTTGGGCCTTGGCCATGGTATCTTGTAACAGCTTATTGTTCACCGAGAAGAAATTCAAGGTCTCAGATACTGCAGGAACAGAACATTCAGGTATTGATCCAGGTAAAAAGGTCAGATGAAAGCCATAGTTGGCATAGAATGGAGTCTGGTTGGTGGCTGAATGCAAGGAATTATTATAAGAGAACTCCGCAATAGGGAGTAGGGGGGCCCAATCGTCCTGGGAGAATGCGGAGAAGCAGCGGAGATACTGCTCCAGCGTCTGATTCGTCCTCTCAGTTTGCCCATTGGACTGGGGATGGTAGGCCGAGGAGAATGCCAACTCAATTTCCAAGGAGCCACAGAGGGCCTTCCAGAATCTGGAGGTGAATTGGACACCACGGTCAGAAACTATATTCTTCGGAACTCCATGCAGCCTGACAATTTCTTTAATAAACATATCAGCCGTCTCCGTGGCCGATGGGGTACCCTTCATTGGGAGAAAATGAGCCATTTTAGACAATCTGTCTACCACGACAAAGATAGCGGAGAAGCCTTCTGATGGGGGGAGTTCAACGACAAAATCCATTGAGATCATGCTCCATGGTCTCTCTGGGACTGGGAGAGGTTTTAACAGTCCCCAAGCTCTGGCCCGGCTGGTTTTGCTTCTAGCGCAAGTATTGCAGGAATCAATGAACCTTCTACAATCCCTGATGAGATGAGGCCACCAGAAGGTACATAGTACCAGATCACTTGTTTTTTGTGAGCCGAAATGTCCAGCTAATTTGTGATCGTGACACAGTTCCAATACCTGTACCTTTAGTTCTTCGGGGACCACAATCTTGTCTTCATGCCAAAATAGGCCATCCTTGGTACAGGTCCCAGCGGGCGGCGTCGCCCCCATAGAAGCCCGTCTGATTTGAGAGATTAGATCTTCCTGAAGAAGCAAGAAATTCTCAGGGGGAAGGATGGTATCTGGAGGTGCGGTTTCTTCCGAATCATGGAACATTCGTGAGAGTACGTCAGATTTAATATTTTTGGATCCGGGTCTGAAGGTGACATGGAACTGGAATCGAGAAAAAAAAAGTGCCCATCTGGCCTGCCGGGGTCTTAACCTCTTAGCCGTTCTCAGGTATTCCAGGTTTTTATGGTCCGTGTAGACCAGTATGGGATAAGCAGCACCCTCCAGAAGGTAACGCCATTCCTCCAAGGCCGCCTTAATAGCTAGGAGTTCACGGTCACCCACATCGTAGTTTCTCTCGGAAGGTGAGAGTTTTCGTGAGAAAAACCCCACAGGGTACAGAAGAGCTTTGGTGCCTTGTCGTTGTGAGAGTACGGCCCCTACTGCAATTTCAGAAGCGTCAACTTCCAACACAAATGGTAGAGCTGGGTTGGGGTGTTTTAAAATAGTGGCTGAGGTAAATAGAGCCTTGAGTTCCTCGAAGGCCGACTGCACCTTAGGAGTCCAGCAAAACCGACTTCCTTGTTTGGTAAGTTCAGTAATAGGAGCGATTATCAAAGAGAACCCTTTTATGAATTTTCTATAGAAGTTGGCAAAGCCAATAAAACGTTGTACCCCTTTCTTATCAATAGGTGCAGGCCAGTCCAGGATAGCAGATACCTTTTGGGGATCCATCTTGATGCCCTCAGGGGAGATGATCAGGCCCAGAAACTGAATGCATTGAAGCTCAAACTCACATTTCTCAAGTTTTGCATAGAGCCCATGTTGCCTAAGTCGGGTGAGAACATTTCGCACATGCCTGCAGTGGTCGGTCAGAGAGGCGGAGAAAATCAAAATATCGTCCAGATAGACTATGACATAGAGGTCTAGGAAGTCACGGAATACATCATTGACAAAGTGCTGGAAGGTGGCTGGTGCGTTGCACAGGCCAAAAGGCATGACAAGGTACTCATAGTGCCCGAATCGAGCACGAAAAGCTGTTTTCCACTCATCCCCTTCTCTTATGCGAATTAAGTTGTATGCCCAGCGGAGATCCAGCTTGGTGAAAACTCTTGCGGTTCCCAGTCTCTGGAATAACTCGGGTACTAAGGGTAACGGGTATCTGTTCTTTACAGTAATTTTGTTTAATTCCCGGTAGTCGATACAGGGACGTAGGGTGTGGTCCTTCTTCTCCACAAAGAAAATGCCTGCACCGGCTGGAGACGTGGAAGGGCGGATAAACCCTTTCTTTAAGTTCTCGTCAATGTAGTTTTTTAAGGTGCCCAGCTCCTGCTCAGTTAGTGGAAAAATCCTTCCAAAGGGAACTTCGGTTCCAGGTAAAAGTTCTATTGGGCAGTCATAAGGCCTGTGAACTGGAAGAGTCTCTGCCCCCTTCTTACTGAAGACATCCTGGAAGTCCCGATAGGCCTCGGGAAGAGATGGGCAAAGTTTGGTATCCGAATCCAAACAAAGACATTGAGTCGGTGAGACGGGGGTCCCACGTAAGCAATGTTGCCTGCAGTAGTCAGATGAGAATTGGATTCTTCCTGTGGACCAGTCAATGCTGGGGTTATGTGCCTGTAGCCAGGGCATACCGAGAATGATTGGGAAGAGAGGGGAGGAGATGACATCCAAACGTAAGAGTTCCTGATGTTCCGGGCCTATGGTGGCCAGTAGCGGAACAGTCTCACAGGTGACTGGACCTGAACTAAGGGTAGAGCCATCAGCTAGGAATACTGCAAGACCCTGGGTCTTAGGTTGAAGAGGAATGCCATGATTGTTGACAAAGGTTTGATCGATGAAGCCACTGCATGCTCCAGAGTCAATAATGACCGACACCGGGATGTTCTTTCCGGGGAGCTGTAATACAACAGAGATAGTCAAATGGTTACCAGGTTTGGGCAAAACAGATGCACAAGCGGAAGAAGACGTCAGACACTTACGTATCTTGTTAGGGCAGGTCCTCACAAAATGTCCTTGTTCCCCGCAATACAGGCATAGGTTGTGCGTACGTCTGCGCATCTTCTCTTCCGGGGTAAGGGATGGCCGGAGCAGACCAAGCTGCATGGGTTCGGGTGCTTCCGTGGTTGAAGTAGAGGAGAGAGGCAATTGGTTGGGGGAACTGGGAACTCTAGGGAGCATCCAAATAGGACGAGGGTGACCAGAGGACCTCTCAGAGCGTCTTTCTCTCAGACGTCGGTCAATTTGAATAGATAGGTTAATAAGTTCATCCAGAGTCTGGGGTATTCCAACACGTGCCAGTTCATCCTTAAGGGGATCAGATAACCCCATCCGAAATTGATGACGCAAGGCAGCGTCGTTCCACTCTGTATCAGAGCTCCAACGACGAAACTCAACTGCGTAGTCTTCGGCCGCTCTGCGGCCTTGCTGCAGGGATTGCAGGGCTGCCTCAGCAGTAGTAGTAAGTTGAGGGTCCTCGTACAATTGGGACATTGCCAGAAAGAAAGCGTCCAGGGTATCTAAGGATCTGGACTTCTGCTCCAGTAAATGATGAGCCCAAGTCTGGGGCTCGCCGGACAGCAGTGCAATGACAAATCCCACCTTAGTGGCGTCCAGAGAGAACGTTGCAGGCTGTAGCGCAAAGTAAAGCTCGCAGGCGTTACGGAAGGCCCGGTATTTGCGACGATCTCCAGTAAATTTCTCAGGTGTGGGTACCCTGGGTTCCGGAGGAAGCATTACTACGGAGGGTGCTGAGGAGAGTCCGGCAGATGGTGCCCCTTGGGGGGGGGGGGAGCAGCTGAGAGGGCTTGGACTTGACCCTCTAATCTGGTGTAGCCTTCTTGTAGGCTCTTGACTGCTTGGGTAAGGCCCGCAAGGTGCCTACAAAGTTCATCCATGGGGGAGGCCCCCTGCCCGGACTCGGTCATGGCTGCCTGATACTGTCAAGTCTCTCACTTACCAGACCGGTGAGTCCACTTGGGCAGAGGGTAGGCTCCCTTACGTATCCGACTCGCGGCCCCTGGTAGAGCAGACAGGAGGCCCACGAGTGCGGAGTGGTATGAGAGCCTGTGCAGGAGTCCGTGTTCCGGAGGTTAGCAGTCTTCAAACAGCAGATGATAGTCAGCGGGACAGACAACAGATGCTGAACAGGAGATGGAGACAGGTTAGTGCACAAGCTGGGTTTTGGCAACAGGCGGGCAGCAGAGGTACAGAAGGAGCGGGCAGAAGCGAAGTCAAACAGGCCGGGGTCAAATGCAGGCGGAGGTCAGGAGAGTCCAAAAGGCAAGCCGGGTCATCAACAGATCAGGAACACAGGAATCACAGGAACTAGGAACAGGAAACAGGAACTAGGCACGGAGCTGTTGATCAGGCAGCACTGATCAGAGGGAGAAGCAAGCCTAAATAGGCTGATTGGCGCCAAACGCCGCGTTCGTGCACACACCGTTACACACAGGCACCCGCACACGCCCGAGCGGCATGCACACCAGCGCCACCAGGCGAACGCATAGCAGCGCCCATAGGCATACGTGCCCGTGCACCACCGCGTCCACCACGGCCAGCCGGCATGCCAACACCAGTGCCCACAGAAGCAGGCGCCCAAGCACCCGCAGGAAAGCGCGCACCAACGCGCCCCGGCGCGCGACGACGCCCAATCAGGTAAGCTCTCTGACATTGGGATTCTAAATATAGATTTCCCTCCTGATCCCATGCCTAATGTCAACATGTGCTATCTTCCATCATGGGGCATCAATGGACGTGTTTTGGGGGTGCAAACCCTTCCTCTCACCTACTTTACTATCGAGGAAGGGGTTGCACCCACAAAACGCATACATTGATCTCCCGTGATGGCAGATAGCACATGTTGACACACTGTGTGCATCTTCAAAATTTGGCTTTTAAAATATGTAAAAAATTAGTCATAAAAACAAAAATAAATAAGCAAAAAGTTAGGGATTTCTGGGTGTTTTAGATTCTCCCTAAAACATCAATGATGTTCTTCATTTTGTTTTGAACATCACTAATGTTTTGCTTTAGGTTTTCTAAATCCCTATTGCATCCCATTATCCCCCCGATGAGGATCTGGGCACTTTCACTAGTGAAATTACCTTCTTCCACAACATCCCCATCACCTAAAAGAAAAAAAACACACCATGTATTATAAATATGCAGGCATCCATCTATTACCTGAAGCTGTGGTCGCAGACACTCACCTGTTGTGACAATTTCGCCAATTTCAACAACGTCTCCCTCCTCCTCCTCTGGTTGGGTTTGGGGGATTTCCCCTTCTTCCTGGGGTGGGGAGTCCCTGGTTTCCTATGATGAGTGGTGTCCTGTGAGTCTTTTCTCCCCTATGTGAAAAAAAAAATAGGTATACTTAGCACACAGATATTTGAGGGCAGAGAGGAATATGAAACATTGCTTGGAAGTGTTGTACAATTGTCTGTTTTGGCAGAGTTCCAAGCTGAAGAATTTATTTTTTTACCTTTGTAAAGCTGGAATACTTACCTGTTTTGTGCAAGCTTCACAGATGAAGACACCCCTATAGTATCCACTGGAGCACCTGTGTGGGACACCCTAATAAAAAGTTTGTTCTTGTGTCCCACACTAGTGCTCCTGCGTCCAGATGTGTAAACAGCTGCTGAGTGTCCTCTCCTTACACATAACCTAGTTTGCATTTCATTCTAGTTACAAACCCATCTAGACAACAAATTTTTTTAATAGAAGTAGGCCAGAAAAAATGTATTGAACTGCATCTGGCCAAAACATTGTATTTTAGTGGGCGAACAATGTTTCCTACAAAAGATTAATGTGCCCGTGAACATGAAAGTTGCCATTTTAAACTGTACAACAGTAAAGAAAAGAATATGGAGCAGCACGAACATTATAAAAAGAAAGAATAGGAACACAGGACAACTACTTACTTTTTTGCAGCACTCTCCTGATCCTTCTATACTGATCGTGCTCCCTTAATTTGAGGTCCGACCATCGTTTCCTCAGTTGATCCTTGGATCGTCATACCCCAAAATTCAGGCACAGACTCTTCACAACTTTAGCCATAATCTTGGCCTTTGTCACATTTGGTTTGGGGTAAGGTCCATACTTCCCATCATAGTCGACCCTCTTCAATATGTCCACCATCTCTACAAAGGCCATATTTGAGGCCTTAAATCGCCTGCGGGATGGTGACGTTTCTGGGTCCGGGCTTTCCTCCTCCTCGTTGCTGGAATTATCATGCACCTGCTGTGTCTCCGCCATGTGCCCTCCTCCACTGCGCTGAAAGAGAAGGGGCGGGGAATAGACTAGAAAGAACAAAGTTTCACGCATGCGCAGTGTATATAAAGCATAACACGCGTACGTCGCACGTATGATCTGTGAGCAGAGGAAGGAGTATCGGAAGCGCCGATCGTGATAACGAAGGTACAATTTTAACTTGGGCCTATACTGCTTATAGATTGACGCCTATATTGGGACAAGATTAGGAGAGTTTAGCCTGACATTAGGGTTTGTCTTATGTTGTGTTTTGCAGAGAAAATGGATCTAGTGAATGATCATGACTTTATCCCCATATTCCTTGATATGTACAGGGAGCTGCCCTGTCTGTGGCAGGTAAACCACCCCTTTTATAAAAATCAAACAAAGAGGAAGGCAGCGCTGGATCAATTGCTGGAATTTGGAAGCCAGTGATCCCCAAGGCAGACATCCCCAATTTGAAGGCCCTAATTGGTGGCATGAGGAGCACTTATCTTAGGGAGCGCAAGAAGGTCCAGGATTCCCAGACATCAGGTACTGCAGATGACATTTATGTCCCCAGGCTGTGGTACTATGACAGACTGCATTTTCTGGCAGGCCAGACTGGACCCAGGCCAGCACTCTCCAATCTTCCTTCAAGGCTTCTTTCCCCCCCAGCTGAGGCTTCAGACGCCCAACCTGGGCCTTCCAGGCAGCAACATGTGGAGGAGCCCAGCTTGAGCCAGGTATAGCATTCTTCTAAATATTTCTGTTTGTCAAATTAATGATGTTAAATATATGTTAGTTTTGATAAATAATTTCTGATTTCACAAAGTGTTTTACATATCAATAGACAGTAGTGGCCACAAATGATTGGGACAAAAATGAAAAAGGCTGGGCTCAGAATGATAGTCTTTTCTATTTATTAACATTCAGTTTGCAACAGTCATGAGCTAAAAATTGTGTGTGATTGATGAACAAAAAACTAAAACGATGTCACTTTTTTATACACAGGAAACTCTCAGCCAGGAGGTAGCGGGGGTAAGTGGCAGCCAGGAGGAGGCCGGGCCCAGTAGCCTGCCCGATACCCAGGTCCCTCCCCTCCGCCTTCCACAAAAAAGTGACAGGAAGAGGAGTAATGTGAAGGAGGCAGCAATTGGCCTATTTATGAAGGCTACTGCGGCCCTCAGAACCCCCCACAGTGTTCAAGAGGACTCAGGCCACCAATTTTGACTGTAAAATTATTGGTGTGTGCCCTGGGGTACAAAGGCTTCCCAAATTTCACCAGTTTATCCAGTGTTGCCTTCCTCTTTATTTTGTTATGACCCAGAATAAATGGCTATTTATTTTTCACAAATACTTGCTTATGTGTTTTACTTCAAAAAGGACAGTTTGTTTGTGAGTAGGCAGGTACATTTCAAAAATACAATGTCAAATTAACAAGGGACACCAACACCAAGCAACCTCCTTGAGATTAAAAAATACAAGATAATAATGGTGTTGTGGTAACTTGGCACACAAAACACACCCAAATCATTTATGGAGATCACCAAAAAACGAAAAAAAAAAAAAAAAACAGGAGATCTGGATTAAAAAAAAAACACAAATAATACAAAATATAAAAACATAAAACCAAAAATTTTTTTCGGTAGATCTGACAAATAAAAATATTAAATTCATGAAATCACGAGAAATATTCAAAAAATACGTTTTTGAGAAGTCTGTGTGAATATGAGCAGCAAAGCAACTTCATTCTTCTAGCATTATAAAGAAGAAGAGAGTGTGCTGCATTAAACAATTTAAAACATTGCAGCGTGACGAAAGTGCTATATCCATTACGAACGCTAATTTTACCAGACCGAGCAGTTCCGTCCCGTAATTTATTCTGAGCATGCGTGGCACTTTGTGCGTCAAAATTGTCTACACACGGTTGGAATTTACGCGAACGGATTTTGTTGTCAGAAAATTTTATAGCCAGCTCTCAAACTTTGTGTGTTGGAAATTCCGATGGAAAAAGTCAGATGGAGCCCACACACGGTCAGAATTTCCGACAACAAGCTCTGATCACACATTTTCCGTCGGAAAGTCGACCGTGTGTACAGGGCGTTACTATTGCTTTATATTATTACTAATATAAAATATTTTTCTTTATTTTGTTTTATTTCTGTTTTCTTTCTTTGTTCTTTTCTTTTTCTATACTTCATAGTAGATCTTCTATACATATTATTTGGTTATATTATCAGTTAAATGCAAATTACTCATACATGCTGCCACTATAAATGAATAATTTGGTAATAGTTAACTATTTACATATATGTTAAAGTGGTTTTAAAGGCAGAAGGTTTTTTTTTATCTTAAAGTGATTGTAAAGTCTGTTTTTTTCCCTATGAAAATAACAAACATGTTATACTTACCTGCTCTGTTGCAGTGGATTTGCACAGAGCAGCCTGGATCCTCCTCTTCTCGGGTCCCTCCTTAGGGATGAGCTTCGCGTTCGAGTCGAACCCATGTTCGACTCGAACATCGTCTGTTCGATTGTTCCCCGAATTGCAAACGATATGGGCCGTTCGCGCCAAATTCGTGTGGCGCGTCACGGCCCATAATTCACTGCGGCATCGCAGTGCATTGCTGGCTGATGATTGGCCAAGCATGCACTATGACCCGCATGCTTGGCCAATCACAGCGCCGTCAGTAGAGAGAGCTGTGCCAAAGCCAGGGTGGCTTTGGCCAATTATGGCTCAGAGGGTTTAGAACACGCACCACACTATATAAGGCCGCCTGCACGGCGGCCCTGTGTAGTGTGTTCCGGCGTGCTTAGAGAGAGAGAGAGACAGTGTAATTTCATTTGAGTTAGATAGATTAGGCAGGACAATCAGTGAGTTAGCTGCACTTACAGTGTATTGTGTATATATATATGCATCCCAGGTGTTGTGTATATATATAAATATACATACACTGTATTCAGTTTAGCAAGATCGTTCCTGTTATCTTCCTACTGACAGGCAGGCTTGTCTTGTTACAGTATTTACAGCTACCTGAAGAAAATTGCTGGTGTTCTTTTGATCCAATTAGTACCACAGTCAGGCAGCTAGACTATTTACAGTTAGTGTAGTGCGTCCTCCTCACAGTGTTCAGTTAAAGCTACAAGTTAGTTTAGTGTGACCTCTGCACAGTGTTCAGCTAAAACTACAAGTTAGTGTAGTGCGTCCTCCTCACAGTGTTCAGCTAAAGCTACAAGTTAGTTTAGTGTGACTTCTGCACAGTGTTCAGCTAAAGCTACAAGTTAGGGTAGTGCGTCCTCCTCACAGTGTTCAGCTAAAGCTACAAGTTAGTGTAGTGTGACCTCTGCACAGTGTTCAGCTAAAGCTACAAGTTAGTGTAGTGCGTCCTCCTCACAGTGTTCAGCTAAAACTACAAGTTAGTGTAGTGCGACCTCTGCACAGTGTTCAGCTAAAGCTACAAGTTAGTGTAGTGCATCCTCCTCACAGTGTTCAGCTAAAACTACAAGTTAGTGTAGTGCGACCTCTGCACAGTGTTCAGCTAAAGCTACAAGTTAGTGTAGTGCGTCCTCCTCACAGTGTTCAGCTAAAGCTACAAGTTAGTTTAGTGTGACCTCTGCACAGTGTTCAGCTAAAGCTATAAGTTAGGGTAGTGCGTCCTCCTCACAATGTTCAGCTAAAGCTACAAGTTAGTGAAGTGCGTCCTCCTCACAGTGTTCAGCTAAAACTACAAGTTAGTGTAGTGCGACCTCTGCACAGTGTTCAGCTAAAGCTACAAGTTAGTGCAGTGCGTCCTCCTCACAGTGTTCAGCTAAAGCTACAAGTTAGTTTAGTGTGACCTCTGCACAGTGTTCAGCTAAAGCTACAAGTTAGGGTAGTACGTCCTCATCACAGTGTTTAGCTAAAGCTAGAAGTTAGTGTAGTGCGTCCTCCTCACAGTGTTCAGCTAAAACTACAAGTTAGTGTAGTGCGACCTCTGCACAGTGTTCAGCTAAAGCTACAAGTTAGTGTAGTGCGTCCTCTGAACAGTGTTCAGCTAAAGCTACAAGTTAGTGTAGTGCGTCCTCCTCACAGTGTTCAGCTAAAACGACAAGTTAGTTTTTTGTGAGCTCTGCACAGTGTTCAGCTAAAGTTACCTGTAGAAGGTTGGTGGTGTTTTCCTGATCCTATCACTACCGCAGGCAACTAAATAAGCTACAAGTTATTTTTTTGCGAGCTCTGCACAGTGTTCACCTAAAGCTACCTGTAGAAGGTTGGTGGTGTTTTCCTGATCCTATCACTACCGCAGGCAGCTAAATAAGCTACAAGTTAGTTTTTTGCGACCTCTGCACAGTGTTCAGCTAAAGCTACAAGTTAGTGTAATGCGTCCTCTGAACAGTGTTCAGCTAAAACTACAAGTTAGTTTTTTGCGAGCCCTGCACAGTGTTCAGCTAAAGCTACAAATTAGTGTAGTGCGTCCTCCTCACAGTGTTCAGCTAAAGATACAAGTTAGTGTAATGTGTCCTCCTCACAGTGTTCAGCTAAAACTACAAGTAAGTGTAGTGCGACCTCTGCACAGTGTTCAGCTAAAGCTACAAGTTAGTGTAGTGCATCCTCCTCACAGTGTTCAGCTAAAGCTACAAGTTAGTTTAGTGTGACCTCTGCACAGTGTTCAGCTAAAGCTACAAGTTAGGGTAGTGCATCCTCCTCACAGTGTTCAGCTAAAGCTACAAGTTAGTGTAGTGCGTCCTCCTCACAGTGTTCAGCTAAAACTACAAGTTAGTGTAGTGCGACCTCTGCACAGTGTTCAGCTAAAGCTACAAGTTAGTGTAATGCGTCCTCTGAACAGTGTTCAGCTAAAGCTACAAGTTTGTGTAGTGCGTCCTCTGAACAGTGTTCAGCTAAAACTACAAGTTAGTTTTTTGTGAGCTCTGCACAGTGTTCAGCTAAAGCTACCTGTACAAGGTTGGTGGTGTTTTCCTGATCCTATCACTTCCGCAGGCAGCTAAATAAGCTACAAGTTATTTTTTTGCGAGCTCTGCACAGTGTTCACCTAAAGCTACCTGTAGAAGGTTGGTGGTGTTTTCCTGATCCTATCACTACCGCAGGCAGCTAAATAAGCTAAAAGTTATTTTTTTGCGAGCTCTGCACAGTGTTCAGCTAAAGCTACCTGTAGAAGGTTGGTGGTGTTTTCCTGATCTTATCACTACCGCAGACAGCTAAATAAGCTACAAGTTAGTTTTTTGCAAGCTCTGCACAGTGTTCAGCTAAAGCTACAAGTTAGTGCAGTGCGTCCTCTGAACAGTGTTCAGCTAAAACTACAAGTTAGTGTAGTGCGACCTCTGCACAGTGTTCAGCTAAAGCTACAAGTTAGTGTAGTGTGTCCTCACAGTGTTCAGCTAAAGCTACAAGTTAGTTTAGTGTGACCTCTGCACAGTGTTCAGCTAAAGCTACAAGTTAGGGTAGTGCGTCCTCCTCACAGTGTTCAGCTAAAGCTACAAGTTAGTGTAATGCGTCCTCCTCACAGTGTTCAGCTAAAACTGCAAGTTAGTGTAGTGCGACCTCTGCACAATGTTCAGCTAAAGCTACAAGCTAGTGTAGTGCATCCTCCTCACAGTGTTCAGCTAAAGCTACAAGTTAGTTTAGTGTGACCTCTGCACAGTGTTCAGCTAAAGCTACAAGTTAGGGTAGTGCGTCCTCCTCACAGTGTTCAGCTAAAGCTACAAGTTAGTGTAATGCGTCCTCCTCACAGTGTTCAGCTAAAACTGCAAGTTAGTGTAGTGCGACCTCTGCACAATGTTCAGCTAAAGCTACAAGCTAGTGTAGTGCATCCTCCTCACAGTGTTCAGCTAAAGCTACAAGTTAGTTTAGTGTGACCTCTGCACAGTGTTCAGCTAAAGCTACAAGTTAGGGTAGTGCGTCCTCCTCACAGTGTTCAGCTAAAGCTACAAGTTAGTGTAGTGCGTCCCCCTCACAGTCAGTGTTCAGCTAAAACTACAAGTTAGTTTTTTGTGAGCTCTGCACAGTGTTCAGCTAAAGCTACCTGTAGAAGGTTGGTGGTGTTTTCCTGATCCTATCACTACCGCAGGCAGCTAAATAAGCTACAAGTTTTTTTTTTGCGAGTTCTGCACAGTGTTCACCTAAAGCTACCTGTAGAAGGTTGGTGGTGTTTTCCTGATCCTATCACTACCGCAGGCAGCTAAATAAGCTACAAGTTAGTTTTTTGCGACCTCTGCACAGTGTTCAGCTAAAGCTACCTGTAGAAGGTTGGTGGTGTTTTCCTGATCCTATCACTACTGCAGGCAGCTAAATAAGCTACTAGTTAGTTTTTTGCGAGCTCTGCACAGTGTTCAGCTAAAGCTACAAGTTAGTGTAGTGTGACCTCTGCACAGTGTTCAGCTAAAGCTACAAGTTAGTGTAGTGTGTCCTCTGAACAGTGTTCAGCTAAAACTACAAGTTAGTGTAGTGCGACCTCTGCACAGTGTTCAGCTAAAGCTACAAGTTAGTGTAGTGTGTGCTCCTCACAGTGTTCAGCTAAAACTACAAGTTAGTGTAGTGCGACCTCTGCACAGTGTTCAGCTAAAGCTACAAGTTAGTGTAGTGCGTCCTCTGAACAGTGTTCAGCTAAAACTACAAGTTAGTGTAGTGCGACCTCTGCACAGTGTTCAGCTAAAGCTACAAGTTAGTGTAATGCGTCCTCCTCACAGTGTTCAGCTAAAGCTACAAGTTAGTTTAGTGTGACCTCTGCACAGTGTTCAGCTAAAGCTACAAGTTAGGGTAGTGCGTCCTCCTCACAGTGTTCAGCTAAAGCTACAAGTTAGTGTAGTGCGTCCTCCTCACAGTGTTCAGCTAAAACTACAAGTTAGTGTAGTGCGACCTCTGCACAGTGTTCAGCTAAAGCTACAAGTTAGTGTAATGCGTCCTCCTCACAGTGTTCAGCTAAAGCTACAAGTTAGTTTAGTGTGACCTCTGCACAGTGTTCAGCTAAAGCTACAAGTTAGTGTAGTGCGTCCTCTGAACAGTGTTCAGCTAAAGCTACAAGTTAGTGTAGTGAGTCCTCTGAACAGTGTTCAGCTAAAACTACAAGTTAGTTTTTTGTGAGTTCTGCACAGTGTTCAGCTAAAGTTACCTGTAGAAGGTTGGTGGTGTTTTCCTGATCCTATCACTACTGCAGGCAGCTAAATGAGCTTCAAGTTATTTTTTTGCTAGCTCTGCACAGTGTTCAGCTAAAGCTACCTGTAGAAGGTTGGTGGTGTTTTCCTGATCCTATCACTACCGCAGGCAGCTAAATAAGCTACAAGTTGGTTTTTTTGCGAGCTCTGCACAGTGTTCAGCTAAAGCTACAAGTTAGTGTAGTGTGACCTCTGCACAGTGTTCAGCTAAAGCTACAAGTTAGTGTAGTGCGTCCTCTGAACAGTGTTCAGCTAAAACTACAAGTTAGTGTAGTGTGACCTCTGCACAGTGTTCAGCTAAAGCTACAAGTTAGTGTAGTGCGTCCTCCTCACAGTGTTCAGCTAAAACTACAAGTTAGTGTAGTGCGACCTCTGCACAGTGTTCAGCTAAAGCTACAAGTTAGTGTAGTGCGTTCTCCTCACAGTGTTCAGCTAAAACTACAAGTTAGTGTAGTGCGACCTCTGCACAGTGTTCAGCTAAAGCCACAAGTTAGTGTAGTGCGTCCTCCTCACAGTGTTCAGCTAAAGCTACAAGTTAGTTTAGTGTGACCTCTGCACAGTGTTCAGCTAAAGCTACAAGTTAGGGTAGTGCGTCCTCCTCACAGTGTTCAGCTAAAGCTACAAGTTAGTGTAGTGTGTCCACCTCACAGTGTTCAGCTAAAACTACAAGTTAGTGTAGTACGACCTCTGCACAGTGTTCAGCTAAAGCTACAAGTTAGTGTAATGCATCCTCCTCACAGTGTTCAGCTAAAGCTACAAGTTAGTTTAGTGTGACCTCTGCACAGTGTTCTGCTAAAGCTACAAGTTAGGGTAGTGCGCCCTCCTCACAGTGTTCAGCTAAAGCTACAAGTTAGTGTAGTGCGTCCTCCTCACAGTGTTCAGCTAAAACTACAAGTTAGTGTAGTACGACCTCTGCACAGTGTTCAGCTAAAGCTACAAGTTAGTGTAGTGCGTCCTCCTCACAGTGTTCAGCTAAAGCTACAAGTTAGTGTAGTGCGACCTCTGCACAGTGTTCTGCTAAAGCTACAAGTTAGGGTAGTGCGTCCTCCTCACAGTGTTCAGCTAAAGCTACAAGTTAGTGTAGTGCGTCCTTCTCACAGTGTTCAGCTAAAACTACAAGTTAGTGTAGTACGACCTCTGCACAGTGTTCAGCTAAAGCTACAAGTTAGTGTAATGCATCCTCCTCACAGTGTTCAGCTAAAGCTACAAGTTAGTTTAGTGTGACCTCTGCACAGTGTTCTGCTAAAGCTACAAGTTAGGGTAGTGCGTCCTCCTCACAGTGTTCAGCTAAAGCTACAAGTTAGTGTAGTGCGTCCTCCTCACAGTGTTCTGCTAAAACTACAAGTTAGTGTAGTGCGACCTCTGCACAGTGTTCAGCTAAAGCTACAAGTTAGTGTAGTGCGTCCTCCTCACAGTGTTCAGCTAAAGCTACAAGTTAGTGTAGTGCGACCTCTGCACAGTGTTCTGCTAAAGCTACAAGTTAGGGTAGTGCGTCCTCCTCACAGTGTTCAGCTAAAGCTACAAGTTAGTGTAGTGCGTCCTTCTCACAGTGTTCAGCTAAAACTACAAGTTAGTGTAGTGCGACCTCTGCACAGTGTTCAGCTAAAGCTACAAGTTAGTGTAGTGCGTCCTTCTCACAGTGTTCAGCTAAAACTACAAGTTAGTGTAGTGCGACCTTTGCACAGTGTTCAGCTAAAGCTACAAGTTAGTGTAATGCGTCCTCCTCACAGTGTTCAGCTAAAGCTACAAGTTAGTTTAGTGTGACCTCTGCACAGTGTTCTGCTAAAGCTACAAGTTAGGGTAGTGCGTCCTCCTCACAGTGTTCAGCTAAAGCTACAAGTTAGTGTAGTGCGTCCTCCTCACAATGTTCAGCTAAAACTACAAGTTAGTGTAGTGTGACCTCTGCACAGTGTTCAGCTAAAGCTACGAGTTAGTGTAGTGCATCCTCTGAACAGTGTTCAGCTAAAGCTACAAGTTAGTGTAGTGCGTCCTCCTCACAGTGTTCAGCTAAAACTGCAAGTTAGTGTAGTGCAACCTCTGCACAGTGTTCAGCTAAAGCTACAAGTTAGTGTAGTGCGTCCTCCTCACAGTGTTCAGCTAAAGCTACAAGTTAGTTTAGTGTGACCTCTGCACAGTGTTCAGCTAAAGCTACAAGTTAGTGTAGTGCGTCCTCCTCACAGTGTTCAGCTAAAAGTACAAGTTAGTGTAGTGCGACCTCTGCACAGTGTTCAGCTAAAGCTGCAAGTTAGTTTAGTGTGACCTCCGCACGGTGTTCAGCTAAAGCTACAAGTTAGGGTAGTGCGTCCTCCTCACAGTGTTCAGCTAAAGCTACAAGTTAGTGTAGTGCATCCTCCTCACAGTGTTCAGCTAAAACTGCAAGTTAGTTTTTTGTGAGCTCTGCACAGTGTTCAGCTAAAGCTACCTGTAGAAGGTTGGTGGTGTTTTCCTGATCCTATCACTACTGCAGGCAGCTAAATAAGCTACAAGTTAGTTTTTTGCGAGCTCTGCACAGTGTTCAGCTAAAGCTACAAGTTAGTGTAGTGTGACCTCTGCACAGTGTTCAGCTAAAGCTACAAGTTAGTGTAGTGTGTCCTCTGAACAGTGTTTAGCTAAAACTACAAGTTAGTGTAGTGCGACCTCTGCACAGTGTTCAGCTAAAGCTACAAGTTAGTGTAGTGTGTCCTCCTCACAGTGTTCAGCTAAAACTACAAGTTAGTGTAGTGAGACCTCTGCACAGTGTTCAGCTAAAGCTACAAGTTAGTGTATTGCGTCCTTCTCACAGTGTTCAGCTAAAACTACAAGTTAGTGTAGTGTGACCTCTGCACAGTGTTCAGCTAAAGCTACAAGTTAGTGTAATGTGTCCTCCTCACAGTGTTCAGCTAAAGCTACAAGTTAGTTTAGTGTGACCTCTGCACAGTGTTCATCTAAAGCTACAAGTTAGGGTAGTGCGTCCTCCTCACGGTGTTCAGCTAAAGCTACAAGTTAGTGTAGTGCGTCCTCCTCACAGTGTTCAGCTAAAACTACAAGTTAGTGTAGTGCGACCTCTGCACAGTGTTCAGCTAAAGCTACAAGTTAGTGTAGTGCGTCCTCTGAACAGTGTTCAGCTAAAGCTACAAGTTAGTGTAGTGAGTCCTCTGAACAGTGTTCAGCTAAAACTACAAGTTAGTTTTTTGTGAGTTCTGCACAGTGTTCAGCTAAAGTTACCTGTAGAAGGTTGGTGGTGTTTTCCTGATCCTATCACTACTGCAGGCAGCTAAATAAGCTACAAGTTATTTTTTTGCTAGCTCTGCACAGTGTTCAGCTAAAGCTACCTGTGGAAGGTTGGTGGAGTTTTCCTGATCCTATCACTACCGCAGGCAGCTAAATAAGCTACAAGTTAGTTTTTTGCGAGCTCTGCACAGTGTTCAGCTAAAGCTACAAGTTAATGTAGTGTGACCTCTGCACAGTGTTCAGCTAAAGCTACAAGTTAGTGTAGTGCGTCCTCTGAACAGTGTTCAGCTAAAACTACAAGTTAGTGTAGTGCGACCTCTGCACAGTGTTCAGCTAAAGCTACGAGTTAATGTAGTGCGTCCTCCTCACAGTGTTCAGCTAAAACTACAAGTTAGTGTAGTGTGACCTCTGCACAGTGTTCAGCTAAAGCTACAAGTTAGTGTAATGCGTCCTCCTCACAGTGTTCAGCTAAAGCTACAAGTTAGTTTAGTGTGACCTCTGCACAGTGTTCAGCTAAAGCTACAAGTTAGGGTAATGCGTCCTCCTCACAGTGTTCAGCTAAAGCTACAAGTTAGTGTAGTGCGTCCTCCTCACAGTGTTCAGCTAAAACTACAAGTTAGTGTAGAGCGACCTCTGCACAGTGTTCAGCTAAAGCTACAAGTTAGTGTAATGCGTCCTCCTCACAGTGTTCAGCTAAAGCTACAAGTTAGTTTAGTGTGACCTCTGCACAGTGTTCAGCTAAAGCTACAAGTTAGGGTAGTGCGTCCTCCTCAGAGTGTTCAGCAAAAGCTACAAGTTAGTGTAGTGTGTCCTCCTCACAGTGTTCAGCTAAAACTACAAGTTAGTGTAGTGCGACCTCTGCACAGTGTTCAGCTAAAGCTACAAGTTAGTGTAGTGCGTCCTCTGAACAGTGTTCAGCTAAAGCTACAAGTTAGTGTAGTGAGTCCTCTGAACAGTGTTCAGCTAAAACTACAAGTTAGTTTTTTGTGAGTTCTGCACAGTGTTCAGCTAAAGTTACCTGTAGAAGGTTGGTGGTGTTTTCCTGATCCTATCACTACTGCATGCAGCTAAATAAGCTACAAGTTATTTTTTTGCTAGCTCTGCACAGTGTTCAGCTAAAGCTACCTGTAGAAGGTTGGTGGTGTTTTCCTGATCCTATCACTACCGCAGGCATCTAAATAAGCTACAAGTTAGTTTTTTGCGAGCTCTGCACAGTGTTCAGCTAAAGCTACAAGTTAGTGTAGTGTGACCTCTGCACAGTGTTCAGCTAAAGCTACAAGTTAGTGTAGTACGTCCTCTGAACAGTGTTCAGCTAAAACTACAAGTTAGTGTAGTGGGACCTCTGCACAGTGTTCAGCTAAAGCTACAAGTTAGTGTAGTGCGTCCTCCTCACAGTGTTCAGCTAAAACTACAAGTTAGTGTAGTGCGACCTCTGCACAGTGTTCAGCTAAAGCTACAAGTTAGTGTAGTGCTTTCTCCTCACAGTGTTCAGCTAAAACTACAAGTTAGTGTAGTGCGACCTCTGCACAGTGTTCAGCTAAAGCCACAAGTTAGTGTAGTGCGTCCTCCTCACAGTGTTCAGCTAAAGCTACAAGTTAGTTTAGTGTGACCTCTGCACAGTGTTCAGCTAAAGCTACAAGTTAGGGTAGTGCGTCCTCCTCACAGTGTTCAGCTAAAGCTACAAGTTAGTGTAGTGTGTCCACCTCACAGTGTTCAGCTAAAACTACAAGTTAGTGTAGTACGACCTCTGCACAGTGTTCAGCTAAAGCTACAAGTTAGTGTAATGCATCCTCCTCAGTGTTCAGCTAAAGCTACAAGTTAGTTTAGTGTGACCTCTGCACAGTGTTCTGCTAAAGCAACAAGTTAGTGTAGTGCGACCTCTGCACAGTGTTCTGCTAAAGCTACAAGTTAGGGTAGTGCGTCCTCCTCACAGTGTTCAGCTAAAGCTACAAGTTAGTGTAGTGCGTCCTCCTCACAGTGTTCAGCTAAAACTACAAGTTAGTGTAGTGTGACCTCTGCACAGTGTTCAGCTAAAGCTACAAGTTAGTGTAGTGCATCCTCTGAACAGTGTTCAGCTAAAGCTACAAGTTAGTGTAGTGCGTCCTCCTCACAGTGTTCAGCTAAAGCTACAAGTTAGTGTAGTGCATCCTCCTCACAGTGTTCAGCTAAAACTGCAAGTTAGTTTTTTGTGAGCTCTGCACAGTGTTCAGCTAAAGCTACCTGTAGAAGGTTGGTGGTGTTTTCCTGATCCTATCACTACCGCAGGCAGCTAAATAAGCTACAAGTTAGTTTTTTGCGAGCTCTGCACAGTGTTCAGCTAAAAATAAAGGTTAGTGTAGTGTGAGCTCTGCACAGTGTTCAGCTAAAGCTAACTGTAGAAGGTTGGTGGTGTTTTCCTGATCCTATCACTACCGCAGGCAGCTAAATAAGCTACAAGTTCGTTTTTTGCAAGCTCTGCACAGTGTTCACCTAAAGCTACCTGTAGAAAGTTGGTGGTGTTTTCCTGATTCTATCACTACCACAGGCAGCTAAATAAGCTACAAGTTATTTTTTTGCGAGCTCTGCACAGTGTTCAGCTAAAGCTACCTGTAGAAGGTTGGTGGTGTTCTCTTACTACTGCTGGTCGTGGAGACGGTGCATCCTCATCAGCACATGGCTGTGGGACACGCTTGGCCTTTTTTTCGGCAGCTGGCCGTGTTGAGCCGCAACATGCGGAAGACTTGGTCGAGTGGATGACCAAGCTGTCCTCATCCTCCTCATCCTCTCTCACCCAAGGGTACTTTGTCTGGCAAAGCAGCTGCCAATGCGGCCTCTTCCCTCGGCTCAATGGCATCAGTGACTCCTTCCCTAGCCCCACCATGTCCTCCTGAGGAGTCCCTCGAACTGTTTGACCACAGTGTTGGGCACATGCTCCAGGAGGATGCCCAGCGTTTAGAAGGCTCTGATGATGATACTGAGCTAGATGAAGGCAGTAACGTGAGCACGGACAGAGGGGGTGCCCAAGAAGGACAGCAGTCATCTGGCAGTCATGCTCTCCCTGCTGCAGCATACTGCCAGGTTTGCTCCAGTGATGAGGAGGGAGGGGATGATGAGGTCACTGACTCAACGTGGGTGCCTGATAGGAGAGAGGAGGAGGAGGAGGCACATCACCAACGAGGCAGGATGCCCTCCAGGGGCCAGCCTAAGGGCAGCACACTGACTGCATCACACCCCAAAGCTCCGCATGTGCAGGGCGATGATGTCTCTGCACATTATTCCAAAAGTTCTTGGTGTGGGCCTTTTTTGAGAGGAGTGCATCAGATCGCACCACTGCTATTTGCAACATATGTCTCAAGCGTATCTGGCGTGGCCAAAACATCTCCCGCTTGGGCACCACATGCTTGACCAGACATATGTTGACCTGCCATGCAGTTCGTTGGCAAGCGTATCTAAAAGACCCACACCAAAGAACAAAGAGGACCTCTCCTTGCTCCTCATCAGCTGAGATCTCCAACCCCACTATACCTTCAGTCTTCTCTGAGACCTGCACTGAGAGGAATGAAGGTGTAGAATTAGGTATGTCACAGACAAGTACTTGTGGGCAATCTGCTTTCGGTACACCGACGTCAGATTGTACCAGGCAAATTTCCCTGCCCCAGCTGCTGCACCGCCGAAAGAAGTTCGCTCCCAGCCATCCACATGCCCAGCGGTTGAATGCTAGCTTGGCAAAATTGCTAGCACTTCAACTGCTGCCTTTTCAGTTGGTAGACTCTGCCCCCTTCCGTGATTTTGTGGAACGTGCGGTTCCTCAGTGGCAGGTACCCAAACGCCACTTTTTCTCACGGAAGGAGATTCCAGCTCTCTACCGGCATGTGGAAGGCAATGTCCATGCCTTGCTGGACAGGGCGGTCAGCGGTAAGCTGCATATTACCGCTGACTCATGGTCCAGCAGGCATGGACAGGGACGTTACCTAAGTTTCACCGCGCATTGGGTGACTCTGCTGGCAGCTGGGAAGGATGCAGGACAAGGTGCAGTAGTGTTGGAGGTTGTTCCGCCACCACGCCTCCAAAATGCCACTACAAATGATTGTGACACACCTCTCTCCTCCACCCCCTCCTCTTCTTCCTCCATGGCCTCTTCCTGTGCTTTGTCCTCGGAACCAGCGGTGCTCCGTAGCCGTTCAAGGGGCTACGCAAGTATGCAGGCCAAAAGATGCCATGCGGTGCTTGAGCTGGTGTGCTTGGGGGACAGGAGCCACACTGGGGCAGAGGTTCTGTCAGCTCTGCAGGGGCAGGTTCAGAGGTGGTTGACACCACGCCAAATTAAGGCAGGAATGGTGGTTTGCGACAATGGCACCAACCTCCTCTCTGCCCTCCGACAGGGACAAATGACCCATGTGCCCTGTTTGGCTCACGTCCTTAACTTGGTGGTGCAGCAGTTCTTGGGCAGGTACCCGGGCTTACAGGATGTCCTAAGGCAGGCCAGGAAAGTCTGTGTGCATTCATATAATGCCAGTGCTCGGCTGGCAGACCTCCAAAAGGAGTTTAACCTGCCCAAGAACTGCCTAATCTGTGACATGCCCACCGGGTGGAACTCAATGTTGGCCATGCTGTAGCGGCTGCACACGCAGCAGAGGGCCATCAATGAGTAGCTGTGTGACTATGGCACCAGGACAGGGTCAGGGGAGCTTGTTTTTTTCCCCACGCCAGTGGGCCATGATTAGGGATGCATGCACTGTCCTGTCACCATTTGAGGAGGCCACGAGGATGGTGAGCAGTGACAGTGCATGCATCAGTCCACCTGTTGGAGCACATGCTGCGTGGAATAATGGACAGGGCACTTGAGGCAGAACAGAGGAAGGAAGAGGAGGACTTCCTTAGCTCTCAAGGCCCCCTTTATCCAGACAGTGTTCCTGCGTGCCCGCCGATTACAGAGGAGGAGGAGGAGGATTGTGTCAGTATGTAGGTGGAGCCTGGCACTCAGCATCAGCAGCAGTCTTTAAGGGATCAGTCCCAAGAAACACATGGACTTGTACGTGGCTGGGAGGAGGTGGCTGCGGACCATGTCGTCCTTAGTGACCCAGAGCACTCCGGACCGAATGCCTCAGCAAACCAAAGCTGCATGGCCTCCTTGATCCTGCAAAGTCTGCGTAAGGATCCTCCTATTCGTGGTAACAAGGAGAAGGACCAATACTGGCTGGCAAACTTCCTTGATCCACGTTACAAGGGTAAGGTTGCGGACCTTATCTTGCCATCGCAGAGGGAGCAGAGGATGAAATATCTTCGGGAGGCCTTGCAGAAAGGTCTATGCAACGCGTTTCCAGAGACTGGGAGGTTACAAACTCCTGTTTCTGGACAACGTGTTGCTGAGGCTTTGGTCAGTCAAAGAAGGAGCGGTGGAGAAGGTGGCCGTCTGACCGATGCGTTCAGACAATTTTTTAGTCCGCAGCCCCAAGGTATGATCGGTTCCAGCAACTATCGCCAGCGTCTGTTTTACATGGTGCAGGAATACCTAGGGGCAAGATCTGACTTGGACACCTTTCCCACCGAAAATCCTCTGGGTTACTGGGTCTTGAGGATGGATCACTGGCCAGAGCTTGCACAGTATGCAATTGAGCTACTGGCCTGTCCTGCATCCAGCGTTCTTTCTGAACGCACATTCAGTGCTGCTGGAGGCTTAGTAACCGATCACAGGGTGCGTCTGTCCACCGACTCGGTTGAACGACTGACCTTCATAAAAATGAATCAGTCTTGGATCACCACCAGCTACCAAGCACCTGATGCTGATGTAACCGAATAATTTTTTTTGAAATCTCAGATCCCTTCAAAGACTGCCTATGCTGATGCTGAGTGACTATCCTGAGTAATTATCCTCTTCCTCCTCAATGATCACACTGATAGCTTGTAAGAACATTTTTGGTTCTGGGCGCCGCCACCAGTGACTAAGGCCCAATTTTTCAGCCTCTGTCTAATGCCCCGTACACACGGTCGGACATTGATCGGACATTCCGACAACAAAATCCTCTGATTTTTTCCTACGGATGTTGGCTCAAACTTGTTTTGCCTACACACGGTCGCACAAAGTTGTCGGAATTTCCGATCGCCAAGAACGCGGTGACGTCAAGCATGTACGACGAGACTAGAAAAGGCCGGTTCAGAACCAAGCGCAGCACCCTTTGGGCTCCTTTTGCTAATCTCGTGTTAGTAAAAGTTTGGTGAGAGACGATTCGCGCTTTTTCAGACTCGTGGCTTTCAGATCGTTTTCTGCCGTTCAGTTTGTGCTTGTGGGTTTGTATCTGCTCTTCAGTGCGTGCAAGCAAGTTCCGCGTGACTTTAGTCACTGTATTCTTGTTCGTTCGTTACTGGTTTTCAGGTCGCTCTTCACAGGCCTTGCTGTTCTTCAGTGCGTTCTGTTACTTCGTTCTGAGCAGCCGACCGTTTTCTAGCCATGTTTCGTATGCGTACTCCTCGTAGAGTTCGTGCTGTGCGGGGGCTTGGTGTTGGGGTCCTGACCTTGACACAAGTCCAGTCCATGAACAGGGTGGGGAGGAGTTCATGGACCAAGAATTGGTTGCTTCAGCGTGACCAGTTCTGTCATATGCCTTTGCTCCGTGAGATCCGTGAGAATAATCCTGATGATTTCAGGAACTTTCTCAGGATGACGGACCCCGTGTTTCACCGTTTGTTGGCTTCGCTGACCCCCTATATCAGCAGGCAGGATACCTGCATGAGGCAAGCCATCACTGCGGAGCAGAGGTTGGTCGCTACCTTGCGGTATTTGGCCACAGGGAGAAGTCTGCAGGACTTAAAGTTCTCGACAGGCATCTCCCCCCAGGCTCTGGGTATCATCATCCCAGAGACCTGTTCTGCCATCATCCAGGTTCTGCAGAAGGAGTATATGAAGGTAAGATTTTTATCCTTTTATATCACATTTTATTGTATTGAATGTTTGCTAATATATTGTATTTCTTTCCTCATTCCCTAATTATCATGATTGGAATATGCTGTGAATGTCCCCTTTGTCCTCATGCATGCTGGATTTTTATGTAATTATTATTTTATGTCCTTCATACATATTTGCCCTTCAATAACCTCTCCAGCATGGTGTCCCCTGCCCTATATTCACCTCATGTAGTCACTTAACAATGTATTTTATCAGCTCCATAGTAGTGCTTTACCCCAAACACCCCCTAAAATGTTTGGAAATGTTATTTTGGATTTAAATTCAGGCAGAGGGCCAGAGGCTTTTTTTTTGTGGTGTCCCCAAATTTTTGGTAACCCTCCCTCCCCCAACTGCTAAGTCAGCTGATCCCAATTCTCTATCCTCAATCATCTATCTGCTGACTTTGCCAAACCCATACACACTATACCCATCTCTTTTGTGGTCAGATTTATGGCTGAATTACCCAAAGCATGTAGTGCAAGGGCCTGCCTGTATACTTTCCAATAGTACTGTTTAAAGTTTTTGTATCCTATTATTATCTTGATAGGTAATAGCAGAATGTCCAAATGTGCTCAAATGTGTACAGTGTGTATTTATATCTTTGTATTATGACACTTCTTACCTGTCCAGTGGGCTGCCAATAGTGTAACTAAGGAGGGGCTGTTGCAAGTAATACCCTGTATTTAGGCATTCATCTCTCAATGAAGTGAAGAGGGTTACCTGTCCAAGAGTCCCCCCCCCTATAATGTTAGAAATGGCCCATGAGGGGGGGGGAGGGGGAATATGATAGGTGTACCTTATACTTTGTTGTTGTTAAATTCCCCTTAATAAATGCTATCTGGAGGTTGACCCATAATGTTTGTGTCTAATCTGCTTGCCAGGTTTATGTGAAAAAATAGTAATGTTTATTGTTTTTTCCTCAACAGTTTCCTTCCACGCCACAGGAATGGCAGACTGTGGCCTCCCACTTTGCCCAGCGGTGGGACTTTCCTAACTGCGGAGGGGCAATTGATGGGAAACACGTCCACATCGTCCCACCACCCAACTACTCGTACTATTATAATTACAAGGGGTTTAATAGTATAGTGATGTTGGCGGTGGTGTCGGCTAATTACGAGTTCTTGTATGTGGACGTGGGGAAGAATGGCCGGATGTCCGATGGTGGAGTCATCGCCCAGACGGAGTTCTACAGGCGTCTCCAGAATGGCAGTTTGGACTTGCCACCTCCAGAGGACAATGTTGAAGGTCTCCCATTTGTGTTTGTTGCTGATGAAGCATTTGCGCTGGGGGACCACCTGATGCGGCCATTCCCGATGAGGACCCTCACCCCGGAACAGAGGGTTTTTAATTACCGGCTGGCCAGAGCCCGAAGAGTGGTGGAGAACACATTTGGAATCCTGGCCAGCCGGATCCGACTATTTCTGACACCCATCCATATGGCGGAGTATAAACTGAACCATATTATACTGGCCTGCTGTGTTCTCCATAATTTTTTAAGAAAACATTCAGCCAACTATGCTGGCTCAGTTGGGCCTGAGGCCGAATACCAAATACATCAACAATGACGGCACTTGAAAGCGGCCGTCCTGGCTTGCCCTCCCTGAATGCCCGTGATGTCCGGTTACGATACCTGGAGTTCTTTGCGGGTAGGGGGGCTATCAATATGCCAGACAATCTGTGACACCTTTTTCAAATAAAAAACAACCAAAAGCTATTCTTGGTGGACATTTCCTGCTTGTGTTTGTTTAAGCTGACCCTGACAGAAATGTGTTGAGTGCAGAAAATGTCGTGATTGGGTAACCTTATAAAAAACAGTGTTGGCTGGTACTTCCTAAATGCAAAAACACTTTTCACTACAAGTGCACTTGCAACTGCACTGAACCTGCACTTGTAGTGCAAAGTGTATTTGCCCTTAGGAAATAACCCCCATTTGTGCATAAAACAGCAATTACATCACCCCAAAAGTGTTGTAGTGTTGAGACAATAATCCACACATTCTTGAGTAAGGCACTTTTTTATACCTGCACAATCACATGCGCATTTACCCAAGGTTTTTAAAACAAACCAACATGTTTGTTGTATAAAATGTTTGCATTAGCATTATGAAAAATCAAAATATCCATTTCTGATAAAACAGGCCTGTGTAAAACCAACAAGAAAGCCAAGGTAAAACCTGAAGGCTATATCAGACATCAGTATTTAGGAACTGGGTTTGATATAGCGTTCAGATGGGGGGAACTCACCCCCTGGAAAAGCCAAATTTGGAAGATGCACACCAATTTACGAATGTCCACATGTGCTATCTGCCATCAGGGGGGATCAAGGGACGTGTTTTGGGGGAGCAAGCCCTTCCTCAACGCTACTTTATAATTGAGGAAGGGGTTGCACCCCCAAAACGCGTCCATTGATCTCCCGTGATGGCAGATAGCACATGTTGGCACACTGTGTGCATCCTCCAAATTTGGCTTTTCGAAACATTGTAAAAATTTAAATTACATAAAACAGGTGATTTTGTGGGGTTTAAATTCGCCCCAAAACATCAATGATGTTATTATTTTTTTTAATAACATCAGTGATTTGTTGCTGGATGTTTTGCAATTGGAGATTACATCCCATGATCTCCCCTATCAGTATCTGGGCACTTTCTGATGTAAAACGTTCTCTCTCCCTCACATCACGATCACCTAAAAAGAGATAAAGAACAAAAAAAACAGGTCTCAAAAATCTGCCACCAGCCATCTCTTTTACCTGAGCCTGTGGTCGCAGACACTCACCTGTTGTGGTGCCAATCTCCACCACATCTTCTTCTTCCTCCTGCTCTTCTTCTTGGTTTTGCGGTATTTCCCCTTCTTCCAGAGGGGGGGGGGCTCTGGTCTCCTGGGATGAGGAGTGACCTCCCTCCGAGTCTTTTCTCCCCTATGTAAAACAAAAATGGTATACTTAGCACACAGATATTTGATGGCAGAACTATAGAAATAGGAAACATTGCTTGGAAGTGGGGTACAATTGTCTATTTTAGCCGAGTTCCAAGATGTATATTTTTTATTGCCCTTTGTCAAGCTGCAATACTTTACCTGTTTGGTACAAGCTTCACAGATGTAACCCCCCCTATAGTATACACTGGAGCACCTGTGTGCCCCCCCTAATAAAAATGGTGTTCTGGGGTCCCACACTAGTGCTCCAGTGTCCAGATGTGAAAACAGCTGCTCAGTGTCCTCTCCTTACACACAATCTAGTTTGCATTTCATTCTAGTAACAAACCCATCTACACAAACTAATATTTGGCATCCAAGTAGGCCCAAAAAAAAAGTGTGAAAATGCATATGGCCTAAACAATGGTGTTCTAGAGGCCGAAAGAAAAATGTTTGATACGAACGAATAATGGGCCCATGAACATTAAAGTTGCCCTTTTAAACGTTACAATTACTAAAAGCATATGGAGCAGAACGAACGGAATAAAGACAGAAATAATATGAACACAGCACAACTACTTACTTTTTTGCAGCACTCTCCGGATCTTTCGGTACTGCTCTGGCTCTCTCAACTTCAGGTCCGACCACCGCTTCCTGAGCTGATCTTTTGATCTTCGTACCCCGAAATTCCTCTCCAGACTCCGGACCACTTTACCAATGATTTTGGCCTTTCTGATGTTGGGGTTGGGGTAAGGCCCATATTTTCCATCATAGTCGGACTTCTTCATGATGTCGACCATCTCCAACATCTCCCCAAACGACATATTTGTGGCCTTAAAACGTCTCCTTCTGGATCGGGACGTGCCTGGATCCGGGCTTTCCTCCTCCTCCTCGTTGTTCGAATTATCACGCACCTGGTGTAACTCCGCCATCATGCTCTTCCCCCACTGCGCCGAACGAAAAGGGGCGGGGAATAGAATAGAAAGAACGTCAGGGGCGGGCGGAGTTACACACATGCGCAGTGTGTATAAAGCGTAACACGCGTGCGTATTACGTACGATCTGTGAGCGGAGGAAGGAGCATTGGACGCGCCGATCGTAAGAACGAAGGTAAGAGACAAACTTGGGCCTATACTGCTTCTAGATTGAGGCCTATATTGTAACAAGATTAGGAGAGTTTGGTCTGACATTAGGCTTTGTCTTGTGTTGTGTCTTGCAGTGAACATGGATATCTTAATGAGAGATACTGACTTCATGTCACTATTCATTGATATGCTAAGGGAGCTGCCCTGTCTGTGGGAGATTACCCACCCCCATTTCAAAAACCAAGCAAAGAGGAAGGCTGCACTGGAGCAATTGTGTGAAATTGTGAAGCAGGTGATCCCCACGGCAGACATCACTTATTTAAAGATTTTCATTGGTGGCCTGAGGAGCACATATCTAAGGGAGCGCAAGAAAGTCCTGGATTCACAGAGATCCGGAGCAGCAGATGACATCTATGTCCCCAGGATGTTGTACTACGACAGGCTGCACTTTCTGGCAGGCCAGACTGAACCCAGGCCATCCCTCTCAAGTCTTCCTTCCATGCTTCCTTCCCCCCCGGCTGAGGCTTCTGATGCCCAACCTGGGCCTTCCAGGCCATATGTGGAGGAGCCCAGATTGAGCCAGGTATAGCATTCCTCTAAATATTGCTGGTTGTCCAATCAATGATGTTAACTAGATGTTAGTTGGGAGTACTAATTTATGATTGTGATTGATGATGCCAAAACTAAAACCATGTCCCTTTTTCATACACAGGGAAGTCTCAGCCAGGAGGTGGCTGATCTGCAGGTCCCTCCACCCACCCTGAAAACAGAAAGTGGCAGCAGGAGGAGTAGCCTAGAGGAGGCGGCTATCAGATTCTTTTGGAGGGCTACAGAGGTCCTGGGAGCACCACACACCATGCAGGAGAACCTTGCGGCATTCATTGCCTATAAAATGCAGAGGATGGAGGAGGGCCAACAAGCCATGTGTCAGGCCCTCATATCAGAGGCTCTGGAGAAAGGTGTGAGGGGCCTACTTACACCTCACACACAGCTTTGGGATGGTCCTCCTCCTCCTCCTCCCTCTCCTCCAGGTCCTCCCAGTCCTCCTCCAGGTCCTCCCAGTCCTCCTCCAGGTCCTCCCAGTCCTCCTCCTCCTCCAGGTCCTACTCCTCCTCCTCCTCCAGGTCCTACTCCTCCTCCTGCCACATCTCCTACTGCACAGCCACAGCCCGGAAGGAAGTGTGAAAGGAAGACCAGAGAGTGATTGCCCTGGATCCAGTCTGGTCGGCCAAAAGATGCAGCCTCTTGTGGTACCACAGCCTGGGGACACTGATGTCATCTGCTGCTATCCGAGTCTCTGTGAATCCCGGACCAGACTGCCCTCCCTTATATATGGACTCCTCAGGCCACCAATTTTGAGGTTTAAGAATTGATGTCTGCCGTGGGGGTCCCAGGCTTCGCTAATTTCTCTTGTTGATCCAGTGTTGCCTTCCTCTTTGCTTGGTTCTGATACCTTAATAAAGGATTTTTGTTTTGAATTATACTCTCCTATGTGTTTTATTTCCAAAATGATGGTTTGTTTGTGAGGATTCAGGTACATTTCTAATATACAATGTGAAATGAACAAGGGACACCAACAACAAAAAATCTCCTGGAGATTAAATAATAAAAGATATCAATGGTGTTGGGGTAACTTGCCACACAAAACACACCCAAAAATATTCTGGAGTAAAAATAAAAATAACATTGAACAAAGATCAGCCTTGGAAAAAATACAAACATTAAAGAAAAAAAAAGGCTTAAAAACCAAAAAAAAAATCCAAAAAAAATATAAAACTGTCAGATGTGACAACTAATAACAATATATTGAGGGAATCCCACTAAAAAAACACAAATAAAAGTTTGTGAGAAGTGTGTGTGAATATGAGCAGCAAAACTACTTAATTCTTGTCACATTATAAAGAAGAAGAGAGTGCGCTGTATTAAACCATTTTTTACATTGCAGCGTGACGAAAGTGCTGTATCCATTGCGAACGCTAAGTTTACCAGAACGAGCTGTCCCGTGTCGGAATTTCTTCTGAGCATGCGTGGCACTTTGTGCGTCGGAACAGGCCACACACGGTCGGAATTGACGCGATCGGATTTTGTTGTCGGAAAATTTTATCTCCTGCTGTCCAACTTTGTGTGTCGGAAAATCCGATGGAAAATGTCCGATGGCGCCCACACACGGTCGGAATTTCCGACAACACGCTCCGATCGGACATTTTCCATCGGAAAATCCGACCGTGTGTACGGGGCATAACAGGGGCGTGTAATTACAATTTTTGATGCAATACTTTGCAGCAGGGCTCGTTCCTGTGTTCCAACTAGAGTATCTGTGAGGGGTTACAGTGTTGTGGCATCAGCACTAGTGCCTAAGACCCAATTTTTCAGCCCCTGTCTAACAGGGGCGTGTAATTACAATTTTTGATGCAATACTTTGCATCAGGGCTCATTCCTGCATTTCCAACTAGAGTATCTGTGAGGGGTTGCAGTGTTGTGGCACCAGCACCTGTTAGTTACCTGGTAGTAGAGCCTGACTTGTAGGAGAAGACCTCTCATACAACGCTGGTTCAGGAGCCACTGGAGCGGGGACAGTGGTCTCGTGAGCACAGTGGGGTAGGAGTGCCTGGTGAGGTAGAAATAAGCGCGAACTAAACGCCTGGCATGAACGTTGCTGTCTGGTTCCCATGAATTACTCTCTGGGCCATAGCCTTTCCATTTAATCAAAAATTGATTTTGTCCTTGTCTTCTTCTGCAGTCAAGAATAGCCTCAACCTCAAATTCCTCACTTCCATCTACTAAGATAGGTTCAGGAAGTCTGGTTCCTCTATCAGGGAAAGGGTCAGGTATAGCAGGTTTAAGCAGCGACGCATGGAATACCGGATGAATCCTGAGAGAATCAGGCAAAGGCAGTTCATAAGATACTTCGTTAATCTTCCTCTTAACCGGGAAGGGTCCCATAAACCTAGGTGCCAACTTCTTAGAAGGACATGCTAACTTGATATTACTGGTGGAAAGCCATACCTGATCACCAAGCTGTAAATTCAGTTCCCCTCTTCTCCTTCGATCGAAGGCTCTCTTGCTGTCTGCCTGGGCCTTGGACACTGCCTCCTGCAACATCCGATTGCTGTGACTGAGGAAGTCCACTGTATTCTGTACTGCTGGAACTGAAGATTCTGGAAGAAATTCAGGTAGAAAGGTTAAATGAAAGCCGTAATTGGCGAAAAAAGGGGATTGACCGGTGGCTGAATGGTTGGCATTATTGTATGCGAATTCTGATAAGGGCAGCAGGGACACCCAATCATCCTGTGTGAAGGATGTAAAGCATCTGATGTATTGTTCAAGGGTCTGATTGGTCCTTTTTGTCTGTCCGTTAATTTGAGGATGATAGGCCGAGGACAAGGCCAGTTCAATTTTTAGGATTTCACACAGAGCTCTCCAAAAACGTGAGGTGAACTGTACCCCTCTATCAGACACTATATTTTCAGGGACTCCATGTAGTCTGATGATTTCCTTGATAAATATGCGGGCAGTTTCAATGGCAGATGGAGTTCCCCTTAAAGGAAGGAAATGGGCCATTTTAGTTAGGCAGTCTACCACCACGAAAATGGCTGAACACCCCTCAGAACATGGAAGCTCTACTATAAAATCCATGGAAATCATTTTCCAGGGTCTATCAGGTACAGGCAAAGGTTTTAACAGACCCCAAGCTCGATTTCTAGACGTCTTGTTCTGGGTACAGATAGGGCAGGAGCTGACGTATTTTTCACAAAAGTCTTTCAGGTTGGGCCACCAGAATGTGCGTTGCACAAGTTCCAGGGTCTTGCGGACCCCAAAATGACCTGCCAGCGGATGATCATGAAGTAACGTCAAAACTTTAACTCGAACATCCTCAGGAATAAAAATTTGGCTCCCCTTCCAGAACAAACCATCTCTGCTCGTCAGAGTAATCCCTGGAGGTCTAGATGAATCAGCGGATGCTTCTTTAATCTGGGAGAGAAGGTCTGTCTGCAGAAGTAGGAAGTTGTTTGTGGGCAAGATGGTGTCAGGAATGGATAAGTCCTTCCAGTTGTCGTGCATGCGTGACAATGCATCTGGTTTGATATTTTTTGAGCCTAGCCGGTAAGTTATATGAAAGCAAAAAGCAAAAACGTGAGAAGAACAGGGCCCAGCGGGCTTGCCGAGGCTTCAGTCGTTTAGCAGATCTAAATACTCCAGGTTCTTGTGGTCAGTGTATATTAATACTGGATGCATAGCCCCCTCTAACAGGTACATTCCTCCAGAGCAGCCTTGATGGCGAGTAGCTCCCGGTCACCAACATCATAGTTCTTTTCTGCAGAAGAAAATTTGCGGGAAAAGAACCCCACAGGACGCATTAGATCTTTGCTGCCTTGACGTTGTGAGAGTACTGCTCCCACCGCTATCTCAGAAGCGTCAACTTCCAAAATGAACGGTAACGACGGTTCAGGATGGCTGAGGATTGGAGCCGAGGTAAACGGTCTCTTGAGATTCACAAAAGCATCTTGGGCAGACTGATTCCAGGAGAAACGGCATTCTGTTTAGTCAACAGCGTGATGGGTGCAATTATGGCCGAGAATCCCCTGATGAATTTCCTATAAGAGTTTGCAAAGCCGATAAACCGCTGAATCCCCTTCTTGTCTAGGGGTACCGGCCAGTCCAGGACAGCGGATACTTTTTGGGGATCCATTTTGATGCCAGTTGGAGAGATTATCAACCCCAGGAATTGGATGCTTTGTTGCTCAAACTCGCATTTCTCTGCCTTTGCATATAGTCTGTGCAAGCGAAGACGACCCAAAACCCTGCAGACATGTTCCCGATGCTGATCCAGAGAAGATTAGGATATCGTTCAGGTATGCAATCACAAACACATCTAAAAAGTCTCTGAGTACATCGTTAATGAAATGTTGGAAGGTTGCAGGGGCATTGCAGAGTCCGAAAGGCATGACCAGGTATTCATAATGCCCGAATCGGGTCTGAAACGCTGTCTTCCATTCATGCCCGGCCCGAATGCGGATCAGGTTGTAGGCCCCTCTTAGATCAAATTTAGTAAAGATGGCAGCAGATCTTAACTTCTGGAATAGTTCGGGTATCTAGGGTAAGGGATACCGATTTTTTTACCGTAATTTTATTAAATTCCCGATAATCTATACACGGGCAGAGAGTCTTGTCTTTTTTAGTGACGAAAAATATTCCGGCACCTGCTGGGGAGGTGGAGTGGCGGATGAACCCCTTGGCCAAGTTTTCATCAACATATGTCTTTATTGCCTCTTGTTCTTTCTCCGATAAGGGGAATATACGCCCAAATGGAATCTCGGATCCCGGAAGCAATTCAATTGGGCAGTCGTAGGGACGATGAGGCGGAAGGGAGTCGGCCCCCTTCTTGCTGAAAACATCGATGAACTTGTGGTATTGTTTGGGTATGGACTGGAGTAATTTCTGATCGGTGTCAAGACATAGCAGAGTAGCTGAGGAGTTGGGATTTTCCACCAGACAGTGTTCTTGGCAGTAGGGTGAAACAAACTTTACTGCTCCAGAGACCCAGTTGATATGCGGGTTGTGGGCTTGGAGCCAGGGAATGCCCAAGATAATTGGAAACAGTGGAGAGGTAATGGCATCAATGGTCAGCAGCTCTTTATGCTGGGAAGAAACAGTAGCAGGCAAAGGAAGAGTCTCTTGAGTTACTTGTCCGGACCTAATGCGGGAGCCATCAGCCAGGAAAACAGAGATTCCATGAGTCTTAGTCCGTAAGGGAATATTATGCTGGCTGGCAAAGGTCGAATCGATAAAACAGCTGCATGCTCCGGAGTCAATGATGGCGTTGACTGGAATTATCTTTTCCCGGAGCTGTAATGAGAGAGGAAATAGAGAGGAGCACTTACTTATCTTGACTGGACAGTTATGGACATAGTGTCCTGTTCCACCACAATAGAGGCACAGATTAAGTTGACGACGACGTGCCCGTTCTTCAGGAGATAAGGCAGGACGCATCAGTCCTAGCTGCATGGGTTCGGAAGTGTCAGGCATTGAGTTGACTGGATTCACACTGGGTGGAGGTAGGTAGCGAGCTGCAGGAACCGGAGCCCTTGCCGTCATCCAAGCCGGGCGGGTTTGCTGAGCGGAACGTTCAGATCGACGTTCCCGGAGGCGATGGTCAATCTGGATTGCCAAGGAGATCAAGGCCTTGAGAGTATCTGGTATGCCAACTCGAGCAAGTTCATCTTTCAGCCCTTCAGACAGGCCCATGCGGAACTGATGACGTAGGGCCGTATCGTTCCACTGGGTGTCCGCGCTCCAGTGTCTGAAGTCTGTGACATAGTCCTCGGCCAGTCTGCGGCCTTGCTGGAGCGCGAACAGGGCTGACTCGGCTGTGGCAGTCCGCTGGGGTCCTCGTAGAGCTGAGCCATGGCTTCAAAGAAGGAGGGTAAAGATTGGTTTAAGAACGAGTCCCCCTCAAGTAATCGGTGAGCCCAGGTCTGGGGTTCTCCTTGTAGGAGGGAAATCACAAACCCCACTTTAGTAACTTCCAGCGAGAAGGTTCGGAGTTGCAAGGCAAAAAAGAGCTGGCAGGCATTGCGAAAAGCCCGAAACTTGGTCTGGTCTCCGGAGAATCTCTCTGGGATGGGGACCCTTGGTTCAGGTGGGAGCATCACAATGGAAGGAGCAGGAGCAGGCTGTGCTGGAGCTGTGGCTGGAGAGGAAGCCATGGGACTAGGGCCAGCGAGATTCTGAACTTGTCCTTCAAGTCTGGTATAATTGTCCTGAAGGGATTGCACATTTGAGTGAGGGCCGCAAGATGCGTGCAGATCTCCTTCATCGAGGAGGTCTCTCCCGCAGGCTCAGTCATGGCTGTTTCGTACTGTTAGGTACCTGGTAGTAGAGCCTGACTTGTAGGAGAAGACCTCTCATACAACGCTGGTTCAAGAGCCACTGGAGTGGGGACAGTGGTCTCGTGAGCACAGTGGGGTAGGAGTGCCTGGTGAGGTAGAAGTCTCTGGTGCTGGAGCAGAGTAGAGATCCCTCCAAGGATAGCTGGACTGCAGGTAAGGTGGTCAGCAGAGAGCAGCAGGCTGCAGCACTGGAGATGCAGATGCAGAGAAAACAGCAGGCAGAAGCAGAGTCAGTAGGCAGGCAGAGGTCGGCAACGGTATTGGCAGAGACAGCAGCAGGGTCAGGCAAGCCGGGTAGGATTGGAGAGGGAGGAATGGTCAAACAAGCCGGGTCAGTATGGTAGACAGATCAATCAGGTGCAGGGTACAAGTTCACAGAAGCTGAAGACGAAACAGCAGCGCGCCCATGCAGCAGGAGGATTCTTATGCGTTCCTTGGCGCCAAACCACGTTAACATGCACATGTCGCACACCTGCATGCGCCCGAGAGACGCGCTGACGCACAGCAGCAGCTGGGGATTGCTGCACAGTCTGAAGAGGGGCATGCCGGCGCATGCGTGCATGCAAATGTCCCGGTCTGGTGCTGACAGATCCCTGACAGCACCAGTGCCTAAGGCCCAATTTTTCAGCCCCTGTTTAACAGGGGCGTGTAATTACAATTTTTGATGCAATACTTTGCAGCAGGGCTCGTTCCTGCGTTCCAAATAGAGTATCTGTGAGGGGTTGCAGTGTTGTGGCACCAGCACCAGTGCCTAAGGCCCAATTTTTCAGCCCCTGTCTAACAGGGGCGTGTAATTACAATTTTTGATGCAATACTTTGCAGCAGGGCTCATTCCTGCGTTCCAACTAGAGTATCTGTGAGGGATTGCAGTGTTGTGGCACCAGCACCAGTGCCTAAGGCCCAATTTTTCAGCCCCTGTTCAACAGGGACATGTAATTACAATTCTTGATCTAATATTTCACAGCAGGGCCCATTTCTGCGCCCACCAAGAGCGAGTGAGGACTTACAGTGTTGTGGCACCAGCACCACCACCACCACCAAAGGCCCAATTTTTCTGCCCCTGTCCAACAGGGGCATGTAATTACAATTCTTGATCTAATATTTCACAGCAGGGCCCTGTGAGGGCTTACAGTGTTGTGGCCACAACAACACCTAAGGCCCAAATTTCTGCTGAGTATATAGTACAGGCTGTGCTGGAGCTGTGGCTGGAGAGGAAGCCATGGGACTAGGGCCAGCGAGATTCTGAACTTGTCCTTCAAGTCTGGTATAATTGTCCTGAAGGGATTGCACATTTGAGTGAGGGCCGCAAGATGCGTGCAGATCTCCTTCATCGAGGAGGTCTCTCCCGCAGGCTCAGTCATGGCTGTTTCGTACTGTTAGGTACCTGGTAGTAGAGCCTGACTTGTAGGAGAAGACCTCTCATACAACGCTGGTTCAAGCTGGTCCCCTTCAAACATCCAACTTACAAACGACTCCTACTTGCAAACAGAAGGAGACAACAGGAAGTGAGATGAAATTTACCCCTAGGAAGGGAAATTCTCTCCTGTAAGAGTTAATATGGGAAAAACATTTCTCCTTTCCACTGATGCTTTATCACCAATCCTTGTTTCACAAAAAAACCCAAATTTTCAAAAAACATTTGTCATTGGGACAAAAAGTGAGGTGAAATCTTCTGAAGAGGAGCACAGGCAGCAAAACAAATGTCACAGGAGTGATAACCCTTCCCTATGTTTTCCAAAATGCTTAAAATAGATTTTTTTGGCTGGAGCTAAACACGTTCAAAATGTACCAGTTCAAAATTACAAACAGATTCTACTTAACAACAAACCTAAAGTCCCTGTCTTGTTTGCACTGCCTGTATACTGCTGTTCAGAGTACAGAGCCTGTATACTGCTGTTTCCTTTTTTAATTTGGGTGTGGGGTTCCCCTTAATATTCATACAAGACCCAAAGGGCCTGGTAATGGACTGGGGGGTACCCATGCCGTTTGTCTCACTGATTTTCATCCATATTGCCAGGACCCGACATTACATTAAACCCGCAAGCAGTTTTGAATGACTTTTTTTCCTTTAAAAATGACATTTTGTGCAGGGACTGTTCTAAGCACGGGAAACACGCGCCACTTTACAGGCATACTATAGCCACCCTCCAGGTACGATATTTAAAGGAATATTTCACTTTTTTTTTTTTTTTTTTACTTTAAGCATCATTAAAATCACTGCTCCTGAAAAAACGGCCGTTTTTAAAAGTTTTTTTTGCATTGATACATGTCCCCTGGGGCAGGACCCGGGTCACCAAACCCTTTTTAGGACAATAACATGCAAATTAGCCTTTAAACTGAGCACTTTTGATTTTGAACGTTCGAGTCCCATAGACGTCAATGGGGTTCTAACGTTCGTGCGAATTTTTGGTCCGTTTGCAGGTTCTGGTGCGAACCAAACCGGGGGGTGTTCGGCTCATCCCTATCCCTCTTCTGTGATCCTGGCCCCTCCCTCCTGTTCAGTGCCCCCACAGCAAGCAGCTTGCTATGGGGGCACCCGGCCAAGTCACAGCTCCGTGTCCATTCAGACATGGAGCCCTGACCTGGTCTGCCCCCTTTCTCTCCTGATTGGCTAGCTGACTTTGATTGACAGCAGTGGCAGCCAATGGCGCTGCTGCTGTGTCTTAGCCAATCAGGAGGGCGAATCTTGGAGAGCTGAGACACTCGTAGACATCGCTGGACAGAGAGGGACCTCAAGTAAGTGTTAGGGGGGCTGCTGCACACAGAAGGCTTTTTATCTTAAAGGAGAAGTCTAGCCTGAGCTTTTTAGGCTGGGCTTCTCCTCTGGGTCACAGGAGTGGAATTTGTTTTGCAGTCTTGTGACCCCGTTTTCAGCAGAGATCGGTCTGAAGTCCGCTCTCCGCTGATGTCACCAAATTCAGTAAAGGCAGCGCATCATCACGACTTCCGAAGTCTGTATCCGCCAGCTGCCTTGACTGATGCCAGTCTCAGCGGCTCAGCGAGCTGCTGAGATGATCAGATGGTGGCTTCCAACCCCTCCACAGCTCAGGCTGACAGGCAGCATCTCTCTGCTTGGGGAGGGGAGAGAACCGAGCCATCGGCAGTGTTCGGTGGCTCGGTTCTCAGTGAAGAAGCGGCGGGGGAAAGCTACAGCATCGTTCTGAAGCTCCATCCACATAGGTAAGTATGAATATATATTAAAAAAAAAAACATACTTCTCTTTTAATGTATAGAATGCATTAAGATAAAAAACCTTCTGCCTTTAAAACCACTTTAATGCAGTCTATGCATTAAGATGAAAAACCTTCTGTATGCAACAGCAGCTCTAATACTTACTTGAGCCTTATCTTGATCCAGCGATGTTGCACAAGAGATTCTCCCTCCTTATTGGCTAAGATAGCAGCGAAGCGCCAAAGTCAGTGAGCCAATAAGGAGAGAGGGGGCGGGACAGGGCCGGGCTGTGGCTCTGTGTCTGAATAGACCCTCGGAGCTGCGGCTCGGCTGGGTTGCCCCCATAGCAAGCTGCTTGCTGTTGGGGCACTCAACAGGAGGGAGGGACCAGGAGCGCTGAAGAGGGACCCGGGAAGAGGAGGATCTGGGATGCTCTGTTCAAAACCATTACACAGAGCAGGTATGTATAACATGTTAGTTATTTCTAACAAAAAAAAAAGAAACTTTAGTATCACTTTATTGTGATTAAAACTGCATGATATTAGGTACAAGACATAATATCAATGGAGGAAACATTGGTAGTGGGTTGGATACTAGCTTTCTAAATCTATCACTTTCTGTTTCTGTTTGAGGCTTGTATTCCATTAAGTGTATATTAATTGTGGAAAAGTTATAGCGCCTACAAACTGTGGTATGTAGCAGAGTGTCTCAGCGGGAGCAGGGAAAAATCTCCCAGGCTCCTCTCATACATGTAGCACCCTCTAGTTAGGTAGGTGCTAGAGTGAGGGTTTTTCTGGAGAGTGACCCTCTCTGCTGGAGGAGTGAAGTATAAGACGTCTTAAGCAAAAGTTTGTGCTGGAGAGAAGACTGGAGTGTATATACTGGAGTGTACATGGACATCGCAGCTGCCGGGCACGCGCATCAGGTGCCCAGTGACACGGCGGGTACTCGCGATTGCCGCCGGCGCTGCGCGCACGTGCCCCCTGATGGGTAGGGAAGGTGAGGGCGTCATATGACGCCCTCCCAAAACGAGAGCCGCGCCACCTCGCCTTCATTTGACAGCCGCCGGGCGGCAATCGGTTAAGGACACGTGACAACAGGACCTTAAAAGACCCCAAAAAAGACCCATTTCACGTCGCTTTCGAAGCGCTGCTCATTCATTTCAAAGGGCAGGGGCATTTTTGGAGTGCTATTTACAGTGCTCCAAACATGCCCCAAAGATGCTGCTTGCAGACTTTTTCTACCGCACCGCAAGCGCACCGCCCCAGTGTGAAAGCACACATTCAAATGAATGGGAGGCAGTTTTCAGGTGCTTTTACGGCGCTATTTTTAGCGCTAAAACACCTGAAAACTGCCTCATTGTTGTTAAATCAGGTTAGGGAGTCTTAAAACAAGACCTTTTTAGATGAGACAATGAGTCCAAATCGATAAAAATAGAAAAAGGTGCTGTTTATTCCATACACTGCAGTGGAGAAAATACACAAAACACAGTAACTCAGCTAATGAAGTGAGCGAAAGTGAATGTGCTTCTCTATTGTTAAAACTACAGACTATACAATTTATATTTATGACTGTGTACAAGATATGGGTGTGTGTTAAGCGTATTCTAGGCATAATCATAAACTTAGTCCATTCAGGGTCCATATCTTCTTAGTAGCAAGTTAACAGTTAAATGGGTAGCAACATCATGTGGCTGGCAAAAAAAGAGATTTAAAGTAGAGTTCCACCCACTTTTACAACTCTTCAGCATCCCTCACTAAACTGTGCACTATAAACGATTTGGATATTTTTAAATTTTTTTTCTCAGCACTTACTGTATATCTGCTGTATTCATTTTTCACTTCCTCCTCCCTGGCCGCGGCCCATCGCATCATTTCCTGTTTGCAATGCCTTCTGGGAAGGGGCGGTAACTTCCTCTGACACTGCCGTTGCTATGGAAACCTGACCTGAAACCTATTACACTGTTTGTGCTGCACTGAGCATGTGCGAGATCTGCAAGGATGAGATCCAGGAAGAAATACAGTCTGGCTTCAGATGCCCAGACTTAAGATGGCCACGGCCTGCTGTAAGTTTCTAAAATAACAAACTACTGCTATAAACTAACAAAACAGACCTTAGTTTACAGCCTAACTTTACTAGAATACATTAAGCTTGTGTATTATAGGGGTATTTTTATTTAAAAAGTATAATTTCGGCCGGAACACCACTTTAAGCAGTATTTGGTCAGTTCGGACTGGTTTGATATGAAAACCTATTTTTCAGCAGCCTTTTGAGCTCTTAGCAACAGTTCATGCCGTCACATATCCAACAGTTTAGTTTTCTCAGGAATAGAAACCAAAACGCCTAAGGAAAGTAAGAAATAAGCATATTCTAAAGTCTTAAAGTAACAGTATATATATATATTTCAACATTATCAGACCCCTATAATTCTACTCAGTGTGAAAGGGGTCTTAAGCCTCGTACACATGATCGGATTGTTGGCCAACAAAACCGTGGAATTTTGTACGAAGGGCGTTGGCCCAAACTTCTCTTGCATAAAAACGGCAAGGAATTGTCAGCCAACAAATACGAACGTAGTGACGTACTACATTGTTTTACAGCTCTTTAGCGCCACCCTTTGGGCTCCTTCTGCTAATTTCGTGTTAGTAGAAGTTTGTTGAGTGTTGATTTGTGCTTTTCATATCGCACTTTTCATTTCGCGCTTTTCAGTTTGTTTCTGAACGGCCGTTCGTCAACCAGCCATGTTGCGGAATCGGAGGAGATAACGTGTTATTAATTATTGGCCTTGGAGTTATTGCTTTGACCCAAGTCCAGTCCAGGAACAGGAGGGGGAGGAGTTCTTGGACCAAAAATTGGTTGCTTTATTAATCGTGACCAATTATGTCATATGCCTTTGCTGCAGGAGCTCCAGGAGAATAAGCCGGATGATTTTCAGAATTATCTCCGAATGATGGACCCCTGCTTTCACCAACTCTTGGCATTGTTGGCCACCTATATTAGGAAGCACACATGCATGAGGCTTTTATTTTATTTTTGGTTGAAAAATAATGAATTGATTTGGTATATTTTCTATATTTTTGGATGCATAGAATGCACTTTTTGGTTAAGTTCTATTGGCAGATAGCATGTCTAATTTTATTTGTTTTCTTTTTTTAATGCACAATAAAAAAATTGTGGAGAATAATACTTGGCTATGTGTTTTACTTCAAATGACAGTTTGGGAGTAGGGAGTAGTTACATTTAAAAAAATACAATGTAAAATTGACAAGGGACACCAACATAGTTGTTTGATCTTAAAAACTACGGGATAATGGTGCTGTGGTAACTTGCCCAAATAATAATAAAAAAAAAAGCATAATAATATTATTCTTGATATCACTAGAAAAAAAAAGCCTTTGAAAATTTGTTTGCAATAACTCCATCAGTATCACCAGCAGAAAAGATTCATTACTATCCCATTAAAGAAGAAGAGAATGTGTGCTGCATTTTGAGATTTCATAATTTGCCACGTCACGAATGTTAATTCTCCATTACGAATGCTAGTTTACAAGACCGACCGCCTCTGGCTCATCCTTACTTCCGAGCATGCATGTTTGTACCTTGGACTTTTGTCTGACGGACTTGTGTACACACGCTCGGAAAATCCGACATTAGACATTTGTCCGTGGAAAATTTTAAAACCTGCTATTCAACATTTGTCCGCGGAAAATCCTACAATTGTCCGATGGAGCATAAAAACGGTCGGATTTTCCGCCAACAGCCTGTCATCACACATTTCCTGTCGGAAAATCCGATCGTGTGTACGAGGCTTTAGACTCACCTGGAACCTGCAGTCAGTGCTCAGGTCCTGGGAACAGACAGGTTTGGGTCTGTTAGGCTTGATTCACATCTATGCATGTTACTTTTGAGCATTTCCTCCAGTGCTTTTTGCTGTGCTTTCTGCATTTTTTGCCACGATTTGCGTTTTGCGTGTTTTTTAGTTTCCTTACATTCACTGTATATAGCTGGTTGCTAAGGAGTGGGTCTGGAAGCCGGCCACCGCGTCCTTAACAACTGATGAGTCATCAGTGGTCAGTGGGCTTCCCCGCTGGCTGCCGAATGTAAAAAAAAAAAATTGCTGGCTAAAAAAATTCACGAAGAGAGGGCAGGAGGCGGAGCCTAGCAGAGCAGACATGCATTGTTAGAGCTCCACACCGCTGAGGAGAGAAGAGAAGGACAAAGCGGAGCCTGCAGGCTCAAAAGGTATCCATTTCAACCTTTTTGCCCCAGGGAACAAACTGTGAAAGTTTGGGCAGGAAATATGGTACTGGGAGGAAACCGTGGCAGAAATAAAAATCACCTCACAAAGAGCTCACAGGCACTCACTGCAGCTGAAGCAGCTCCAGTCACCTCACAAGATACAGCATCAGGGCGCTCTCACAGGCAGAAAATGTCACAGCAAGACTCTCCATTTGAGTCAGATAAAGAACAAATCCTCTCACAAACTTCTCCACAAGCCTCCTCAGTATCCCCAGTAATATTATTACAATTTGAAAAGATGCTTCATAAGGCTTTAAAACAAACCTCAGACCAAATAACAAAAAGCCTAACCAAAGAAATAAGAGAGCTGGGAAACCGCACCGCAGCCTTAGAAATAAAAATGGATGAAATTGAAATTACAACCCAAGAAAATATAACAGAATTGGAACAATTAAAAAAAGAGAATTTAATACTTCAAACTAAGCTCGAAGATTACGAAAATAGAGCCAGACGTTCAAACTTGCGCATAAGGGGAATACCTGAAACTGTGACAGACCTGCAATCTACTATTACTGCTCTATTACAAGAACTAAAGCCAGATATCCCTATTGAACGTTTAGAACTGGACAGAGTACACAGAGCCCTCACAGCCAAAAAGAAAGATGGACCCCCACGTGATATAATCACAAAATTTCATTATTACAGAACGAAAGAACAAATACTAATTGCTGCAAGAGAAAAAAAGGAACTTAATTTTCAAGGACACAATTATCAAATTTTTGCTGACCTATCCCAACTTACTATTACTAAAAGACGATCCATGAAACCCCAACTAATGGAACTGCAACGCCACAACATTATGTATCAATGGGGCTTCCCCTTTTCAGTCAGATTTAACTACCAAGGTACAATTTACAGAAGCAGATCAGCAGATGAACTACAACAAACCCTTTTAAAATTAAATCTGACAGAACCCACAAGCAGCAACACTCCCACACGCAGAAGAATAGCGTCATCTTCACCTTCAGGCAGCACCCAGAAAATTTCAGAACAAAATGGGAATCATCATTCTCACAAAAGAGGCCGTTATGCCACATCATCCATGGACCAAGAAGATTCAATGGACTGACATCCTAATTCCTGATATCTCTTCATATATTATACTAAGAGATTGTTCTCTATAAAAAACCTATATTTATAACTGAATGTAACTGCATTCTGATAGTCACACACTGTGTGGGATCATGTTACATTCCAGTTATATTTCTTATTACTTCTGATTCATATAGCCTTAGAATATATAAGTGAAATAAGGAAATTCTTGTTCAGTTATATATTATCAGGTAATAACAATAGATTTATTACTTTTTAGGACAAATATGTTCAATAATCCAGAAGTAATGGAAGCTTTTTCTTTCTTTTGTTAAAACAAATATATTATTACCTAACTAGTTCCTAGAATTATGTTTTTGTTTATTCTAATCTGAAGCAATACAACCTCAATTTTATGAATTAACATATCTAAACAGTTACATATGAATAAAATATGTAATTGTTTACTCTAAAAGGGTTAAAATCCCAAAATAATTCAAACTATCTTCATCAATACCAAAGTTATTAACAGTACCTTTCTAACTGAATTATTTAGCCTAGGGTAAGACTAACCATATACAACCACCCTGGAATAAATAATTTCAACAAAAACTATATTCTGCACTCCAATTAATGAAACATCATTTTGATGTCTTTTGACATAGCACTTCTCTCCTGTAAGCGGAAGATCCGTGTACCCCCATTAGCCCTCCTCATTCTCCCAACCATATTATGTGGGAGTGTGACGAAGGCACTTATTCCCCTGAGAGAGATATTTATTCTCTTTCACGGGTAAATTGTGATTACTTGCAAAAAATAATTTATACAATGTATCATCTAATCTCATATGTTTTTTGTTTACTCTTTACTCCAGAATTCACTGGTTTCTTTTCTATCTATTCATCTCTTCAGTCCACACAGGTTGATCTGCGCAGTCAGCTCTGCATAACAAAAAGTAAGTCAAAACTATTTGATCTATTGCCATGGCACCACTGAATATACTTTCCCTGAATGTTCAGGGAATAAATGTCCCTCAAAAAAGGACCAAAGCCTTCCGTACTTTCCATAACAAGAAGGCTCACATAGTATGCCTCCAAGAAACACACTTCACCAAAGATTCTACTCCAAAATATATTTCTCCTTTTTATCAACAAATTTACACGGCTTCTGCCTGTACCAAGCAAAGGGGAACTCTAATTGCATTTCACCGATCCACACCATTCACCTTATCATCAGAAATTAAAGACCCAGAAGGTAGATACCTGATACTCATGGGTTATATAATGGATACAGCAATCACGGTGATTTCCTACTACGCTCCTAACAAACAACCTACACCATTCCTCTCACATATATTACAAGTGATTAATACACACAAAATAGGAACAGTGATAATGTGTGGGGATTCGAACCAGGTCCTCCTCCCATTTCTAGATAAATCACCTTTTACACCATCCAAAATAACCTCTAGATTACCTTTTTCTCAACTTCTTTCCAAATACAATCTGGTAGATTCATGGAGAGAAAGTAACCCAATGAAAAAGAAATTCACTTATTTCTCGCACCCTCATCAAACCTTCACCAGAATAGATCATATTTTTCTAACAATAGGAATGATACCAGAAATTATTGCATCAGATATAATTCCGATTCCGTGGTCTGACCATAATGCAGTATATACTACTATAGCCTCAGCCATACCAAAAGCGCATGACCCAACGTGGTACTTACCGGACATAATGCTCAAACACCCACTACATCAGATGGCCATTGAACAAGCTTTAAAGGAATACATATCAATTAATAATACAACAGACATTTCCCCAATAACACTGTGGGAAGCTCATAAGCCTGTCTTGCGTGGTACAATACAAAGACAAATGGCACTATTTAAACGGGAACGCAAAAATCTAGCAAAAAAACTAGAGCTCAATTTTAATGCAGCCTACATATCATTTCAAGATAATCCATCTCAGAGTACAAAATCTCATCTGGAAAAATCTAGATTGGAATACGATCTATTTCTCACTGAGTCAGTTGATAAATCCCTCAAACGCTCCAAACACAATTTCTACATGAATACAAACAAACCAGGTACATATTTGGCTCGGGCATTAAATTCAACTAACAAATCTTTCAAACCAGTACGTTTGAAATTATCAAAAAATGTTTACACTTGTAATCCAGTTAAAATAGTCCATAAATTTCACTCACATCTCGCAACTTTATACAAGACAAACAATGAATTTAATCCTACAGAAGCTGAATCCTTCTTCTCAAAAATAACCTTACCTGAGTTATCTCAGAATCAAAAAAGCAGTTTGGATGAGCCTATAACTATAGATGAAGTTGCTAACGCCATAAAAGACCTAAAACTTAACAAAAGACCAGGCCCAGACGGCTACTCGGCTTTATACTATAAAACATTCTCAGAAATACTCTCTCCCATTCTCACTGAAACTTTTAACAAACTTCTAGATGGACATTCTTTTCGGCAAGAAACACTAATGGCAATTGTTTGTATGATCCCAAAACCCCTTTCTGATGATACTTCCTGTGTGAATTATCGGCCTATCTCTCTGTTAAACCTCGATATTAAATTATTAGCAAAAATAATAGCAAAACGCCTCAATAGCATTATAGGAAAATTAATACATAGAGATCAAGTAGGCTTCATGCCAAATAGACAGGCAGGCGATAATATACGCAGGGCAGTGTTATTGGCACATATTGCTAAAAAACGGAAAATCCCTTTATGTTTTCTATCTCTCGATATTAAGAGGGCATTTGACACAGTATCCTGGCAATATATGCAATATTCATTACAAAAATGGGGTTTTGGACCCCACTTTTTAACATGGATCAAAGCATTATATAATAAACCCAAAGCCTATATAAAATATGCTGGATACAAATCTGAAGCCTTTAATATCGAAAGAGGTACCCGACAGGGTTGCCCATTATCTCCCTTATTATTTGCCCTTATACTCGAACCCATGGCCCAATACATCAGAACAAACCAAACTATAACTGGCATTGAAGTAGGAGGTATTACACACAAATTATGTATATTTGCAGACGATATATTACTTTTTCTATCATCACCACAGGTCTCTGGTCCTAACTTAATACCAGCTCTTGATGGATTTGCAGCCCTGTCCGGCCTTATGATTAATCCTAAGAAATGCCTAGTGCTTAATATTTCACTCACAAACATGGAATTGATCCCGGCTAGGGCTGCACTCCCATTCACATGGGCAGAAAAATCAATCCCATATCTTGGAATTCATTTAACAGCATCTCATTCTGACTTATTCTCAACCAATTATCCTCCTGTATTAAGACAGATCACAAATCTAATAAAACAATGGTCGAAACTTCCTTTATCCTGGATAGGGAAGATTAATGCAATCAAAATGACTATTCTACCCAAATTGCTTTATCTATTCAGAGTCCTCCCTATTCCAATTCCTTCCTATTTTTTGAGAATAGTACAAAAAAGAGCAACTTCGTTTATATGGGGATCTTCTAAACCACGTATACCTATACACACACTACATCTTCCCAAAAATAAAGGAGGCCTGGGATACCCTAATTTTACTAACTACTACAGAGCAGCACATTTGGCCAGTCTGTCCAAATACCATGCAAAACAGGAAATCCCATTATGGGTATTTATAGAGGCTTCAGAAAATGACCCTCTATTAATATCAAATTTATTATGGCTTGATCCTAAAGACCGCTTTAAAATTCATAATCCCATAACTAAACACTTCTTATCTCTCTGGGATAAACTAAAAACCAAATATCAGTTACAATCTCCACACAATCCTCTCCTTTCTTTTATCAGAAATCCGGCATGGATCTACCCAAATTCTTTTAAAGCTTGGACAACATCAGGCATTCAGACACTAAATGACTTCATAGCATCTAAATCATTCCTTTCATTCCCATCGCTTAGAGAAAAATATGATCTACCAAACTCTGAGATATTTAGATATCTCCAAATCAAAAATTTCTATACACCATTCCTAAAGGGGGATACACCATTATCCCAATTATCCATTTTTGAATCAATCTGTATAAAAGATCCATTTGCTAAAGGTACAATTTCATCACTTTATAATCAATTATATGGAGTAGCAAATCTTAATAGACCCTCTTACGTTCAGAGGTGGGAGGAGGACCTGGGACGAACTTTAGAAGACACGGACTGGTCTAATATATGGCTCACATCTAAGTCATCTTCACCCAACATCTTGGCACTGGAGACAAATTATAAAGTCCTAACTCGCTGGTACCTTGTACCCGCTAGAGTGGCAAAATATTCACCTAATACCTCAGCTCTTTGTTTTCGAGGATGCCCAGAAATAGGCACATATTTACACATATGGTGGACGTGCCCAGTAATCCAAACCTTCTGGAAGGAAGTCTTCGTGATTGCATCTAAAATATTTAAAAAAATAATACAACCAGATCCATATTTAACTTTACTTAATCTAAAACCGGAATGGTTAACACTCTCTCAATTCAAACTTATGATCCAACTAATAACGGCTGCAAAACAAACAGTGGCCAAGGCATGGAAATCTCCTACATTGGTACTAGCAGAAACAATTCACAGAATGAATAATACAATGTCCCATGCTAAGATGGTAGCCATCGATCAAAATCAAATTCCAAAATTTGAAAAACTTTGGCATCCTTGGATAAAACAACAGTTCCAGTCAAATTTCAATGACTCTGTCCTGTTGCCATGGTAACAGATTAAATGACTTACAGAGACACCCATTCTAAGGCTTCAAAGAGAACTAAAAACAATAATAAACTGACGAGCGGGACAACCTTGTGGACCATACCTCTACCTTTCAACCCTTTTTCTTCTTTCTCTTTCCTTTTCTCCACCTTACGATTAAAGCTCATTATCAGAATTTATTTGACCTATATACACTCTACTTGTAAACAATATGTATAGTAGGTATAAATCATTTAAATACCTACAAAAGTAACTAAGGAAATGATATATATCTTTAATTTAGGTTTACGTGAACCCAATGTTTAATATTTGAAATCTCATGATATTTACCTATATAAACCCTACTGTAAAACAATGAGCTTACTTTGTATACTCAATAAACTTCTTTTGACAAGGAAAAAATTCACGAAAAAAACAGCGTGAGGTCCCCCCCAAAGACCATACCAAGGGTCTGGTATGGATTTGGAGGGGACACCCCAATTTAAAAAAAAAATGGCATGGGCCCCCCAAAATCCATACCAGACCCTTATCCAACATGCAGCCTGGTGGATCAGGAAAGGGAGGGGATGAACGAGCGCCCCACCTCCTGAACCATACCAGGCCGCATGCCCTCAACATGGGGGAGGCGGGTGTTGATGGGGACAAGGGCCTCTTCCTAACAACCCCAGCTGGTGATTGACAGGGTCTACGGGCGGGGGGCTTATTGGAATCTAGAAGCCCCCTTTAACAAGGAGACCCCCAGATCCCGGTCCCCCCATGTGAATAGGTATCGGGTACATCGTACCCCTACCTACCCACTAAAAAAGTCCTTTATTAAAAGCTGTCTTCTCCCCGAGCTGTCTTCTTCCGCCGCCGTCTCTCCCGGTGCCGTCTTCTCCCACTGCCGTCTCTCCCCGTGCTGTCTTCTCCCTGAGCCGTCTTCTCCCGCTGCTGTCTTCTCCCAGAGATGTCTTCTCCCGCACCGCTGTCTTCTTCCTCGCTGCCGGTTACCCGCTAAAAACAAAAAAGGCCCCTCTTGTCCTGAGGCTGTCTTCCTCCGTTGTGATGTCCTCGCTGTCCTCGCTGTAAGAGGAGACGGCACCAGGAGAGACGGTGGTGGAAGAACACGTCTGAGGTAAAGAGACAGCTCGGAGCTATTTTCTTTAATAAAGGGCCTTTCAAAAACCGGCTCTTGTTTTTTCATTGCTTTCACGGTAGGGGTACGATGTACCCAATACCCATTGACATAGGGAAGGGGACCGGATCTGAGGGTCCCCTTGTTAAAGGGGGCTTCCAGATTCTGATAAGCTCCCGCACCCGCAGACCCCGACAACCACCGGCCAGGGTTCTCGGAAAAAGGCCCATGTCCCCATCAACATGGGGGCAAGGTGCATGAGGGCATGTGGCCTGGTGTGGTTCAGGGGGGCGCTCGCTCGTCCCCTCCCTTTCTTGACCTACTGGGCTGCATGCTCCGATAAGGGTCTGGTATGGATTTTGGGGGGACCCCAAACCATTTTTTTTAAATCTTGGCATTAGGGTGTCCCCTCCTAATCCCTTCGGCCTGGTATGGTCTTTGGGGGGGACCTCCACGTAATTTTTTTGTGAATTTTTTTAGCCGGCAATTAACTTTTTTACATTCAGCGGGAAAACCTGCTGACAGCTGTGGACTCATCGGTTGTTAAGGACGCGGCGGCCAGCTTCCCGCCCACTCCTTAGCAACCAGCTATATACAGTGAATGTAAAAAAAAAGAAAACTCCGAATTGCAAAACGCAGTACTTGCATTTTGGCTGCGGGTCCATTGAAGTCTATTACATGCAAAGCGCTGCATTTTGAGGCAAAAAAGTCCCAGACCCTTTCCAAAAACGCAGAGGCACAAAAATGCATTCCATAGGAACCCATGTTAAAAAAATTCCCTGCATTTCTGCAAAAAGCATCAAAAAATGCATTAGTGTGAATCAAGCCTTAGAGCTGCAAGATTGTTGTAAAGCAAACAATTTGTGTATGTGAATGCTGACAAGCGTTAGGCTTGGATAGCCCAATAATCAGGGTTGTAATTTGTGTAGTTAGTGCTAGGACATGGCTAGGATTCTGTTTTGTACGTTTTTGAACTGTTTTTCTGTTTACCTCACCATACAGCACTTGTATATAGCACGAATAAACACACCACTGTTTGATTCTACTCCATTGAACTGGTATCTGTGCCTGATAGTGTGCTCACCAATGAGCTTTTGTACCTGCTACCTATTCCCAGCTCACATATGTTGGAGGCCTGTGTGCAGTTTTAGCAAGAAGCTACTACTTAAAAGGCCAGTACCTGGAGTGACTAAACATGGAGGAGATCCTAAAACAGTTGGTGTTATCTAACGCTGATGCAGACGCTTGCACAGAAGTCTCCTGCTAAAGCCGAAGGTGTTGGAGACAGCTCCTCAGCCATCCATGTGGGTCGCCTCTTATCCAAGATGACTGCTGATGATGACTCAGAGACCTTTCTGGTCACATTTGGAAGAACTGCTAAGAGGGAAGGCTGGCCAAAAACCCAGTGGGCAGGACTGGCCGCCCCCTTACTTACTGGGGAGTAGCAGAAGTCCTATTATGATTTGGAGTCTGCGGATGCATGAGATTATGAGAAAGTCAAGCTGTAAATTCTGGCACGACTAGCTGTTACCTTGGCGGTTCGAGCATAGTGGGTCAGCAGCTGGTCCTTCCAAGTTGAGAAGCCTCCATGATCGCAGATGTTCGACCTTATCCACCTGGTGTGAAAGTGGCTGCAACCAGAATCACTGTCTGGGCCACAAATAGTGGAGCGTGTGGTCATGGACCGTTACCTGATGCCTTTGCCTGTCCCCCTGCAGAAGTGGGCAAGCCAAGGTGACTAAAAGGCAGCTGATAAACTGCTGGAGCTCGTTGAGAGGTACTTTGCTGCAGAGACCCTGGTCACCAACCCTAAAACCTCATGGACTTTCCACCCAAAACCACAGTTTCCCCAGGAAACCAGTAGGACTGTTCCAGGGGAAGTGGGTGGTAAGCATGGCAAGGAGACTTGGGGGGGACTTATGCCAGGTCTGAAGATTGGCATCCCAAACAAGGGAAGCCAGTACCTGTCAGCAGACCTAACTGGGTCAATTTCAAGTGTTTTCATTGTCAGGCGATGGAACAGTGTACGGACGACACTAAGCTAAGCAGGGCAATAACTTCTCCCCAGGATGTGGAAACCTTGCAAGAAGATCTGAACAAATTAATGGGGTAGGCAACTACATGGCAAATGAGGTTTAATGTAGAAAAATGTAAAATAATGCATTTGGGTGGCAAAAATATAAATGCAATCTATACACTAGGGGGTGAACCTCTGGGGGGATCTAGGATGGAAAAGGACCTGGGGGTCCTAGTAGATGATAGGCTCAGCAATAGCATGCAATGCCAAGCTGCTGCTAACAAAGCAAACAAAATATTGGCATGCATTAAAAAGGGGATTAACTCCAGGGATAAAGCAATAATTCTCCTGCTCTACAAGACTCTGGTCCGGCCGCACCTGAAGTATGCTGTCCAGTTCTGGGCACCAGTCCTCAGGAAGGATGTACTGGAAATGGAGAGAGTACAAAAAAAGACAACAAAGCTAAAAAAGGGTCTGGATGATATTAGTTATGAAGAAAGGTTGCGAGCACTGAACTTATTTTCTATGGAGAAGAGACACTTGAGAGGGGATATGATGTCAATTTACAAATACCGTACCTGTGACCCCACAATAGGGATAAAACCTTTTCTGCGGAAGGGAGTTTAACAAGACTCGTGGCCACTCATTAAAATTAGAAGAAAAGAGTTTTAACCTTAAACTGCGTAGAGGGTTCTTTACTGTAAGAGCGGCAAGGATGTTGAATTCCTTTCCACAGGCGGTGGTCTCAGCGGGGGGCATCGATAGTTTCAAAAAAACTATTAGATAAGCACCTGAACAACCGCAACATACAGGGTTATACAATGTAATACTGACATATAATCACACACATAGGTTGGACTTGTGTCTTTTTTCAACCTCACCTACTATGTAACTATGTAACATGTTGAAGCAAACTGTCCATTGGCAGATGAACCTATGCAGTGTGACTTATCTTATGTAGACGGAAGTCTGTTTACTGCTGTTTCATGAGCTGCGGCACCTGATATGGGAAAGCACATGTGCTAAATGACTGTAAATAATATGCCTATTATGACCTTGTTTAGTTAAAGCTGATATAATTGAATCTGTTTATTTTCATGCTAGGAAAATTTGCTGCAATTTGTGTACATGGGAATACCCAAGAGTATCCTATAGCAACCAGTGGCGGCCTGTCCATAGAGGGCGCACGGGCGCTGCCTCCCCTATCCATGCGCCTGGCGCCCTAATCCACATATCAGTGGTGCTGGACCATGGATTCCAATGCGAGGTGGGTGTTTTTTTGAAGCACCTGATTAGAGCCAGAGGCTCTATCAGTAAAATTCCATTCTCTCACTGATCAGTCAACTCCGGTCATGTTGATTAGAAGACAGATTTATTACAAATATATTGATACATAGGGGTGAACTCTGTTCACAGCAAGGAGTTCCAGCAGAGTCACACAGGAACCCTTTTACACATGTCATTTTATAGCAGTATTTGGCAAGCTGCCATTGGCTAAGGCACACTGGTGACTCATGGTGCATCGTCAGCTTTATTCTCACAAAACAGCATGTCTTTACACAATATTTCCTATTGTGGTAAACTTTTGCTAGTTCTTTAAATATTGTTGTAGGTGTTGGTCGGAACTAAGCAGATTGCATAAACAATAAGTCAGCACCATTTTAGCTAGAAAAAAGCATATAAGGAACAAGGCAAATGTTGATATCACTTGTAATTCTTTACATATTTCTTATCATTCCCTCCTCTGATATCTATATTTGCTTTCTCAATTTATTACTTCAGTGCAGGTCCATTTCACAACTGGGTTTTCAGACCTTAACAAGTCCTTGACCTTGGCAAGTCCAGTCCATTTCCCAAACCAACCTTCAAGCCAATTTGTGAATGGATCATCAGTACCTGAGTTTTCCGCTAATTCATTAGATAAAGCTGTCAATCCTTGGAGGCTCTAGTCACGGTTCCTCCAGGAGCTGTAATGTTAGAAATAAAGGTGCAACACATACCACCAAACATTTTACAGACCCCTCCTCTTTCTGCTAGGACCATATCTAATGCCATCCTATTCTGCCATGCCGTCAGAGAGGTAGGGGCTAATTGCTCTGTCAATCCCTTAACTGCATCCCTGGTGTAGTTTACAAACCTTTGTTGGTTATAGTATATATAGTTAATCCAGTCAACATTTTTTGTTTACTGTCACCCACCAGAGAAGAGACTCAAATCCATCTGCCACTTGGTTCCTAGCCTTAAACTCGCTCGGCACTCCACGCGGAACCCCAATCTCATCTATATAGATCTGGGGGTCAAAAGACCCCGCAGGAGAGGTGTCCCTTCTGCTCCTCCGGTGACCCATCTTCCAAGGGGACTCTGACAGTAAGTGCAGAGGCATTGCCAGCTGTACCAGGGCACAATCCCCTCGGGAATTGGCTGGGATGCTCGCTCTGAGCCTCTTGTCTCCGCATAACCACCAGGCGTCCGCCCTCTGGGTGTCGTGCTCAACCCAGTTGTCACCCTCTCCCTTTACTATTTGGTTGATCCTCTCCATGCAGTAGTCATCCGGTAAAGACCCCAAATCTTTGCCACTCTCATTCCCCGGAAGTGCAAAACAAGTAAAGTTGTCAGGGTATGCCGTGACAGCAGGGGGTATCTGAGGTCTCTGAACCTGGGGAAACAACAAACTTAACGTGTGACAGGGAGTGTTGGTGTCAGGTTTGTATGTTTTTTGATACAGCTTTAGCATACACCCTAAACCATCTGGATCTATATTGTTATTTAAGGGAAAAGGCACTGTAGCCAGCTGGGGTCTGGCCCCTGCACAGACCAAGCAATTTTTTTTTTTAGGATGTTAGCAGTATAGATTAACCATTCAAGCCATTCATTCTTATCCTGGTATCATGTTTCTAATGTTATAGCTTCTTCCACTGTGAGATTGGTGAATCTCACTGTGGATCCTAATACCTCTACTTTAAATTGGTCCTCATTATCTAATTCTTTCTTCTTGTTTGTCTCATTCTTTGGTTTGACTTCAAGAAAGAATTTTCCCAAAGGGTCAGTTCCTGATATCCAAGCTCCTATACGATATAACCTCTGATCTTCTAGTTTTGGGTCCTTCAGGGAAATCAATAATATATTACAATTCCTTGGTTCTGTACAGGGAGAGTGGGCTGCTTTTAGTTATGGTTAATCTATTCTTTAAATCTCCTGCTGCTGGGATCTCATATCCCCAATCCTGGGCTGCAGTTGTCCACATGACTGAATCCCAAGTAGTACACCCGGTAGTTCCAGCCAGGTAGCACACGTATTTATCTGCCCAGGTCAGCTTACTTGCTTCTACCTTATCTCCACAATCTGTCATCTGGCAGAAATCCACCTGTATAGTACTGGTGGTTCCTTCAACAAAGGTGAGGTTCAATGCTCTTCCTGTCTCTTCCCAATTTATTGGTTCCACTATCCTCCCGTGTCTCCTACCTCCCCGTATAGAGGCCTCTCCTAGAGTCACCAATGCTCCCACGAGGAACAAAATCCCTACCATCCTATCTGAAGTGAGGGGGGCCTAGATAGGGCCTTTTCTTCACCAAGGTTGAGACAAGCAGACCTTTTATCTGCCTCCCTTTGTAGTTGGACTTTCCCCCTCCTTCAGTCTTTCTGTCCCTACTCTGCCTATGTTTACCTTTTTACAGTGGGATTGGTGAATCCAGATACTCCTTTCAGCAATTCTTACTGCAGTGGGAGTAGTAAGGAATACTTGATATGGCCCGTCCCACTTAGGGGAGCGCCAATGCTTCTTTTTGATCACCTTGATGAGCACCCGATTTGTACTTTGTCTTCTCCTATGGGCTCTCCTTCTGGAATGGAACACTCTTGGTTAATTTGTTTCTGTTTTAATAACCTTGACATGTATTCTGCTAAGGTTCTCTCCCCGTCCTCTGTGTGGGTTTCATTTGGTAATAAAGGTATTTTATAAGGTCTACCATACATCATTTCAAATGGACTCAGCCCCTCCTTAGTGGGCGTGATGTGCATGCTTAAAATAGCTAGTGGGAGACAGTACATCCAATTTTTTCCTGTCTCCTCCATAGCCTTTTTTAGCTTGCTCTTTAATATCCCATTATGTCTTTCTATGAGCCCTGCTGACTGAGGGTGATATGCACAGTGATTCTTTACTTCTATACCCATCACTTCTGTTAGGTGTTTTATGATCTGATTTCCAAAATGTGAACCATTATCACTATAAATCTTCTCTGGTATCCCAAATTGTGAAATGATATCTTTTAGTAAGGCTTTGGATACTGTTAAGGCGTCAGCACTTCCTGTGGGGAATATCTCTACTCATGTGGTCAATGCATCAATGATTTCCAAACAATATTTCTTCCTTTTCACATTTGTCTAATTCAATAAAATCCATGCAAATGTGTTGGAATGGATATTGCGGTGTGGGGAACTTCCCTTCCCGTGGTCTTATGCCTCCCTGAGCATTGTGTCTTGCACATATAATGCATTGAGAACAAAAAGTTTTTTTTTTTAGTAGTTTGTGAAGCCATAGGCTGTACATACCTTATTTAACATCTCAGTCATCCCCCTGTTTGACACATGAGTTACTCCATGTGTCAATACTGCTGCATACCTAAATAAGGATTTTGGCAATACCAGCTTTCCTTCAGGTGATGTGTAGATGTTATCTATTATTGTGCAACCTTTTGTTTTCCAATATTGTTTCTCCCCAGGGGATACATTCTGCTGTATATCAGTAAGGACTGTACGATCTATCTCTATGATTTCCTGTTCTGTCATGTGTCACTTCTGCATATCCAGTTACACTTGTGCCATCTGGATTTTTCGTCCTGGAGCCATCAACAAAAAGTGTCATGTCAGGGTTACATAATGGTACATCTTTCCAATCACTTCCTGGCTGTACCTTTTCAGCGATGGCAGCAGTACAGTCATGTTTATGACCATCAGTAGGAAGTGGTATTAGTGTGGATGGGTTTAATGTAGTACATCTCTGTATTGTTACGTGAGGTTGTGTCAAAAGTATTGTCATACAGTAAAGGTGTCGTGCTGGACTCAAATGTATGGACCAACAGGGCGCTGTCAGTATTGAATACCCAGAAATCCAAGCTCTACAAAAATTTGTCATGCCCAAAAAAGACATAATTGTTTCTGGCTTCGGCACCTGGTGGAGGGCTCAAATTCTCTCCTCATCCAGGTGTCGACCTTCTTTTGAGATATTATACCCTAAGTATTTGACCTGCTGTTGCCACAACTGGAGTTTAGTTTTATTTACCTTATGCCCTTGGTATAACTGCCTGGTTAACAGCTTGTAAATCCTGTACCATTCTCCAGCCTGTGGAAGGCGGAGCCTTCTTAACAGGAAAAAGAGGGGTATTGCAGGGGTTATACCCTCCTCTGCTTCCTTCTTAAGGGGGTATCTCCTTCATCACCTTGCACAAAAAACTTTACTTTCACTTTTTTTTTTTCTTCCATCACTTTCAAATACCTCTCAGAATGCTTAACATATTGCAAAACATCTAAAACTGATGCAGTTCGGTAAGTAACCATGTTTTTAACAATGTAATCCTTATGATCCTGTTTTAATCCATTAACAAAAGCTATCTTTAGCTGTTGTTGATATGTACTATTCACATCCTCAGCTTTGGGGAGCCCAGAGAACACTTTAAAAACTTCTCGTAGTTTATTTAGATAATCACTGACACTTTCCTTGTCTTCCTTTACAGTCATATTAATCTTTTGCCAGTCAGTTCGTTATACCCATCGGAGATTGCATCTCTGATAGAAGGCAGTCAATCTGTCTGTCAAATCTTGGCTATCAAGGGCCAGTGGTTCCCCTCTTTGTTGAGGGGGCACTGCGGCTACACAGGGGTCCCAATTTCCCTTTACTGATGCCCAATCTGATCCTAGAACCCTCCTTAAGGCCCTTTCCACTTCGACCCCGTTTAGCCTATAACTGTTCCTCAGACCTTCCATATTTTCAATGATTTCTGGGGCCCCAAACTTAGGATGTTTAATATGCTCGGTAGCCTTCTGCACGTCACTCTCAGTCCATGGTTTAAAAACAGTCATAGTTAGGGGCTGACCGTTTTGTCTGCCTCTTTGTCCACTAGGGGCAGTTGGGCTTGGCATTTCTCTTTTGTTCTCCTTCCTTCTACTCTAATTCTAGCATGCTCAAACCAGTATTCCGCCATTTCTAATCCATACTTCTTTTCCTTGAGTTTAGAATACACGACTGGTAATTCTACTCTCGAACTTTGCCAAAATCTATATAAAACAGCAAAGTCCAAACTCTCCAAACAGGAAATAAACATATATATATATATATATATATATATATATATATATATATACATACACATACATATATACATATATACATATACATATAAAACAACTTATACCTTTACCTTATTTACTACAAAGTACAGTTGGTCAAAACAAACAGTATTCTTAACATTCTGATCAGAATTTTTTTTTTTTACACACACTCACACAAAAGAGGAAGTGCACTTAGGTGTCCGTGAGGGGGGGGGGGGGGGGGGGGTGAGTGAGTCCAGTTTTTTTTTTTTTAACCACAAGTTTGCAGCCAGACAGATCATAAAGCAGGCCTTTTATCAACCTGTAAACCACCAGACTAGCAACCCTTGGATCACAGAAAAGCAAAAATATCAAGTTAGCAGTTATGTTAAACATGAGGAGGAAAGAGTGAGAGTCTCATGATTTAACAAATGCAGCAAAAGGAACAGTGCAGGAAATGTTGCTCTCGAGAGAAAAAGAGAAAAACAATCGATCTATGGGGGAAGTGTTTCTGATCAAGTTAGATTGATTCCTGCTCATACATTCACTTCCTGTTTGTCCCAACCACCACTCAGTTAGAAAAAAAACCTGAAATGGCCACTGTGACTCTCTGTATTCTATCCAGATTACATGTAATCACTATTCACAACAATTATCAATCATCTATCATCTTTTGGTACCTTAAATTTTTTTTAATCTGTCACGGACAGCGGTCTACGTCTATTTACCATAGGCAAACGTCCCCAAGTGCCTCTGTCTTCAGCCCCTGTGTCACCTAGATCTTTTATAATCAACACCAGTGCCGGCATATTCAATAAAAACCCAAATCACCTCGAGTAGAAGAGAAAAGAAGAGAAAAGAAAAGATCTGTCTTACCTTTCACAGACTCGGAGGACTGGATCAGAAGTCCAGGAGTAGAAGTCAGGTGTGGATCCCGGAACCGACCAGCCTATTTTTACCACTTAACTTGAGTGGGAGGACCTAGGTCTCGGCGAGAGGTAGTCTGATACTCACCGATATTTTGGACGGAACTGTTCAATCCACCACCTAATCCTTACTTCCGGCTCGAAAGGACCATGATGTCAGTAAAATTCCATTCTCTCACTGATCAGTCAACTCCGGTCATGTTGATTAGAAGACAGATTTATTACAAATGTATCGATACATAGGGGTGAGCTCTGTACACAGCAAGGAGTTCCAGCAGAGTCACACACGAACCCTTTTACCCATGTCATTTTATAGCAGTATTTGGCAAGCTGCCATTGGCTAAGGCACACTGGTGACTCATGGTGCATCGTCAGCTTTATTGTCACAAAACAGCATGTCTTTACACAATATTTCCTATTATGGTAAACTTTTGCTAGTTCTTTAAATATTGTTGTAGGTGTTGGTCGGAACTAAGCAGATTGCATAAACAATAAGTCAGCGCCATTTTAGCTAGAAAAAAGCATATAAGGAACAAGGCAAATGTTGATATCACTTGTAATTATTTACATATTTCTTATCAGGCTCTAATAGGCTTCAAAAAAAGGTGGCCTCGGAGCACAGAAAATTGCACTCCGAGACCACCCAGTTGTGTGACTATAGCAAATTAATTTTCATTATTATCACACTAAAGTTCCTCCCCGCCAATCAGGAGGCAGGTCTGTGAGACCTGTTTCCCAATTGGCCAAAGCGTCAGGCGATCCTATTGGACACCTAGTGCTTTGGCGGAAGAGGAGACACGGCAGAGGAAGCTGGAAGCTGGAGGAGCGGACACCAGAGCCGCCGCCACACGAGTGGGTAAGTGACGGACCACCTGCGAGCAGGGGGGGTTCTGTTTCAGTGCCATGCTGCCAAGGGGGTTGTTGTTTATTTGCAGCCCCCCCAAAAAAAAGAACCCACCAGCTGCCACTGATAGCAACAGTAAAGTTTGAATCCAACCTAAGTACTGTGACTTATCTGGTTGAGTTGTACCCCACTTGTTGCATAATGCCATAGTTGGTAGAGCTTTCCCTAAGGAAAACTGGTACTGAGCAGAGAAAAGACCCTACCCTTGCCAGGGCCTGGGGAAATGTGGTAATGATGTACCTGTTAAACCAGGGGATAGGCTCTGTTTTCCTTATTTCAGTAGCAATGAGGATTTACTATACTGAGTTCATAAAAAGAACGATGAACTTATTGAACAGTTGGTGGGTCCTAAGCCTCACAGAAGGGTGGTGCTTGAACTTGCCCATGGACACTTGTTGGGAGGTCATTTGGGTGTTGAGAAAACCACTAAAAGAGTGTTACACAGGTTTTATTGGCCTGGGGTAACAAAAGACATTGAGAATTATTGTCAGTCCTGTCCTGAATGTCAAATGTCAGCCCCACTTTTGGAGTCCTCTAGTGCCATTACCAATTATTAAACAGCTCTTTCAGGATTGCCATGGACATTGTGGGTCCACTGCCCAAGTCTGCCCAGGGCCATCAGCACATTCTTGTCATTATGGATTATGCTACCCATTACCCCAAGGCAGTTCCTTTATGTAACACATCTGCTAAGAACATTGCATAGGAGTTTTTCATGATATTCAGTCCCGTTGGGGTCCCTAAAGAGGTCCTTACAGACCAGGGCACCCAATTCAAGTAACTAAAGAGTTGTGCAAATTGTTTAGGGTGACACATTTGTGAACCTCTGTGAACCACCCTAAAACTGATGGCCTGGTGAAATGATTTAATAAAATGTTAGAGTATGTTCAAAAAAGTTGTTGGCAAGGATGGGAAAAAATGTGACTTTTTGCTTCCATACTTGATGTTTGCTGTCAGGTAGGTTCCCCAGTTCTCTACGGGGTAAACTCCATTCGAGTTGCTCTATGGGAGACACCCTCTGGGACTTCTAGACACAGCCAAGGAAACCAGGGAGGGTTAGCAGACACCCCGCAAAAGTGTCATTGAGCATATCGCTCAGATGCAGTACAGAAATGCAGTGGTCATGCCTATTGTAAAAGAACAGGCCCAAGAAGCCCAACAAAGAATATACAACAAAAGAACAGGAATTTATTGCCCGGATCAACCAATGAATATTAATAGTGGTGGCTAGTTCCAGCGGGTAAGTATAGACCTATCATACAGGAAAAAAACCCTGGATGCAGTTCAAGTTGGCCTTTTAAACATATTGCAAAAAAAGGGGAGATGAGAAACAGAGGGTTTCTCTAAAGAAGGTCAACATAGAACACTATTGTCAAATACAAAACCAGCTTTATTAATAACCAAAAAATATATAACCAATTAATATATCAAAAAGTGAAGATATAAGCAATATGGACAGACGGTTATCACAAACAAATTAAAATGGACAACGTTGTCACAGGGAATATTTAAAATCAAATGGGAGCCGCGGCAACACACCCACACATACACATCATACACACTAGATATGGGGTATATTAAATTAAGGATAGTTCTGCACAATAGATTGAAGATTAATGGAAAATGTTCCCAGTATAGAGTGTCCAGTAGGGCAGAAACAGTCCTATATCACTAGTTTGGTGATGTAAGTGGGTGGATGATCTGACAAATCAAAGAGTTGGACCATAGATGGAGCGATCTCTCAAACGATCATTGCACTCAATGGTTATTTAGATCACAGCTGATGAAATAGATTACAAACGCTTTCCCAATTGCAGTAAGACTGATTGTATAGACATCTACAGAGGCAGCAGGATAAATGTCCTTGGAGACAGCATTTAAGGAAACATAGAAAAACTGACATACGTTTTGTTGAAGTGCTGAGTGAGGTGGAAGAATCTCATTAACTGCACTGTGTCCGTCGTCAGACTATGTTAGTCCTGGATGTTGGAGTCTCTCTGAGGGCAGATGCCTCTGTGTGGCTCACTAGGAGTGCAGGCCGGTAAGGAGTCGTCACTCACAGCTCCTCACCATGGAGCCGCCGAAGCACCGCTGCCGCCGTATGATGCGTAGCTGCAGGGAAAAGAATCAACGTCAGCTGTTGGATCAGCTGTTAGGTCCGTGTAAGGATGAGTCAGGTCAAATTGCGCGCGGCTCCCAAGAACGTGCTGACGTCACACCGCTGACGCGTTTCACCAGCCAATGGACGCTGGTTTCCTCAGAGCTAGGAGGGGTCAAGTGTGGTGAGTTTAAATAAGCAATAAAGAGTGCAGATACTACTTGTATCCACTAGATGTCGACCATAGCCCCTCAGTGTAAGTCATTCAGCAAACAAAGCATACATACTAATTACATGATTAGGGTAGTAATAATAGATATTTTCGAGATAGAGACGGAAAAGAAAAAAGAGTACTTTAACAGTTTTTTAGAGAAAATCAGCCATGGAAGGAGTGAAGAAATAGAGGTAATGTTTATGATAGGGATTTTATTTCCACAAATAGGAAGCATTGTTTATGTTGCTAGGAAGGATTGTAAACTGCATTCAGTGTTTAACCCCTTCGGGGCTAAAGAATCTAAAAAGTACGTCCACATTTTCTCCTTTTGCAGGAGTATAGTGTCAAAATCGCCCCTTCTAGGGGGCAGATTAAGCACATAGATCCCTTTAACTGTAAGGCCTGCTGGGTTGCTGTCATGAAATTTAGCAAAGTGTACTGGAATAGGTCTGTCATCATCCTTATTCTTGGTTTTATTCCTAATACCACTGATGTGTTCGCTGATCCTAATTCGGAGCTGACGTTTGGTTTTTCCTATGTAATTTTTATTGCAAGGACACGTGAGCATATATATGACACGTGCCGTTGAGCAATTAATAAATTGTTTAATTCGATAGTCATTGCCACCCCTTGGATCAGCGAACACATCAGTGTGATGTACATATTTGCATATGTTACAATGTCCACATGCATGCATACCTGGGGGAGGTTTTCTCTCAGTAAGCCAGTTTTTATTAATTGTTCTGGCATATTCTGAATGAACCAGGGTATCTCCCAAATTACGTGCCCTTTTGGCCGTGAGTAATGGTCTAGGGCTAACTATGTTAGCAATGAGGGGTGCCGATTTAAGAATATGCCAGTGTCTGTTTAGGATCTCCTGGACTTGGGTCCATTGCGAGCCAAACCTGGTGATGATTCTGGGGAAATCACAGTGTGATTGGTCCGTTTCCTGGGGATTCTTCTTTGTGATTAGAAGGTCCTCACGTTTAGTTTTAAATGCATTATTTTTAGCTTTTTTGAGAGAATTATGTGAATACCCTCTTTTCCTAAATCTTTTATACATTTCTTGTGCTTCAGTTAGAAATTGATCCTCCTCCGAGCAGTTTCGTCTGATCCTTAAAAATTGTCCAGTGGGTATTCCCCTAATTAGCGACTTTGGATGATGACTCTGTGCTAAGAGGAGGGTATTAGCTGCTGTTTCCTTTCTAAAGGTACTTGTTGCTATTTTATTTCCACATCTAGTGATTTGTAAATCAAGAAAAGAGAGGGCATCAGTAGAATAGGAATAGGTTAAATGAATATTCCTTTCATTGTGGTTTAGTAGGGATAAAAATTCCAAAAGTTGTTCCACTGAGCCCTCCCATATCACGAGTACGTCGTCGATGTACCTTAACCACAGCGCGCAGTGGTCAAGGTACATCGAGGACTTGTACACGACCTCCTCCTCCCAAAGTCCTAAATGGAGACAGGCATAGGACGGGGCCCAAGGGGCACCCATACTAGTGCCTCTGATTTGTTGGTAGAACTTCCCAAGAAACTGAAAGAAATTATTGCCTAACATGAATTCCAATAGTTCTATAATGAGTTCATTGTGGGCTCCAAATAATGGATGATGAATGTCCAAGAACGTTTTGGTAGCTTGAATACCCCACTGGTGGGGAATCGATGTGTACAGACTTTCCACATCTATCCCCACCAGTAGGGCATTTGAAGATAGGGTGAAATTGGACAGCTTTAGAAGTATATCTCTGCTATCACGGACAAAAGAAGGCAATTTAGTTACCATGTCTTTGATCATCGAGTCAACAAATTTGCCAACTCTTTCGAGGGGACCCTTGATGGCCGAGACGATAGGTCTCCCTGGGGGGTTAGATAAAGACTTATGTAGTTTGGGAATGATATAAAATGTGGGGATTGTTATATTTTCTACTTTAAGGTATAAGTATTCCTTGTTAGTGAGTAGGCCTGTTTCCATAGCTAATTTTAGTTTAGTGTTCAAAGTGTCGACAAGGGCGGGAAAGGGGGTCCCAGTCAGTTTCTTATAGGTCGAGTGATCACTCAGCAATCTAAGTACTTCGTCCTCATAGATTTTTTCGCTGAGTAGGACCACATTACCGCCCTTGTCACTTCTTTTGATCACTAAATTGGGGGCTTCCTGTAGTTCCCGTAGTGCTTTTCGTTCAGGGCCATTTAAGTTATTAGATCCCAGCCATTCCCAGTTGATCTTTTCTAGATCATGTTTGACTTGGTCAAGGAATAATTGAAGCCATTTATGCTTGGATAGGGTTGGCATCTTTGTTGACTTGATTCTCAAACCAGATTTCCTTCTAATTGGGTGACTGGTTTCAGTTTCCGAATCGCTATTGGCGTTTTCTTCCAAGAGTGATATTAAATTATTGATGGCCATCAATAATTTAATATCACTCTTGGAAGAAAACGCCAATAGCGATTCGGAAACTGAAACCAGTCACCCAATTAGAAGGAAATCTGGTTTGAGAATCAAGTCAACAAAGATGCCAACCCTATCCAAGCATAAATGGCTTCAATTATTCCTTGACCAAGTCAAACATGATCTAGAAAAGATCAACTGGGAATGGCTGGGATCTAATAACTTAAATGGCCCTGAACGAAAAGCACTACGGGAACTACAGGAAGCCCCCAATTTAGTGATCAAAAGAAGTGACAAGGGCGGTAATGTGGTCCTACTCAGCGAAAAAATCTATGAGGACGAAGTACTTAGATTGCTGAGTGATCACTCGACCTATAAGAAACTGACTGGGACCCCCTTTCCCGCCCTTGTCGACACTTTGAACACTAAACTAAAATTAGCTATGGAAACAGGCCTACTCACTAACAAGGAATACTTATACCTTAAAGTAGAAAATATAACAATCCCCACATTTTATATCATTCCCAAACTACATAAGTCTTTATCTAACCCCCCAGGGAGACCTATCGTCTCGGCCATCAAGGGTCCCCTCGAAAGAGTTGGCAAATTTGTTGACTCGATGATCAAAGACATGGTAACTAAATTGCCTTCTTTTGTCCGTGATAGCAGAGATATACTTCTAAAGCTGTCCAATTTCACCCTATCTTCAAATGCCCTACTGGTGGGGATAGATGTGGAAAGTCTGTACACATCGATTCCCCACCAGTGGGGTATTCAAGCTACCAAAACGTTCTTGGACATTCATCATCCATTATTTGGAGCCCACAATGAACTCATTATAGAACTATTGGAATTCATGTTAGGCAATAATTTCTTTCAGTTTCTTGGGAAGTTCTACCAACAAATCAGAGGCACTAGTATGGGTGCCCCTTGGGCCCCGTCCTATGCCTGTCTCCATTTAGGACTTTGGGAGGAGGAGGTCGTGTACAAGTCCTCGATGTACCTTGACCACTGCGCGCTGTGGTTAAGGTACATCGACGACGTACTCGTGATATGGGAGGGCTCAGTGGAACAACTTTTGGAATTTTTATCCCTACTAAACCACAATGAAAGGAATATTCATTTAACCTATTCCTATTCTACTGATGCCCTCTCTTTTCTTGATTTACAAATCACTAGATGTGGAAATAAAATAGCAACAAGTACCTTTAGAAAGGAAACAGCAGCTAATACCCTCCTCTTAGCACAGAGTCATCATCCAAAGTCGCTAATTAGGGGAATACCCACTGGACAATTTTTAAGGATCAGACGAAACTGCTCGGAGGAGGATCAATTTCTAACTGAAGCACAAGAAATGTATAAAAGATTTAGGAAAAGAGGGTATTCACATAATTCTCTCAAAAAAGCTAAAAATAATGCATTTAAAACTAAACGTGAGGACCTTCTAATCACAAAGAAGAATCCCCAGGAAACGGACCAATCACACTGTGATTTCCCCAGAATCATCACCAGGTTTGGCTCGCAATGGACCCAAGTCCAGGAGATCCTAAACAGACACTGGCATATTCTTAAATCGGCACCCCTCATTGCTAACATAGTTAGCCCTAGACCATTACTCACGGCCAAAAGGGCACGTAATTTGGGAGATACCCTGGTTCATTCAGAATATGCCAGAACAATTAATAAAAACTGGCTTACTGAGAGAAAACCTCCCCCAGGTATGCATGCATGTGGACATTGTAACATATGCAAATATGTACATCACACTGATGTGTTCGCTGATCCAAGGGGTGGCAATGACTATCGAATTAAACAATTTATTAATTGCTCAACGGCACGTGTCATATATATGCTCACGTGTCCTTGCAATAAAAATTACATAGGAAAAACCAAACGTCAGCTCCGAATTAGGATCAGCGAACACATCAGTGGTATTAGGAATAAAACCAAGAATAAGGATGATGACAGACCTATTCCAGTACACTTTGCTAAATTTCATGACAGCAACCCAGCAGGCCTTACAGTTAAAGGGATCTATGTGCTTAATCTGCCCCCTAGAAGGGGCGATTTTGACACTATACTCCTGCAAAAGGAGAAAATGTGGACGTACTTTTTAGATTCTTTAGCCCCGAAGGGGTTAAACACTGAATGCAGTTTACAATCCTTCCTAGCAACATAAACAATGCTTCCTATTTGTGGAAATAAAATCCCTATCATAAACATTACCTCTATTTCTTCACTCCTTCCATGGCTGATTTTCTCTAAAAAACTGTTAAAGTACTCTTTTTTCTTTTCCGTCTCTATCTCGAAAATATCTATTATTACTACCCTAATCATGTAATTAGTATGTATGCTTTGTTTGCTGAATGACTTACACTGAGGGGCTATGGTCGACATCTAGTGGATACAAGTAGTATCTGCACTCTTTATTGCTTATTTAAACTCACCACACTTGACCCCTCCTAGCTCTGAGGAAACCAGCGTCCATTGGCTGGTGAAACGCGTCAGCGGTGTGACGTCAGCACGTTCTTGGGAGCCGCGCGCAATTTGACCTGACTCATCCTTACACGGACCTAACAGCTGATCCAACAGCTGACGTTGATTCTTTTCCCTGCAGCTACGCATCATACGGCGGCAGCGGTGCTTCGGCGGCTCCATGGTGAGGAGCTGTGAGTGACGACTCCTTACCGGCCTGCACTCCTAGTGAGCCACACAGAGGCATCTGCCCTCAGAGAGACTCCAACATCCAGGACTAACATAGTCTGACGACGGACACAGTGCAGTTAATGAGATTCTTCCACCTCACTCAGCACTTCAACAAAACGTATGTCAGTTTTTCTATGTTTCCTTAAATGCTGTCTCCAAGGACATTTATCCTGCTGCCTCTGTAGATGTCTATACAATCAGTCTTACTGCAATTGGGAAAGCGTTTGTAATCTATTTCATCAGCTGTGATCTAAATAACCATTGAGTGCAATGATCGTTTGAGAGATCGCTCCATCTATGGTCCAACTCTTTGATTTGTCAGATCATCCACCCACTTACATCACCAAACTAGTGATATAGGACTGTTTCTGCCCTACTGGACACTCTATACTGGGAACATTTTCCATTAATCTTCAATCTATTGTGCAGAACTATCCTTAATTTAATATACCCCATATCTAGTGTGTATGATGTGTATGTGTGGGTGTGTTGCCGCGGCTCCCATTTGATTTTAAATATTCCCTGTGACAACGTTGTCCATTTTAATTTGTTTGTGATAACCGTCTGTCCATATTGCTTATATCTTCACTTTTTGATATATTAATTGGTTATATATTTTTTGGTTATTAATAAAGCTGGTTTTGTATTTGACAATAGTGTTCTATGTTGACCTTCTTTAGAGAAACCCTCTGTTTCTCATCTCCCCTTTTTTTGCAAAGAATATACAACAGTTGGGGAGGTAGATTATAAAGTATACCAACCGGGTAAGAAGCGTGAACAGATATTCCATGTAAACCTCTTAAAGCCCTGGAAGGATAGGGTGGCGCTAACTGCAGTGTCTGTCCCTATAACTCCTGGGAGTACTCTCTGATCCCTGAAGTTACAATTCCAGACACAATGGGGTTGATTTACTAAAGGCAAATCCACTGTGCACTACAAGTGCACTTGGAAGTGCAGTTGCTGTGGATCTGAGGGGAAAATCTGAAATAAGGGGAGCCTCTGCTGATTTCTATCATCCATTTCTACAGCGACTGCACTTCCAAGTACACTTGCAGTGTACTTGCAGTGCACTTGTAGTGCACAGTGGATTTGCCTTTAGTAAATAAACCCCACTGTTTCATTCCCAAAAGCAGAAAGCTAGAGTGTTCCTGATAAGGAACAGAGAAACTTTTTCTCAGTTACCGAGCACAACTTTAGTGGTTCAGCATGATATTGTTACTGAGCCTACTGATGCATGGCACTGACTGGGAGTTTAATTTGCCCTGTGTCCAGGCTGTCTTGGAATCCCTCTTCAAGGAAGGTTTTACAGCAATGCCCAAAGTGTGTGCCATTGGTTTAGAAGAAGCCAGATATTTGGGCTATTGGACGAGGAGTCGTAAAACCTCAGCTGAACAAAATAGAAGCCATCCAATAATTGGCACGCCCTATAAACAAGAAGCAGGTCAGAGCCTTCCTTGGTATCGTAGGTTACTATAGAAGGTTTATCCCAAGTTTTGCAATGCCCGTGGAGGGTGTGGGATGGATGTTTGATTTCCAATGCCTGTTTTTACTTTGTTGCTGTAAGTAGATCCTTTTTTAAACTCCTAATTTTTAACTGGACGCTGCACAATGAGTTTTCTCTTTTCTCATTGCTATACCGCATGACTGGTTCCTGAGGATACCTTGAGGACATATATTTTTCATGATTTCCATCATCGGCTTCCATAAGGCGCCTGGATAAGCTGATGTAGCCTATACTAGACCTGTGCACAATGGAAAATTTCGGTTTGTTGTCATTCGTAAAATACATAATTTCATTCTGTTATATTCGTTATGTTACGTTAATACGTTTTCGGATAATTTGTTATTTCTGTAGAGTGTCGATATTTGTTATACTGAATCTCGAATCACGTCGAATTCATTCGTTATATGCGCTATAATTTCGTTCGTATTCGTTGAAATTCGATATTTATGTATGTATATATATTCGTCATAATGATTCGTAATTTGGAAAGTCGTTTGTTTATTGAATCTTTTAACACACACAATGACAATATCTCTTCTCCTCTGCTCAAATACAATACAACACCCTTCTCACTCAGTTCTCAGGAATGCACTTTGCCAGTAATCCAACCTCCAGCACAAAATTAATCAGCTGATTGGACTGTAAGATTTACTTTGAGTTGACCTTTTGTTTCATTAGATCTTTAACGAATCACCGAATCATGTTGAATTCATTCGTTATATCCGCTATAATTTCTTTCCTATTAGTTGAAATTCGTTATTTTTTTATTCGGACATTCGGATGTATCGAATGTCCGAAAGATGCAAAATTCAACCGAATTTCGATTCGTTATGAAACGAATTGCACAAGCCTAGCCTATACCTAGTGTGAGTGGTAAAGCTCACAGATGCGACCTTGATAGGTCCTGTTGATCTGATCTACAGATATTTTGCCCTAATTTCCTATAGGGAGCACTGGGTGTTGCACCGAATAAGGACTGGAGGACATTGCACTTTTTTTATATCACTCTATGGACTCTGCAGTGTTTTCTGAACACTATATAATCAATATAATTTTTTTTGGACTTTTGAATGATCCACTAAGTATGTCAGGTGTGATAACTGTTGCACCATTTATATGACAGCGCAACACATTTTTATTATGCTTTCATAATGTAAAAGAGAAGTTTGGTATTCATTAAAAAAAAATTATACTCACCTAGGTTTATGCAGCATCGTGTGGCAGCTGGCTGGTGATTCATAGACACAGTGAAATGCATGAGAGTGTGTCGAGCAGTTCGCGGCGTGACTGAGCCTAGCTTTTCCACCTGTTGATTTAACCCTTTGATTACATACGGAAACCAGTTCCCAATTCTGGTGTGGAATATATTTCTACAGCAGGTGCTAGATGAGCAGTGGCGCTGCTATGGGGGTGCGGTCCGCACACGGTTGACACCCGCCAGAGGGGTGCGGTCTGGGCCGGAGGGCAGGGTGGTGATGCCCCGTAAAAAAGCCACATTCGTCCGGCAGGGGCGAGCTGGCGTGGGCACTGGGGACACCTGCCTCGTATTAGTGTCCGGGGTTCTACATGCTCCTCTGTGGCAGCAGACATCTCTCCCGGCCGGTCTGGCTGCCTGTACACACTGCAGAGTGGACGCCTCCTCCTCCTCGGCTCAGGCAATGAAAACAGACAGGAGGAGGAGCCGGGGAGGAGGGACACCGCTGTGTGAGCCGCACTGATCTGAGGACAAAGTGAGTCATATATGAATGGAGAGCTACAGGGAAGGGGAACACAGTGACTGGGAAGGGGGGTGGAGGGGGGCAGGTAAAAATGGGTGTACATGTAGAGGAGTGATTTGGGGGGTCGGGGTAAGAGGTTATGTACTGGGGGTTACTTTGGGGGAGAGAGAGAACTTGTGCTAGAAGGGGGAGTGGATTTAAATTCCCCCCACTGCACTTTCTAGCACAAGTCCTCTCTACTCCCAGAACACCCCCAGCATATATCTGACCCCCTCTCCACCCCACCTTCTAGCACAAGTCCTCTGCCCTCCCAGAACACCCACCAGCACATACTCGACCCTCTCTCCCCCCAACCCACCTTTTAGCGCAAGTCCTCTTCCCTTCCAGAGCACCCCCCAGCACATATTCAACCCCTCCAACCCACTTTCTAGCACAATATTCTCTACCCCCCAAGAGGACCCCCCCAGCACATATTCGATCACCCCCCCCCAATCCACCCTCTTGCACAAGTCCTCTTCTGTTCCTAAGTATCCTCAAGCATATGTCCAAAACCTTGATTTTGCTTAACCATGTCCCTTAAGCCCCTCTCAATATAAAGTTTGACCACACCCACTTTTTGCCACAGGTCTCGGCCCCCTGTAATGCCTTGTACACACGGTCGGACATTGATCGGACATTCCAACAACAAAATCCTTGATTTTTTTCCGATGGATGTTGGCTCAAACTTGTCTTACATACACACGGTCACACAAAGTTGTCGGAAAATCCGATCGTTCTGAACGAGGTGACGTAAAACACGTACGTCGGGACTATAAAAGGGGCAATAGCCAATAGCTTTCGTCTCTTCATTTATTCTGAGCATGCGTGGCACTTTGCACGTCAGATTTGTGTACACACGATCGGAATTTCCAACAACGGATTTTATTGTCGGAAAATTTTATAGCAAGCTCTCAAACTTTGTGTGTCGGAAATTCCTATGTAAAATGTGTGATGGAGCCTACACACGGTCGGAATTTCCGACAACAAGGTCCTATCACACATTTTCCATCGGAAAATCCTATCGTTTGTACAGGGCATAAGTGTTATATGAGAAAAACATTTTTTTTTGGGGGGTGACACCATGTTTTACCGGACCAGGTGACACCAACCCTAGTGACACCACTGTCGAAGTGGAGCCTTACTACCTAACTATTCGTTTAAAGGCATGCATAATCTGACCTTCATGATGTGGGTCAGATACTTAAAGTAAGAGTTCACCCAAAAGGGGAGGTAAGGATTTGCATGGAGAGCACTTCACGACTATAATTTGCACAAGGGTATTATTACTATTATATATTATATATTATTACTACTTATTACGATATTAATATTGTGCACTTATGCCGTGTACACACGACCGGACTTTTTGACAGCAAAGGTCAGACGGAACGAATCCATCGGACAATTAGATCGTGTGTGGGCTTCATCGGACCTTTTCTGTCGAAAAATCGGATAGACTTTAGAAATAGAACATGTTTCAAATCTTTCTGACACACTCGAGTCCTATCAAAAAATCTATTCATTTGTACTGTATGCTAGTCCGACGGACCAAAAACGACGCAAGGGTAGCTATTGGCTCCTGGCTATGAACTTCCTTATTCTAGTCCGGTCGTACGTCATCACGTTCAAATCAGTCGGACTTTGGTGTGATCGTGTGTAGGCAAGTCCGTTTCGTTGGAACTCCGTCGGAACTCCGTTGAAAAGTCCTCTGGATCAAGCGAACCTCAGTGGGGAGTTCTGCACCACCCGGGACCACCTTACGGAAAAGGGAGGGGCTACTCTGGTATGAGGATCTTTGTGCCGGAGGATCTGCGAACGGCCACTTTGGGTATGTGCCATGATCACGTGCTTGCAGGGCACTTTGGCGTCAGCAAGACCTCCGAACTTCTGCAGCGAACATTTTGGTGGCTGGGGGTGGCGAAGGACTGCAGGAAATACGTAGAATCTTGTACTACTTGTATCCATAACAAGCACAGCAAGTCCAGGACCTGGGGTCTGTTGAAACCACTACCCGTCCCGAATAGACCTTGGAGAATGATCTCAATTGATTTCATTGTGGAACTGCCCCTATCCGAGGGCTACAGTACTATTTTCGTGATCGTCGATCGATTATCCAAGATGGCCCACCTTATTCCCATGAAGGGTACTCCTTCTGCACAAGAGACTGTACGGATTTTCATCAGAGAAGTTATAAGACTCCATGGGGTTCCGGCAAGTATCATCTCTGACAGAGGGGTCCAGTTTACCTCCAGATTCTGGAGATCTTTGTGTAAATCACTGGGGATTGAACTTTCATTTTCTTCAGCCTATCACCCGCAATCTAATGGACAGACAGAAAGAACCAACCAAACACTGGAACAATATCTACGCTGCTTCTCTTCCTTTTCACAAGATGACTGGGTGTCCCTACTTCCCTTGGCCGAGTTTGCCTACAATAATTCAACTCAGCCACGAAACAATCTCCTTTCTTCGCGAACTATGGTTTTCATCCCTCTTTTCTGTTCAATAACATTCCGGAATGCCCTGTACCCGCTGTACTCGAAACGTTGGACTTCTTTAACTCCAACAACAAACTGTTACAGGAGACGATGGCCAAGACTCAAGCTTACAATAAAGAGATCTTCGACAAGAAGAGAAGAGGGGAGTTGACCCTAAACCCAGGGGACCAAGTCTGGTTGGCTACAATGAACCTGAAATTAGCCTGTCCCTCGAGGAAATTAGGTCCCAGATTTGTAGGACCTTTCCCTGTAAAGAGACGGATTAACAATGTCACTTATGAACTACCAGAGATCTTCAGGATCCATCCTGTGTTTTATATATCCTTACTGAAGCCCGCTGTCCCTAACCCTTTTCCGGACCGGAATACAGGGCCACCCGAACCCGTGGTGGTAGATGGCGAAGAAGAATTTAAAGTAGAGGCAATCTTAGCTAGCAGGAGAAGGAGAAATCAAGTTCAATACCTGATTAAGTGGAGGGGATACGGTCCTGAGGACAACTCGTGGGAACCAGAAGCCAACATTCATGCCCAAGAACTTATCCGAACCTTCAAGGTGACTTATCCTGACAAGGTGGCCAGATTGGACATCCAGAGGCTGCCCGTTAGGGGGGGGCAATGTCAGGAAAGGCTAGCCAGAACCCAAGATGGCGGCCGAAGAAGATGACCTGTGACCTCAGCCCCTGTCAGAACATCTCCGTCGCATCTGCGTGCACCCGTGCGCGTATATGCGCGCGCACGTGTGCATGGCCAAGAAGGGCATGCCAGTACTCAAGATGGGAATCCAGGACAGTCTGTTTGCTCAGTTAGAATGCCAGTGCGTCGGCGCGTGCTAACGCGCGTACGTACACATGCGCATGCGCACCTGTGACAGCTTTTGGCGTCCAACAGGCTATTTAAACTCAATCTGTACTTAGACCCAGTGCTGTCCATTCTACAGCATTCCTGTGTGTTCCTGTTTGCCTGCACCTGATACCTGTACCTGTTATCCGACCCGGCTTGCCTCAGACTCTGCTGTTTGCTGCCTGCATCTGACCCGGCTTGTTCTGACCATCTGCCTGCTCCTTCTACTACCTCGCTGCCTGCCCATTACTGACCCGGCCTGTGTCCTGACTACACTTTTGCCTCCGCACCTGCTCCTGATGTACCCGCCAGTGTATGATCCGGCCTGCCTAACCTGCCTCCTCTGCTAGCTGGAGAATCCTGCTGAACTACTGTGCCACCTGCCGCTGCTTCCAGTTCCACGGTCTGCAACCCATCAGGCACTCATGCGACTCTGCACTCCTGCGCCTCCTGTCTGCTCTATCAGGGGGCCCTGAGTCAGAGGAGTAAGAGAGGCCGTCCCCTGCATATCAGGCTCTACCGTCAGGTGCGTGACAACCCGTTTCTGATAAGAATATGCATATCATTTTTTTTCTACATGGGGATTATGGGTGGAATATTGTAGTTAAACATACATAGGAATATATTAAACCTATTTCTGATATGAATATGCATGTAATTATTTTTCTACATGGGGATTATGGGTGGAATATTACAGTTAAGGATACATAGGAACATATGTAAATCAACCAATAGGAATGGTGCTGCACTAATCCTAATGTGCACACCAGTGCATAAATGCAAATCAGTTAAAACAATCAATGACTAGGAGGTAGATACCTACCCACAGTGTGCTAACTGATATTCAACTCAAACGGTGACTATACAAACCTAATGTGCTAGGTAGAAATAAACATAAGTGGACGTGAGTCTGAGTGGTAAGGTATTGACTAATAGTATTACATCAACCTATAAACATCAGCATATATATTGTGCAAACTAAACACTATATTGGTAGTAGAAATACATAAGCAAATAAATTGTTAGAGCCAAAAACACAAACAATAATACTAAAAGTGCAATGTTACAGTGAATGTCCGTGGAGATCAATTATAGATGCAATAAAGTGTCCAATGCCAACAGTAAGTGCTTGCAATTAAATAAAGCAATATTAGAGTTCATAAAAAAAAAAAAAAAAAAAAAAGGTGACTTGTGCAGCAGCAAAACTTTTTGAAATTCAAAAAATAAGGTGACTTGTGCGATAGCAAGCAGCTCCAGTACTTCTTCAGACGTGCCAAAGAGTGGAAAAATATAGGCAATAGTTAGGTCTCTTCTAGCATTTGCTAGCATAGATAGAGATGTGAAGTGTATAAAAAGGTGCTCTTCATGCAAACAATCCTACACTGGAAGGTAATGGCCCCTTACCTCATTACACTGAGGTTACAGCATAGGACAATCAGCGCTAATGGTGTCTCCTGTGGGGACAGGTCTTGTACTCTGGGCTGTCTTTCAATATACCTCAGATCCCCTTAACGGTGTCTCCTGTGGGGATGGGTCCTGTACTCTGGGCTGTCTTTCAATATACCTCAGATCCGCCAGGGGTATAGCGACCAAAGGGAGACAAGAATGCCATATTGTGTAGTAGTTTTAAAATTCTCAGAGCTTTATTAGTAACATAAACAAGGGTACTCACACGCTATTGTAACAGAGGGTGCAATGTATCCAGACGAGTGGCGAGCTCGTACACTGCTGACAGTGGAAGGTGTGCCTATCCCTACGTGTGGCATCACGGGTCACGTGGCTTCATCCCGCCACGTGACCCGTGACGCCACGCGTAAGGATAGGCACACCTTCCACTGTCAGCAGTGTACGAGCTCACCGCTCGTCTGGATACATTGCACCCTCTGTTACAATAGTGTGTGACATTGTCACTAATTCCTTTAATCTACTTGATGTCACTGAAACCTGGCTCCGCGAATTTGACACTCCTTCTCCTGCTTCCCTCTCCCAGGGTGGCCTTCACTGGACTCACTCCCCTAGGCCTAATGGACACAAGGGAGTTGGAGTGGGATTCCTCCTACCCCCCAGAGCACCTTCCAGGTTATTCACTCTCCTCCCTCTTTCCCTCTCATCATTTGAAGCTCACTGTATACGTCTATTCTCTCCAACTTCCCTAAGAATTGCTGTGATCTACCGGCCACCTGGACCATTATCGACTTTCCTTGATGAGTTTTCTGCCTGGCTACCCTACTTTCTCTCTTTGGAAATTCCCACAATCCTTCTCTGTGATTTCAACATCCCTGCTAATACAAACACTACTGCTACTTCTAAACCTCTTCATTTGACCTGAAGCAATGGGTACAGGCTTCTATTCACTCTGATGGCAACACCCTTGACCTTGTATTCTCCTACCTATGCACTCCATGCAACTTCTCAAACAATCCTTTTCCTCTCTCCGACCACCACCTTATTAGTTTCTCTCCCCCTCTGTCTTCCACCACCTTTCCCTCCAATCACCTAACCATCACCCGCAGAAATTTTCACAACTGCAACTCTTCTCTCCTCTATTCTACTACTGACCACTTCTATGACAAAATCTCTCCCCTGTCCTGCCCCAACCAAGCCACTTCCATCTACAATAAATCCCTGTCCTCCACCCTGGACAAGCTCGCTCACTACACGCAGAATCAGGCCTCAACCCCTACAACCCTGGCAAACAGATGACACTAAAATTCTCAAAAAACGTAGTCGCGCTCTTGAGCGTCTGTGGCACAAGACTAATGCCGCGTACACATGAGCGGACTTTTCAGCATCAAAGGTCCGACAGTCTTTCCGACGGACTTTTGACGGAGTTAGGACGGACTTTCAAACGACCGGACTTGCCCACACACGAACGGACTAATGTCTGTTCAAAAGTCCGTTGGTTTGAACGTGATGACATACGAAGGGACTAGAATAAGGAAGTTCATAGCCAGTAGCCAATAACTGCCCTAGCGTCCTTTTTTGTCCATCGGACTAGCATACAGATGAACTGATTTTTCGACCGGACTCAAGTCCATCGGAAAGATTTGAAACATGTTCCAAATCTAAAGTCCGTCTGATTTTCGACAGAAAAAGTCAGCTGAAGGTCCGATGAAGCCCACACACAGTTGGATTGTCCGACGTATTCGTTCCATCGGACCAGTCCAGTCGAAAAGTCATGTCATGTATACACGGCTTAAGTCTCTCAAAGGCTTTAACCAATACAAATCTGCCCTCCAAAAATACTATTCTCTCCTCCACACTGCCAAGCAGATCTATTTTACAACTCTTATTAACACCTTCTCATCCAGTCCCCGTAAACTCTTCTCTACCTTCAACTCTCTACTTCGTCCTCCACCGCCTCCACCCACTGACTCACTCACTGCCCAGGAGATTGCTAATCACTTCAAAAACAAGATTGATACAATCCGAAACTGCTCTTTTAAAACTCACAAATGACCTACTAACTGCAAAAACCAACGGACACTATCCTGTACTCCTACTTCTGGACCTTTCAGCTGCCTTTGACACGGTTGACCACCCCTCCTCCTCAAAAAACTTTACTCCCTCGGTCTCCGTGACTGTCCTCTTCAGTGGCTCTCATCCTACCTATCCCAACGAGCCTTCAGTGTCACTTACAATTCTAATTCCTCCACTCCTCTTCCCTTTTCCATTGGGGTTCCCCAAGGTTCTGTTCTTTTATTTTCAATCTACACCTCTTTCATTTTCAATCTACACCTCTTCCATGGGTCAGCTGATAGCCTCTCACGGCTATCAATATAATTTCTACGCTGATGACACACAAATCTATTTTTCCACCCCTCAACTTACTCCATCAGTCTCCTCATGCATCACTAATTTACTAACAGACATATCTGTATGGATGTCACACCACTTCCTCAAACTCAACTTGTCCAAAACCTGGACTCTGAATTCTCCTTTCGGCCCCACATCCAATCGCTTTCCAAAGCTTGCCGCCTCAACCTCTGCAACATCTCTAAACTACATCCCTTTCTAACCAATGAAACCACAAAGCTCCTGATTCACTCCCTGGTTATCTCTCGCCTTGACTACTGCAACTCCCTCCTCATTGGCTTGCCTTTAAATAGACTATCCCCCCTTCAGTCCATTATGAATGCTGCTGCCAGACTCATCCACCTTACAAACCGCTCAGTGTCTGCTACCCCTCTCTGCCAATCCCTCCATTGGCTGCCACTCACCCAACGAATTAAATTCAATACTAACAATAAGTTACAAAGTCATCCACAACTCTGCCCCAACTACGTCACTAGCCATGTCTCAAAATACCAACCTAATCACCCTCTTCGTTCCTCCCAAAACCTCCTGCTCTCTAGCTCCCTCATCACCTCCTCACATATCCGCCTCCAGGACTTCTCCCAAGCCTCGCCCATCCTCTAGAATTCACTACCCCAATCTGTCAGAAGGTCTCCAAATTTATCCACTTTTAGGCAATCCCTGAAAACCTTCCTCTTCAGAGAAGCCTATCCTGCCTCCATCTAACAACTGCACTATTTTCTCCATTAGCTCATCCCCCACAGCTATTAGCCTTTTGTATAACTTGACCCTCCCTCCTAGATTGTAAGCTCTAACGAGCAGGGCTCTCTGATTCTTCCTGTATTGAATTGTATTGTAATTGTACTGTCTGCCCTAATGTTGTAAAGCGCTGTGTAAACTGTCGGCACTATATAAATCCTATATAATAATAATAATAATAATAATAATAATAATAATAATAATATGTGTATAAAGTACACTGACATCTAGTGAGGGTTCTCAGTATTGCAGCCAATAATCCAATCATCCCATCATCCCAATATGCAGTTCAGTATGTCCCTAAAAATTGTAAAGATTTTCTGCACAGAATATCATCCTTGTAAAGAAGTTCAGGTTTCCTGTCACTTTAAATCGTTTTTTTAGACCAAGCTGTCACATAGCATTTCTATTACTGTAGCACCCCCTAGCGTTGCTACAGTGCTAGAGACAGGTTTTTGTTTTTTTTGATTGAAAATGTATACTTTATTTTGCAAGAAAATATACAAAAAAACAAGTACTTAAACAGGGTACATTCCAATCTGTACTGCGACGCAGCGCATAAATACACTACATAACAATACATTGCCAAGCATACCAATAAATTACATTCATCCTGCGGTATGATGCCTAATGTGTTGTGCAGAGTAATAATACCCCGAAACATCACATCATGCATGACACCGCATTACCAGAGACAGGTTTTTGTTAGTATAGGTACATTTATGCAGGCTTAGCAGCCAAGCCTGTGTGTTTTCTCTCCTGGGTTGGGCAGAGATCCAGGGAGGGCTTGGTGACTCACAGGCAGCATTACTGAAACCTCCCCCCTAATTCTAGAACTTACTGTAAACTTCTAGAAGAATGGGAGGGAGTTGTTTGTAAGTTGGATGTTTGAAAATAGGGGACCGCCTGTATATACTATACGGCCTGCCCTATACACTCTGTGTAAAATTGGGCCTTAGGTGTTGGTGGTACCAGAACACTGTAAGCCCTCACAGTTACTCTTGGTGGGCACTGGAACGGGCCCTGCTGTGAAATATTGGATCAAGAATTGTAATTACATGCCCCTGTTAAACAGGGGCAGAAAAATTGGGCCTTAGGCGGTGGTGGTGGTGGCACAACACTGTAAAGCCTCACAGATACTTTTGTTGAGCGCAGGAACAGGCCCTGCTGTGAAATATTCAATCAAAAATTGTAATTTCGCGCCCCTGTTAAACAGGGGCAGAAAAATTGGGCCTTAGGCAGTGATGGTGGTGCCACAACACTGCAACCCCTCACAGATATTCTTGTTGAGCGCAGGAACGAGCCCTGCTGTTAAATATTTGATCAAAAATTGTAATTACGCACCCCTGTTAAACAGGGGCAGAAAAATTGGGCCTTAGGTAGTGGTGGTGCCCTGAACCAAAAATATTCTTAGAAGCTATCATCATGAAAATTGAGGAGGAATAGGTTAGTCACTCAGCATAATAGGATAGTCACTCAGCATATGCAGTCTTCAAGGGATCCCACATCCATAGAAAAATCAATCGGTTACATCAGCATCAGGTGCTTGGTAGCTGGTGATCCAAGACTGATGGGGCGTATACACGGTCGGACTTTTCGACCGGACTGGTCTGACGGACGCCGATGGACCAAATCTGGCGGACAATCCGATCGTGTGTGGGCTTCACCGGACCTTCAGCGGACTTTTCCAGTCGCAAATCTGATGGACTTTAGATTTGGAACAGGCTTCAAATCTTTACATCATAACTCCGCCGGACCCAGAAATCCGCTCATCTGTATGCTACTCCGACGGACAAAAACCAACGCTAGGGCAGCTATTGGCTACTGGCTATCAACTTCCTTATTTTAGTCCGGTGTACATGATCACGTATGAATCCGTCAGACTTTGGTGTGATCGTGTGTAGGCAAGTCAGTTCGTTAGAAAGTCCGTCGGAAGTCCGTCAAAAGTCTGTCGAAAGTCCACTGGAAAGTCTGTCGGTCCAGTCCGGTCGAAAAGTCCACCCGTGTGTACGTGGCATGATTCATTTTTATGAATGTGAGCCAATCAACAGAATCTGTGGACAGGCGCACTCTGTGATCAATTACAAAGCCTCCAGCAGCACTGAATGTGCATTCAGAAAGAACGCTGGATGCAGGACAGGCCAGTAGCTCAATTGCATATTGAGCAAGCTCTGGCCAGGGGTCCATCCTTGAGACCCAGTAACCCAGTGGATGTTCTGGTGGAAAGGTCTCCAAGTCTGGTCTTGCCCCTAGATATTCCTGCACCATGTAATTCAGACGCTGGTGAAGGTTGCTGGAACCGATCAGACCCGGGCGCTGAGGAATGAAGAATTGCTTGAAGGCATCGGTTAGCCGGCCACCTTCTCCACCGCTCTTTCTGTGACTGAACAAAGCCTCAGCAACACGTTGTCCAGCACCAGGAAATTGTAACCTCCCAGGCTCTGGAAACGCATTGCACAAACCTTTCTGCAAGGCCTCCCAAAGATGTTTCATCCTCTGCTCCCTCTGCAAAGGCTGGATAAGTTCTGCAACCTTACCCTTGTAACGTGGATCAAGAAAGGTTGCCAGCCAGCAATGATCCCTCTCCTTGATACCACAAATCCTAGGGTCCTTTCGCAGACTTTGCAGGATCAGGGAGGCCGTGCAGCGTAGGTTTGCAGAGGCATTTGAACCTGAGTCCTCTGGGTCACTAAGGATCACATGATCACATGATCCTCAACCACCTCCTCCCAGCCACGTACAACTCCAAATTCACGAAAGGGGGCAGAGTCTACCAGCTGAAAAGGCAACAGTTGCAGTGCTAGCAATTTGGCCAAGCTAACATTCAGACGCTGAGCATGTGGATGGCTGGGACCGAATTTCTTTAGACGGTTTAGCAACTGGGTTAGGGAAATTTGCCTGCTAAAATCACATGGAGGTGTACTGATAGCAGATTGGCTCCAAGTACTTGGGACACCTATTGCTATACCTTCATTCCTCTCAGTGCAGGTTTCTGAGAGGACTGGAGGTATAGTGGGGTTGGAGAACCCAGCTGATGAGGAGCAAGGAGAGGTCCGCCTTGTTCTTTGATGTGGGTCTTTTAAGTGCTGTTACCAACGGACTGCATGGGAGGTCGTCATATGTCTGGTCAAGCATGTGGTTCCCAAGCGGCTGCTGTTTTGGCCACGCTTGATACGCTTCAGACATATGTTGCAAACAGCAATGGTGCGATCTGCTGCATCCTGCCTCGTTGGAGATGTGCCTCCTCCTCTTCTCTTCTATCAGGCACCCAAGTAGAATCAGTGACCTCATCATCCCCTCCCTCCTCATCACTGGAGCAAACTTGGCAGTATGCTGCAGTTGGGGGAACATGGCTGCCAGTTACTTGACCTTCTTGGGCACCCCCTCTCTCTAGGCTGACGTTACTCCCTTCCTCAACATGGGTACCATTATTGGAGCCTTCAAATCTCTGCGCATCCACCTGCAGCATGTACCCAACACTGTGGTCGAATAGTTCGGGGGACTCCTCCGTGCATAATGGTGGGACAAGGGAAGGAGTGACTGTTGACATGGAGCCGATGGAATAGGCCGCTTTGGCAGCTGCATTGGCAGGCAAACTACTCTGAGCCTGGGTGACACAGGATGAGGAGGATGAGGACAGCTTTGTTATCTATTCCACCAACTCTTCTGCATGTTGTGGCTCAATAATACGGCCAGCTGCAGGAAAAAGGACAAGTGTGCCCCACGGCCACGTGCTGAGGATGCACTGTGTCCATGACCAGCACTGTTGACTGAGAGCTTGCTTGCCCTCTTTTAGTGGCCTGTGAGTGTCTGCCTCTCCTTGGTGGCCTTCCTTGGTGGCCTGTAAATTTTGTTTAGCAAAAAAACACTACACTGTATTGTGTACTGTGTACACCACCAGGAAAGTAGTAGCAACTGCACTAGGGGTGCACGGTATTGTGTACACCAACAGAAGTTTAATAACAACTATGGGTGCACTGTATGTATTGTGTACACCACCAGAAAAGTAGTAGCAACTGCACTATGGGTGCAAAGTACTGTGTACACCAACAGAAGTATAATAACAGCTATGGGTACACTGTATGTATTGTGTACACCACCAGGAAAATAGTAGCAACTGCACTAGGTGTGCACGGTACAGTGTACACCAACAGAAGTTTAATAACAACTATGGGTGCACTGTATGTATTGTGTACACCACCAGGACAGTAGTAGCAACTGCACTATGGGTGCATGGTACTGTGTACACCAACAGAAATGTAATAACAACTATCGGTGCATTGTATGTATTGTGTACACCACCAGGAAAGTAGTAACAACTGCACTAGGGGTGCACAGTACTGTGTACACCAACAGAAGTGTAATAACAACTATGGGTGTACTGTATTGACCACCAGAAAAGTATGAGCCCCTGCTCTATGGGTACACAGCACTGTATACTGTGTACACAGCCTGAAATATATTAGCAACAGTACACCAGTAACGGCCTGCAGTCAGATATAGCTAAACTGGATACAGTGGATATATATATATATATATATATATACGATAGCTGTATATATGTATATTAAATACACTGCAGCTAACTGAATAACCTCAGCATACAATAGAAAAGGTCAACCCCTATATTGCTACAGGGGTCAAATAGTGGCTACTTAAAGCAACAATAAATCAACACCAGGATATGTATATATATAAAAAACAATTATATTTATTAGTTTAAAACTACTTCAACATGCATCAAATGCATCCATATGCAGGGCTTGTGGCTCATGCATAAGATGTGCATCACCAGGTGCAGCGAAGGAACACTGTCCTGGTGGGCACTGTGGTCAGTGAATTATCCTCAAACAACAGGAAAAAAACACATAAACCAGAACACATAACAAGACAACAAACAAGTGACACATATATGACACAACCACCACACAGATAGTCCGGACGCCGGCTTAATGCCTTTCACAGTGAGGCTGGATGACCATACCACAATGTTGCTACCATTATACCCCAAAAGGGTAGAAGACATGGGGATGCATATCGTATGTTGCATCAACCTAGGGTATTTCCAGTATCACTGTGAAGACTCCCCCAGGAAAACCAAATGGCTGTTGATAGTGCTAGTGAACAAGGGCTAGTTGAGCATGTATTGCTGGGTGGGGGGTCAAGGTAGGGGCCCAAGTATGACTGGTATCAGTGGACTATATCCTATCACAAACTCCAGAGGCTCTCCCCAAAGGCCCTCACAAGATATAGCATGCAGCAGCTAATAGCTGTAGTTGCCTTTTAGTTCACCAGCTGATTAATTCAAGCACACAAGGCAGTCCAATCTCCCCGCTGGAACATCAATCAGTCCATAATTTATTCATACAATGATGTAAACGTGTGTCATTGGGCATAATATGCCCTTAGCGCTGATATGGGCTGATGCTGCACCCGCAGGTACAGTTGGACGAGTGTCTATAAGCAAAGGTAACAAGTGGAGACTGAGGGGGGTTAGAAGGAAGCAGAGTCTACATTACCACCCAATCGGTCAGCATGCACGGATCATTTGTTGATGTCCTGATCCCCTTCACCACACTTTAGGAGTTATCCTTGATGCTTGTGTATGGTGGTGCTGTCTTGGCTTATAGCTGTACGTTCGTTGGCAGCGCGGGGTTGGTGGAATTTACCCACCGTGGCTCCAATAGGCCGTAAAGCAGAAGGACCGGTAAGGGTGCTCATCCACTCTGCTTCCGGCGCTCGTCTCCTGCTCCGTGACGGTATCCAATGGGGGAGTGGTAGGCGTGTCGTCCGGCCGGCGTCACATGAGGGTATAATGGTAGCAACATTGGGGTATGGTCATTCAGCCTCACTGTGAAAGGCATTAAGCCGGCGTCCGGACTGTCTGTGTGGTGGTTGAGTCATATATGTGTCACTTGTTTGTTGTCTTGTTATGTGTTCTGGTTTATGTGGTTTTTTCCTGTTGTTTGAGGATAATTCACTGACCACAGTGCCCACCAGGACAGTGTTCCTTCGCTGCACCTGGTGATGCACATCTTATGCATGAGCCACAAGCCCTGCATATTGATGCATTTGATGCATGTTGAAGCAGTTTTAAACTAATAAATATAATTGTTTTTTATATATATACATATCCTGGTGTTGATTTATTGTTGCTTTAAGTAGCCACTATTTGACCCCTGTAGCAATATAGGGGTTGACCTTTTCTATTGTATGCTGCGGTTTGTTTGGCTATAGCAACATCACTAGACTTCAGTGAATGGATATAGGGTACAATATTATTTAAAGTCCCTATCACCGGATTGTATATAAAGTGGGACCTGGTTATATTTTCTCCTTTTTGGTTATAACTGAATAACCTGCCTGCCAGAAGTATATTAGAAACAGTACGCCAGGAACGGCCTGCAGTGAGATATAGCTAAACTGTATGCAGTGGATATATATATATATATATATATATGTATATATATATATATATATATATATATATATATATATACAAGACTATCTGTATATATATATATATATATATATATATATATATACATATATATATATATTAAATACCCTGCAGCTAACTGAATCACCTGCCTGCCAGAAGTATATTAGAAACAGTACACCAGGAACGGCCTGCAGTGAGATATAGCTAAACTGTATGCAGTATGCAGTGGCTATATATATACGTATCTGTATATATATATATATATACAGTGAGATATAGCTAAACTGTATACAGTGGAGATATATATATATATATATATATATATATACAAGACTATCTGTATATATATATATATATATATATATATATATATATATATATATATAAAATACACTGCAGCTAACTGAATCACCTGCCTGCCTGAAGTATATTAGAAACAGTACACCAGGAATGGACTGCAGTCAGATCTAGCTAAACTGGATACAGTGGAGATATATATATATATATATATATATATATATATATATATATATATATACGAGACTGTCTGTATATATATTTTAAATACACTGCAGCTAACTGAATAATCTGCCTGCCTGCTCAATCTAAATGACAATCTCTCTCCATCCATGCCAACGACACACTACACGAGTCTGACGTGCAGGCAGCCTTATATAGTGTGGGGCGTGGACCCCTGAGTCCCCCTGAGCCATGATTGGCCAAAGGCACCCGGCCTTTGGACAATTATGGCTCTCTTAGCTGAGGGCGCTGTGATTGGCCAAAGCATGCAGGTCATGGTGCATGCCCTGGCCAATCATCATACAGCAATGCACTGCGCTCCCGCAGTGCATTATGGGCTGTTACACGCCGCTCTAATTCGGCGCGAATGGCCCATAATGTTCAGTTTTCGACGAACGAGCGAACAGCCAATGTTCGAGTCGAACTCATGTTCGACCCGAACAGAAAGCTTATCCCTACTGGTGAACCCACAATAGGCATAAAACTTTTTTGCGGAAGGGAGTTTAACAAGACTCGTGGCCACTCATTAAAATTAGAAGAAAAGAGGTTTAACCTTAAACTACGTTGAGGGTGCTTTACTGTAAGAGCGGCAAGGATGTGGAATTCCCTTCCACAGGCGGTGGTCTCAGCGGGGGAAAGAAACTATTAGATAAGCACCTGAACGACCGCAACATACAGGGATATACAATGTAATACTGACATATAATCACACACATTGGTTGCACTTGATGGACTTGTGTCTTTTTTCTACCTCACCTAATATGTAACTATGTAACTATGTAACTATGTAACCCATCAGTCAGGAGGACTGAGAGGCAGCCTGAGAGGACTGGGAGAGAGCAGTCTGGGATGAATGCAGTGTCAGTCAGGAGGACTGTGGTGGAACAGGCAGGAGAAAAGGGCAGCTGCAGCCAGGTGGGCTGGCAGTGCCTAAAGAGGTGGAACTGGGAGCCGTAGCCACAGATAGGACAGCTGTGCACTAGAACTTTTCTACACCAAAGGAGTCCGCGGTCCCTGCCTGTAAAGGGCATTTGCTGCTAGTCTAACTGAGCTTTGTGTTAGACTATACAAACAGTGCCAGCTGGTCCTGGGCATTGTAGTTCCACGAGCAAGAGTTGTGCTGGAGGAGGAGTAAATCTGCAAGAAGGATTGTGCAGGAGGCAGAGGAGTGTATATACTGGATGTTTATAGTTGTCCCTGAAAACCTTACTACATTAATCAAGTGGGCATCCCATATTCCCCATCCCCATCCAAGTTTAAATCCCCTAATAAAACAAAAAAACAAAGCTGATCAGACTTTTTCCTGACTCTGTGCATACCTCCCAACTTTTGAACTTCAGAATGAGGGACACTTGAGAGAAGAAGTGTCCCTACGCACCCTGTGGCAAAAATTGGTGTGGCCAAATTATTAAGTGACGGGCTTATGGAGTGTAATTAAACAAAACTGGGGCTTGCTGCTTTGATTGCTGTGCCACAAGCAAGAGTCTCACAGACAAAAACCGGCGTGCCGGGTGCCGCTCTGTGGTGGGCAGAGTCAGGAGGAGAGACAGGGTGTCGCTCTCTAGTGGCTGGATTTAGGAGGAGGGGCCGGATGCCGCTCTGTGGTGGGTGGAGTCATGAGGATGGGCAGGGTGTCACTCTCTGGTGGCCCGAGGTCAGGTGGAGGAGCAGGGAGGAGCAGTGTTGTGCTTTGTGGTGGGCGGAGTCAGGAGGAGAGACAAGTTGCTACTCTCTATTGGCCGGAGTCAGGAGGAGGAGCTGGGTGCTGCTCTATGGTGGGTGGAGTTAGGAGGAGGGGCAGGGTGCCGCACTCTGGTGGCCAGAGTCATGTGGAGGGGCAGGGTTGTGCTTTGTGGTGGGTGGGGTCAGGGAGGGGCAGGGTAGCGCTCTGTTTGAGGGGTGGAGCCAGGAGGCTGAAAGCGAATATCGGCCCACCCATCCCCGACATCAGAGGCTGAATTTGACAGCTGCACTTTCCCTCATTGCAGCCTTACCTCTGCCGGCTCGCCCACCAATCCCTGGTTTGCCCACCAATCCCTGGTTTGCCCACCAATCCCTGGCTGGCCCACCAATCCCTGGCTGTGCTAGATGTTACAGCATACTGCTGCAGGTCCTGCTCTGCATGGAGTAATGTGGGACAAAGCCCGTGTACTCCGGGACCGTGGGACAAAGGTGCAGATGTGGAACAGTCCTGCCCAATCCGGGACTGTTGGGAGGTATGCTCTGTGTGCTGTGGAAAAGGTGTGCCTGGCTGTGCAGGGTGGGGGATCCCATTCACCAGCAGCTTCTATGGAGGGTAGTGCTGTTGGCTTTGTTACTCTGTGATCTGCTTCTGTTCCTGTGTGAATTTATTGTACAAGGAATGATGTGACCAGAACTTTAGACCAGAGATATGAAAGGAAGGAGCGAAACTAAGTATTTTTTGACCAGCTTTAGTTTAACAGGTCACATCAGTCTTGTAAGTTTGTTTATGTTGGGGAGACCTCTGTTGGTGGACAAAATTTGCCATCTGAAAAAGTATTCACACCCTTTGAAATTTTCCACATTTTGTCATGTTACAACTAGGTGACTTGACGGGACGTCACGGGGAATGCCACAGGGAAGTCCCGTCATGTCCCGTGCGTCAGAGGGGGGCGGGGTCACCGGGGGGCCCCGCCCCCCGTTATTTAAGAACTGTCAGACGAGGAGCGCCGTCACACAGCGGGAGCCTCCCTTCATGCCAGCATGGATGCGGAGCGGCCCGGAGAAGAAAATGAAGAAGAGAAGAAGAGAAGAAGAGAAGAAGATGAAGAAGAAGAGAAGAGCGGGAGCCTCCCCCCATGCCATGGGTGCGGAGCGGCCCGAGGAGAAGAAGATAGAAGACGCCGCGGAGGAGATGCTGGACGAGAACGCCGGAGGAAGAACCAGAAGAGCCAGAAGAACCAGAAGAACCAGAAGATGAAGGAAGACAGAAGAAAGAAGAAGTATTTAAATAAAGGAATTGTCAAAAACTGTCTCTTGTCATTTTTAACATTTTTGACAGTTTTTTAGTGAAATGGTAGGGGTACTTTTGTACCCCCTTACCATTTCACACAGGGGGGGGCGGGATCTGGGGGTCCCCTTGTTAAAGGGGGCTTCCAGATTCCGATAAGCCCCCCGCCCGCAGACCCCCACAACCACCGGCCAGGGTTGTGGGGATGAGGCCCTTGTCCTCATCAACATGGGGACAAGGTGTTTTGGGGGGCTACCCCAAAGCACCCTCCCAATGTTGAGGGCATGTGGCCTGGTACGGTTCAGGAGGGGGGGGGCGCACTCTCGTCCCCCCCTCTTTTCCTGCGGCCTGCCAGGTTGCGTGCTCGGATAAGGGTCTGGTATGAATTTTTGGGGGGACCCCACGCCGTTTTTTTTTTTTTTTTTGGCACGGGGTTCCCCTTAAAATCCATACCAGACCTGAAGGGTCTGGTATGGAATTTAGGGGGAACCCCACGTCATTTTTTTTTTTAAATTTTGGCCGGGGTTCCCCTTAATATCCATACCAGACCTGAAGGGCCTGCTATGGAATTTAGGGGGACTCCCACGTCATTTTTTTTTTTTAATTTTGGTTCGGGGTTCCCCTTTGGGGAATTCCCATGCCGTTTTTATCAATGAACTTCTATGTGTATTGTCGGCAATGCAATAGCCGCGGGTAGTTTTAAATGAGTTTTTTCCTTCAAAATGTCATTTTGCTGTCAGACTGTTCTAAACACAGGAAACATGCGCCCCTTTACAGGCATACTATAGACACCCCCCAGGTACGAAATTTAAAGGGATATTACACTTTTATTGTTTGACTTTAAGCATTATTAAAATCACTGCTCCTGAAAAAACGGCCGTTTTTAAAACTTTTTTTTGCATTGATCCATGTCCCCTGGGGAAGGACCCAGGTCCCCAAACACTTTTTATGACAATAACTTGCATATTAGCCTTTAAAATTAGCACTTTTGATTATTCATGTTCGTGTCCCATAGACTTTAACGGTGTTCGCGTGTTCGAACGAACTTTTTTCCTGTTCGCATGTTTTGGTGCGAACCGAACAGGGGGGTGTTCGGCTCATCCCTAGTTACAACCAAAAAGGTAAATATATTTTATTGGGATTTTATGTGATAGACCAACACAAAGTGGTACATTATTGTGAAGGAGAAGGAAAATGATAAATGGTTTTGACATTTTTTTACAAACAAATATTTGAAAAACATGGCGTGCATTTGTATTCAGTACTTTGTAGAACCACCTTTCCCTGCAATTACAGCTGCAAGTCTTTTTGGGTATGACTCCACCGGCTTTGTACATCTAGTGAGTGAACTTTTTGCCCATTCTTCTTTGCAAAATAGCTCAAGCTCTGTCAGATTGGATGGAGAGCATCTGTGAACAGCAATTTTCAAGTCTTGCCACAAATTCTAAATTGGATTTAAATCTGGACTTTGACTGGGCCATTCTAACACATGAATATGCTTTGATCTAAGCCATTCCATTGTAGCTCTGGCTGTATGTTTGGGGTCTTTGTCCTGCTGGAAGGTGAATCTCCGCCCCAGTCTCAAGTCTTTTTGCAGACTCTAATGCCCTGTACACACGGTCGGATTTTCCGATGGAAAATGTCCGATCGGAGCGTGTTGTCGGAAATTTCGACCGTGTGTGGGCTCCATCGGACATTTTCCATCGGATTTTCCGACACACAAAGTTGGAGAGCAGGAGATAAAATTTTCCGACAACAAAATCCGTAGTCGGAAATTCCGATCGTGTGTACACAAATCCGACGGACAAAGTGCCACGCATGCTCAGAATAAATAAAGAGATGAAAGCTATTGGCCACTGCCCCGTTTATAGTCCCGACGTACGTGTTTTACATCACCGCATTTAGAACGATCGGATTTTCCGACAACTTTGTGTGACCGTGTGTATGCAAGACAAGTTTGAGCCAACATCCGTCGGAAAAAATCCTAGGATTTTGTTGTCGGAATGTCCGAACAAAGTCCGACCGTGTGTACGGGGCATAACAGGTTTTCCTCTAAGATTGCCCTGTATTTGGCTCTATCCGTCTTCCCATAAACTCTGACCAGCTTCCCTGTCCTTGCTGCCACCACCATGTTTCACAGTGGGGATGGTGTGTTCAGGGTGATGTGCAGTGTTAGTTTTCTGCCACACATAACGTTTTGCTTTTAGGCCAAAAAGTTCAATTTTGGCCTTATCTGACCAGAGCACCTTCTTCCCCATGTTTGCTGTATCCCCCACATGGCTTCTCGCAAGCTGCAAACGGGACTTCTTATGGCTTTCTTTCAACAATGGCTTTCTTCTTGCCACTCTTCCATAAAGACCAGATTTGTGGAGTGCACGACTAATAGTTGTCCTCTGAACAAATTCTCCCACCTGAGCTATGGATCTCTGCAGCTCCTCCAGAGTTACCATGGGACTCTTGGCTGCTTCTCTGATAAATGCTCTCCTTGCCCGGCCTGTCAGTTTAGGTGGATGGCTATGTCCTGGTATCCTGGTAGGTTTTCAGTTGTGCCATACTCTTTCCATTTTGGGTTGATGGATTGAACAGTGCTCTATAAGACGTTCAAAGCTTATGTTCAAAGATATTTTTTATAACCTAACCCTGCTTCAGGGCTGGGCTCATCCCTTCCTTCTCAAAAGCTGGTCGCTCAGCTGTCGGCTAATTGCCAGCTCCTTTCTCTCCACAGTGACTCACCTGTTGATGATATCCTGCTCGTCAGGCCTGCCTACTTAAGCCGTCCAGCCAAGATGATCTCTGCCTTCGCCTTGGTCACATCTCTAGAAACGCTCTCCTGTGTTCCTGTTAAAGACTTGCTTGGCTGACATTCCTTCTGGCTCCAGATCCTGCTTGCTGTTCTACTATGCTCATCTCTGGCTCCCTGACATTTTGGCTTGTCTGACTATCCGTTCCGGTTCCTGAACTCTGGCTATGTTTTGACTACGTTGCTCTGTTTATCTTTTACTATTATTAATAAACAAGTGTGATTTTAACTGCACTTCTGTCTCGGTCTGATTCATGGTTTCTGACAGTAGGCGAAGGCCATGAATTCAGAAGATGCAGTTAATCCACTTGTTGGTAATATCTTTTCCAGATTGGATGAGTAGGATCACTGCATAGATCAGTTTGCCATAGTGTTACAGACGCTCTTGAGTCACGCGACTCACCTGGAATCTCCCACTGTGGCTGCTCTGGTACAACCTGTGTTGCAGGCTGTCCCTGCTGCTGCTCGAGTCTCTGTGCAGGCACCCACCTCGAGTATTACCTCTATAAGAGCTATGTTCGGTTCCGCTTCGCTTCCCCAGGGATTTGGGGACGATCCAGTTCAATGCAGACTGTTTCTTAACCAGATTGAGATATAGTTTGAGATGCTACCCCAGGCGTTTCCAATGGAGAGAAGCAAAGTAGGTTTCGTGATATCTTTGCTTTTACATTCCTGCACGCTCCAGTTCTGCTGCCAAGAGCGTCATGTCCATCAAACAGTGTATGAGAACTGTTGCCGATTATGCCATTGAATCCCGTACTCTGGCAGAAGAGGTTACTTGGAACAATGAGGCCCTCCTGGCTGCCTTTTCTAATGGTCTCTCGGATACCATCAAAGATGAGATAGCAGCCCGAGATATACCTACTGAGCTGGAGAAGTTGATCACGTTTGCTATCCTCATTGATTCCAGACTCAAAGAAAGACTCTCTTTTAAGGAGCGCTTGTGGAAGCCTCCTGTACATTTGTCTCCGAGCTTCGCAGTCCCACCTTTGCCTCCTTCACCTCCCATGCCTCCTGGTACCGAGTTGGTCAGTGAAGTCGAACGCATGCAGTTGGGCTTCACACGTCTCTCTGTGGATGAGAGACCCCTTAGGAGGAGGGAAAGATTGTACCTTTATTGTGGCCAGGCAGGTCACTTTTTGAAGTCTTGTCCTACCTGTCCATGGAATGCCCGAACCTTGAGGTCCTGTAGGGGACAGACCTTAGGTGGCATTGTTTCATCTCCAGCTATCCAGAAGGATAAGCCCCTGGTTCCCATTACCCTTTCTTGGTCTGAGTCGTATGTCAAGATACAGGCACTAAACGACTCTGGGCTGCAGGCCTGTTCATTGATGCTGCCTTTGTATCTAATCACTCGATTAAGCTGCAGCTTCGGGCCACTCCACTTACCATTGAGGCTCTTGATGGGAGACCTTGACAGCCTGCCCATGTGACTCATGAGACTGCTCTGTTGTCCATGGCTGTAGGGGCTCTTCACCATGAAATAATCCAATTCCAAGTCATTTCCTCACCTAAGTTTCCGGTGGTTATTGGTTGTCCTTGGTTACAGAGGCACAACCCCTCTTTTGATTGGCTACGTGCTTAGGTTCTCTCCTTGTCATCACAATGTAGCAAGACGTGTTTCCAGAATGTGGCTAAGGTCCTATGCACCTCTTCACTTTCCTCCCTGCCAGAGGAGTACCGCGAGTTTAGCGATGCCTTTGAAGGTCAAGCTGGTAGGTTGCCTCCACACCGGTCATATAATTGCGCAATTAACCTTCAACCTGGTGCCATACCCCCTCGTGGCCGGGTTTACCCTTTGTCGGCCTCGGAGGACAAGGCCATGGAGGAGTACGTTGCAGATGCACTTTCTCGAGGATTCATCCTCCTCTCCTGCTGGTGCTGGTTTCTTCTTTGTGAAGAAGAAGAGTGGTGAATTGAGGCCTTGTATTGATTATAGGGGTCTCAATCGTTTCACGATTAAAAATGATTATCCAATTCTGTTGATTACGGAGTTATTTGACCGCCTCAAGGGAGCAACGGTTTTCACGAAGCTTGATTTGAGAGGGGCATACAATCTTGTGAGGATCAAGGAGGGCGATGAATGGAAAACTGCGTTTAATACCAGAACAGACCATTATGAGTACCTCGTAATGCCATTTGGCCTTTGCAATGCTCTGGCAGTTTTCCAGGAATTTATCAACGATGTCCTCCGAGATTTGTTGCAGCTATGTGTGGTGGTTTATCTCGACGATATCCTCATTTTATCCAAGTCCCTAGAGAGCCACCACACAGATGTCTGTTGTGTGCTTCAGAAGCTGAGATAGAACAATCTCTATTGTAAATTGGAGAAGGTTAAATTCCTGGGTTATGTCATTTCTACTGCCGGTTTTCAGATGGACCCAGAGAAACTTTCAGCAGTCCTACAGTGGCCCCAACCCGTGGGTATATGGCCTCTGCAAAGTTTTCTTGGCTTTGCCAATTATTATCAAAAGTTTATTCATAACTTCTCATCTCTGGTCAAGCCCCTGACTGATATGACCAGAAAGGAAGGTAACCCACAGAGTTAGTCTCCGAAGTCCATTAAGGCCTTTCAGAGTCTCAAGGCTGCCTTTGTTTCTGCTCTTGTGTTGGCACATCCTGATCCTACCTTACCCTTTATCCTTGAGGTTGATGCTTGAGGTTGATGCTTCTGAGACTGGAGTTGGCACCCTTCTGTCTCAACGTCCTACCTCTGAGATCGCTATGCATCCGTGTGGCTACTTTTCCAGGAAATCGTCACCTGCGCAATGCAATTACAAGATTGGGGACAGAGAGTTGTTAACGATCATTTTAGCCCTTAAAGAATGGAGACCTCTCCTCGAAGGTACCACTGTGCCGGTTCTCATTATTACTGACCATAGGAATCTCACAATCTTGTCTGAGGCTAAATGCCTCTCTCCCAGTAGGGCATGATGGGTTCATTTCTTGTCAAGTTTCAGTTACAGTATCTCATTCTTACTCAGTACTAAGAATGTAAGGGCTGACGCTTTGTCGCGACAATTTTCCTCCACTTCCAAGATGGAATCGGTTCCTGTGATTCCTCCTGATCGTATTCTGGCTACGGTTCGCACCAGTCTCACTTCTCCTTTGGGTGACAAAATTTGTGTCGCTCAGATCCATGCTCCCCCTGAGAAACCTTGTGACCGCTGCTTTGTCCCTGAGAGTCTCCGTACTGCCGTGCTCCAGACTTACCATTCTCCCAAGGCTGCTGGCCACCCAAGGAAGACTCAACTCTTTTGGGCCATTTCCCAAGAATTCCGGTGGCCTAGTCTAGGTGCTGATGTAGCCGCCTTCGTAGCTGCTTGTTTCGTGTGTGCTCAGAGTAAGACACCACGACACCTTACAGTGGGCCTCCTACAACCCATACCCAATGGAGAGAGGCCTTGGACCCACCTGTCTATGGATTTCATTTTGGAGTTACCCCACTTTTAGGGCAACACAGTTATCCTTATGGTGGTTGACCGGTTTTGTAAAATGTCTCATTGTATTCCACTTAAGAAGTTGCTCACATCTAATGAACAGTTTTCCATTTTTGCGCAGGAGATCTTTCCCTTACATGGGCTACCCAAGGTGATCATCTCGGATGGGGGTAGTCAGTTTGTGTCCCGGTTCTAGCGAGTCTTTTGTGCACAGTTGGGAATTCAGCTTTCTTTCTCCTCTGTGTATCACCTGCAGTCTAATGGGGCCGCAGAATGAGCAAACCAGTCCTTGGAGCGGTTTCTACGTTGCTATATTTCTGCCCATCATAACAACTGGTCAGACCTCTTACCTTGAGCGGAGTTTGCTCACAATAGTGCCATAAATTCTGCTTCCTGATTGTCCCAGTTTATGGCAAACTATGATTTCCAACAATCCATGTCGTCTGACTGATTTGCTCCTCAGAGCATTCCTGCGTTAGAAGAGCATCTATGTGGTCTTCGTTCCACTTGGGAACAAGTCCAGGAGTCCTTGCAACATGCCAATGATAGGTACAGACTCCATTCTGACCGTAGATGCCTGCCTGCGCCTTCCTACCAGGTTGGGGACAGGGTCTGGCTGTCATCTCGCAACCCATGACTCCGTGTTCCCTCACTGAAGTTGGCACCTCGGTTTATTGGGCCTTTCTATAGTATTCTCCACAGGATTAACCCAGTGGCTTACGCTTTAGATCTTCCTTTGAATATGCGTATCTCAAATGTATTTCATTTCCCCTTATTAAAACCTTTGGTCTGCAACTGCTTCACCACCTTGGTGCCATGTCCTCACCCAGTGCAGGTTGAGAACCATGACGAGTATGAAGTGCAGTCCACTGTTGACTCCCATAGGTTTCGTGGGCGCATACAGTACCTGGTTCCTTGAAAATGGTACGGTCCGGAGGAACGCTTTGGATCTCATCCTCGGACTACATGCCCCTGTCCTCCTCCATGCTTTCCATAGACGTTTTCCCCTCAAACCTGGTGGTCCTCCGAGGGGGAGGGGACATTGAGGAGGGGGTACTGTCAGGGCTTCTCAGAGCAGTCCACTCAGCTGTTAATTGCCAGCTCTAATCTTCCCACAGTGACTCACCTGGTGATGATATCCTGCTCGTCAGTCCTGCTGGCTACTTAAGCTGCTCAGTTCAGATCCTCTCTGCCTTCGCCAGGTCAACATATCCAGAGACTTTCTCCTGTGTACCTGTTGAAGACTCGCTTGGCTGATGTCCCTTCTGGTTCCTGAAACTGCTTACTGTTCCACCACACTGATTCTCCAGTTTCCTGATTTCCTGGCCTGTTCTGAAGTATGCTGATCCTTGGCTCCCTGACGTCCTGGCTTGTCTGACTATCCATTCCGATTACCGAACTCTGGCTATGATTTGACTACGTTGCTCTGTTTACCTTTTATTATTATTTTTATTATTTTTAAACAAGTGTGATTTTAACTGCACTTCTGTCACTCTGATTCATGCTTTCTGACACAGGCGACGTGGCAAGTGACACGCTCAGGGCTCCCACTGATCCTGCATTATGGTGAGTTGAACTATTTCATTTTATATTACAATGTAATAATAGAAATAATGTGCTTCAATCATCCTGACACCATAACAACCATGGTGCCAGGATGATTGAAGCACTAACACCAGGTGTTTGGAGTATCTTTATCTGCTGATTGTTAAACTTTATGGAATACACATATTTCTATTGTGGTGTAGGATCTGGGCCTGCTGTCCCTCCATCCCTCTTTCTTTCCTTCCTTCACTCTTCTTCCCTCCCTATCTCTTTCTTTCTCCCTGCATCCCTCGTTCATTTCAGGTCAGACTTGGGCCACACCCCCTTTGAGCCACGCCCCTTTAAGCCACACCAACTATTTAGTTTAAACCACACCCATTTTTTACTGAAGTGCACTTTGCACGCTGCATTTTGCTTTCCCCTCTACACCACGCCTTAAAATGAATGCCCCGCCCCCTAGTTATAATAAGACTCCGCCTACAGACAAAAAAGTGTCCCTATAAATTTTTTTACAATGCTGGCAACTATGCAACTGCATAGTTTTTACCTTTAGTAAATCAACCTCTAAGTGTTAAAAACATTGCTTTTAGGGGGCGCCTGGTGTTTTTTTTCTGCCCCATTCATGTTAGCCTATGTGTCCATGCATTTAGAGGCAGAGACATTTAGAGACAGAAAAAAAACTCCACTACCAATGCATCCAGGAGCAGCAACGTTTTAGCAGAACAAATGGTTTATGTATGTAAACACGTCTAAATACACTTTAGCGCTAGAAGTGTCAAGCGCTTAATTCATTTAATAACGTTAATTCATTTCAGTAGCCAGAATAAATTGATATTCTGGCCAATGAAATGAATTAACACATCTAAATGCCTCTAGAAGGATGTACATGTGTTGAGCATTTTTTCTGCAGATATGCTGCTGCCAGGAGGAAAGGCGGTTATGAGAGATGGGCAAACGCCCTGTGTGCATCAGTGGAGGCTGGTGCTCAACATTTTTTGGGGGACGCAAACAAACTGAAACCCCCCCCATCAATTGCAGCCTCACTGTGGCCATCAAATGCAGCCATTGTGCCCATCAAATGCAGCCATTGTGCCCATCAAAGGCAGCCACTTGTGCCCATCATATGCAGCCACTTGTGCCCATCATATGCAGCCACCTGTGCCCATCATATGCAGCCACTTGTACCCATCATATGCAGCCACTTGTACCCATCAAATGCAGCCACTTGTGCCCATTAAATGCAGCCACTTGTGCCCATCAAATGCAGCCAATTGTACACATCAAATGCAGCCACTGTTGTGCCCATCATATGCAGCCACTGTGCCCACCGACACCCCCCCACTCGTGGGGCTCACGGATCTGGCAGCACAATCCAATCCAACCCCCCGTGCGCGGCTCTGACATTGTGGCCTCTGGCCTCTGGCTCTAATCAGGTGCTTCAAAAAGTACCACCCCCTCCCACCCCATAGGAATCCATGCGTCCGGCGTCCCTTAAGGGGCCAGGCGCATGGATGGGGGGGCGGCGCCCATGCGCCTACAGTGCATGGACTGCCACTGGTGTGCATGAAGCCTTACTCACCCACCACATGATATAGCTGCTGCTGATAGCAGCTGGCAGCAGACAGCCCTGGTCACTGGGTGGAGAAAAACGTTTTGAACACCTAGCTTAACCATTTGCTTACTGGACACTTAAACTCCCTTCCTGCCCAGGCCAAATTTCAGCTTTCAGCGCTGTCACTCTTTGAATGACAATTGCGCAGTCATGCAACACTGTACCCAAATGAAATTTTTATCATTTTTTTTCCCACAAATAGAGCTTTCTTTTGGTGCTATTTAATCACTGCTGGGTTTTTTATTTTTTGCTTAAAAAATGAAAAAAGACCGAAAACTTTGAAAAAAAACACAAAACAGTTTTATAGTTTGTTATAAAATTTTGCAAACAGGTAATTTTTCTCCTTCATTGATGTGCGCTGATGGGGCTGCACTGATGGACACTGATAGGTGGCACTGGTGGGCACTGATGAGGTGGCACTGGTGGGCACTGATAAGTGACACTGAGAGGTGGCACTGATGGGTGGCAGTGAAGGGCATTGATAGGTGGCACTGATGATGAGGCACTGATGTGCACTGATTGGCAGCACTGATGGGCATTGATAGGTGGCACAGGTGGGCATTGATAAGTGGCACAGGTGGGCACTAGTAGGTGGCACTGGTGGGCACTGGTTGGCGGCATTGCTATGCACTGGCAGGTGGCACTGGTGGGCACAGGTACTTGGGTGATGTCTCACCCTCTTCGGAACCACTGTCCCCCTGACACAAGCTGGTCAACGCAAGCAGAAAAAAATAGGATTTTTATAACAGCTTACCCGTAAAATACTTTTCTTGGAGTACATCACGGGACACAGAGCCACAGTAATTACTGTATGGGTTATATAGGCACCTTTAGGTGATGGACACTGGCACACCCTAGACAGGAAGTTTAGCTCCCTATATAACCCCTCCCCTTACTGGGAGTACCTCAGTTTTGTAGCAAAGCAATACACATGTAATCAGAAAGAGGGGAGGGACCTCTGTGTCCCGTGATGTACTCCAAAAAAAGTATTTTACAGGTAAGCTGTTATAAAAATCCTATTTTCTTTATCGTACATCATGGGACACAGAGCCACAGTAATTACTGTATGGGATGTCCCACCGCAATGCTATCTGAGGGGAGGGAGACACAAACAAAAGTATGGTGCAATCAGACCTGAGGACCTATACTGCTGCCTGCAGCACACTGTGCCCAAAGGTGATATCCTCATGTTTTCTTACATTCACCTGATAGAATCTGGTGAATGTATGGACTAAAGACCAAGTTGCGGCCTTGCAGATTTGAGCCATGGAGGCTTGGTGATGCACTGCCCACGAGCACTAACAGCCCTGGAGCAGTGTGCTTTGATTTGAAAAGGTGGAACTTTCCTCTTCAAACCATAAGCTTGAATAATTACTTGCCAAATCCACTTAGCAATAGTAGATTTCGACGCTGCCTGTCCTTTCCTAGGACCTTCAGGCAACACAAACAAAGCATCCATTTTCTGAATCTGAGCAGTCACCTTCAAATAGATTTTGACTGCTCTCACTACAGCCAGAGAATGTAGTGACTTTTCTTCTGTAGAACAGGGTTCTGGAAAAATTGAAGGTAGAACAATTTCCTGGTTTAGATGAAAACCTGAAACCACCTTCGGCAAAAAACTAGGATGAGGACGCAATACTACTCTATCCTTGTGAATGATTAAATATGGCTCTTTACAAGAAAGGGCAGCCAATTCTGATACCCTTGCAGAAGATATGGCCACCAGAAAAATTAGCTTCCTTGTCAAAAGGACCAAGGGAATATGTCGTATCGGCTCAAAAGGCTGCTTATGTAATGCCGACAGAACTAAATTCAAGTCCCAATCGTTCAGGGGTGACCTAACCGGTGGATTAAGACGCATTACCCCCTGTATAAAGCTAGGGACCAAAGAATGCGAAGCAAGTGGTCGTTGAAACAATACTGATAAGGCCGATACCTGGCCTTTGCTAGTACTCAAGGCCAGCTTCATCTCTAACCTCATTTGCAGAAAGGCAAGGATTCTACCTATAACATACTTTCTAGGATGCCAAACCTGGATTCACACCAGGGAACATATGCCTTCCAGATTATACTCTATAATAAATGACCCTGGAAGCTGGCTTCCTTGCATTAATCAATGTAGATACCACTGAGCCTGAAAGCCCACGATTCTTCAGTATGTGGGTTTCAGCCAAACCGTTAAATTTAGCGTTTGTGGGGGCGTGGTCAAGATGGCGACCTAGCAGGACGCTTGGAACGGGAGCTCTGTGCCTGGCAGGCATAATCATCCGGTCTTCAGGGACTTACACTTACCCTGTTCTGTCGGAAAGGCTGTGAGTGCTGTCGGGCATGCGAAGGGGGAACTCCGGTGCTAACAGGAAGAAGCACTCGGCTCCTAAATCGCCGCCGCTGATCCGAGGCTCACGTGGAGCGACGCTCACTAACATGGCGTCCCAAACGGAGCACGCTGAGCCGCCTCCACTAGGATCGGAACAATTTCAGGCACTAATGCAGGCAATAACAGGATGCCAAACCACGCTGACCACCAAAATAGAACAGATGCAGCAGGAGATGGGTCTAATAAGACGTGACATGGACAAATACCAAGACAGGCTGTCGGAGGCGGAGCGCAGAATAGGAGACACTGAAGATGCAGTTCAGGACCATACTGCCTCCCTCCACACTCTGCAGGTTAAAGTAAGGGTGCTGGAGTCCTGAGCAGAGGACCAGGAGAACAGAAATCTCAGGAAAAACTTGCGACTAGTGGGCCTTCCAGAGAGAGCTGAGGGACGAGACCCGGAAGCCTACATGAAGCGCTTACTGTGCACACTTCTCCCCCAGGCACCATTTCCCCCACTTTGCAGTGGAGCGGGCCCACAGAATGCCTTCAGTCCGGGGCCCACCAGGTGCTCCACCACGTACATTCATTTTCCGCCTCTTAAATTTTAGAGATTGAGATCTGATATTGAGAGAGGCACGCAAGGTGGGAGAATTGCGCTATGAAAATGTAAAGATCATGTTGTTCCCTGATTACTCGGTTGAAACACAGAGGCAACGCAGAACATTCGACCAGGTCAAAGCCCAGTTACGCACTAAGGGGCTCAAATACAATATGATGTTCCCAGCGAGACCCAGAGTGGTGGACAGCGAAACTAACAAGTTCTTTACTTCCCCGGAGGAGGCATCCAGATGGATTGAATACTTGCCTCGCGATCACTGATCTTTCCTTGGACGACTACTACAAGTGCCCCCCTGCAGCAGTTCGCATGCTACATCCGGTGGTAAGCATGACAACCCATTGTTTCCATTCTTCTACCCTTTACATGTAATCAGGAGGCTAGAGGGTTTACACTCCTCCAATCCCCTTGGAGATACCTTATATGCTGTTACAGTGATATGCTGATCCCTGGGATTGTGGTGCTAGACGCTGGACAGCCAGATATCTTGCTATGAAGGCCTGATGCTTTTCTTATGGCCCTGCGGCGCTTGACTGTAAGAGACACGAACCCCATGCAGGGTGTTTGGATGGGGGGGTGTGGTCGGGGCTGCCCTCTGTTTACTTTCCTGACACGCTGCTGAGACTGTAGGTCTGGATCGGTCATTGGTCTCCTTGAGGGCCGCAGTCAGGCCCTGACATGCATCCGGTGTCTTCCCTGATATTCCCGGACTGAGCCAAAGATGGGGGAGGCGAGATAGCTTCCCTATCAGTGATGTCTCCAGCTTTTGAACAGGATTAATGGTTAATGGTTAATTACTTTACTAACGTTGCCTTTTTTCATGCAGGTTATGTTTTAAACTGCTGTAGCTAAGTTTGTGCTCTTAGAGTACTCTAAGTGTAAGATACTAGCTGATAACTACACATGTGCCCTGTTCCAAAAACTCCTTACTGCCTCCAGGTAAGGGGCGCAATGGAGTCCCTGAGCCCCTACGTTGAGAAACGAGTCCAAGGTGTGCCACTTGTTACACACCGCCCCCTTAGGAGATCTCTCCTATTTATGAGTTGATTCCAGATTGGTTTGGGTACTCAAACACCCCGTGGTTCAGTTTTCGGGGTGTGGGGTGGGATGGGTGTTCCTTTTCGTTCTTATTGTTTGTTTTTTTCTTCCATGGTTAAGTGTCTTATATTGCATACAGAGCTATGTCAGCAGAAGTGATGATTGTTTTTCCATGTTCTCTGCTCTGATGCCTGCATTCTCATGCTCGAGGGGTCCCCAGGGGGGCTCTCTATGGAATGGGGGGCCGCTCCCTCCGGGTCTCAGGTGCGCTAGGTTCCCCGGTGATTACTTTGTCACCCCTAGCTATGGCTCCAATTAAAATTTTGTCGTGGAATGTTAGAGGGCTCAACAAAAAAATTAAGCGGTCCCTGGTATTTGACTATCTTAAGAAATATACACCTCATATTTGCATTTTCCAAGAAACGCACCTGGTGGGTGGTAGAATAATGGGCCTGAAGAGACCTTGGGTGAGCCATCACTACCATTCCACATACTCCAATTATGCCTGGGGGGGGTTAGTGTTCTAATACACAGGTCCCTGAATTTTGAACCCCTTGATGTAATAATAGACCCGGAGGGACGGTATGTAGTGATGCACGCTATAATAGACACGTTAGACGTGGTGTTTTTTGGGTCTCTATTTGTCACCCCCAGCCAATCTCTCCCTGCTACAAAAATGAATTACCCTTATTGCGCAATTCTCCACAGATAACGTGATACTCACGGGGGATTTTAATGTCCCTCCAAATCCGTCTCTGGACAGATTGACTCCCGATTCCACTACTGATTCCACACTGTCCCGATGAGCTAGAGTATTTGGGCTAGAAGATGTGTGGCGGTGGAAACACCCCATAGAACGTATGTACACATGCCACTCTTCCTCATATAACTCACTATCCCGTATTGATCTCCTTTACGCCAGTATACCTATGCTCCCCAAGATAACAAGAATTGAAATGCTCCCTCTGGAAATCTCTGACCACTCCCCACTGATATGCACATTGCAGACTATTACCCCCCAAGCGGATAGACTGTGGCGCCTGTCTAAGTTTTGGATTGAACACCCAACCATACATATAGAAATGGCCAAAGAAATTAAACAGTTTTGGAGGATCAATGCTACCACCTCTACAGCTGGGACTGTGTGGGATACTTTTAAGGCCTATATCAGGGGCTGCTATCTGTCCTCTATAGCTAGGGAATGTAGGCAAGATCTTACTAGAAGAGGCGGAAGCAAAGGCCAGAGATCTAGAATCTCGGTTTATTCTTACTTCCAATCCTATTACGGCCCAGGATATGAAAGTAGCTTATAGGGAGGTGATGCTGCTGAGAGTAGCCAAGGCAAATAAACGCCAACTGGCCCAAACACAGTGAATTTTCGAGCAAGGTGATAAACCAGGTAGGCTTCTAGCCTGCATCTCTAGGGAGCAATCCCCTGTTTCTACCATAGCCCATTTCCGCAGGACCCTAGTATCAGATCCTGTTAAAAAAAATCCCTGCTTTGCTTAGTACTACTCTGCCCTGTACTCCTCTGGGGGGGAATACTCTCAGGAGGAGCTAGGCCATTTCCTAGATGGGTTGGTATTTCATGTACTTACAACAGCAGCAAAGGAAATGTTAGACACCCCAATTACTCTAGAGGAGGAGTACATAGAGGAGGTAGCAACTAAAATGCACAACATGTTTAATAAGGCCCTGCGGGACAATGATCTTCCTCCATCTATGGTGCAAGCCATCATAGTGGTGATACCCAAATCAGGGAAAGATCCCCAATTGTGCTCATCATATCGTCCTATATCCCTCCTAAATTCCGACGCAAAAGTGCTGACTAAAATACTTGCTAAGCGCCTAAACGAAGTAATATTTACCCTAATACATGAAGATCAGTCAGGCTTCATGCCGGGGAAGGGAACCGATATAAACATTCGTAGACTGTATACTGTCCTGGCCTCTGGGGAGGTTAATGGCGGAGACGAGGTGATGGCCTCCCCTGATGCGGAGAAGGCCTTTGACTCTGTAGAGTGGGGCTATCTCTGGGAGGTCCTCCGCAGATTTGGGTTTGGCCCGGTTTTCGCCTCCTGGGTCAGGGCAGTGTATAGGACCCCAACAGCTAGAGTACGTACAGGTACTGTTCTCTCCCCACCTTTTTCCCTGAGCAGGGGAACTAGGCAAGGGTGCCCCCTGTCACCGGGGCTCTTTGCACTAGCGAAAGAACCTATGGCCATTCTCCCCGGGCTACACCTGAGGTTAGGGGGATTGTCAGGGGAACCCTCCAGGAAAAGGTGTCACTATACGCCGACGACACTTTGTTGTACCTTAGAGATGACGGTATCTCCCTACAGGCGGCCCTATCAGTTGTTAATGAATTTGGACAATACTCGGGTATTTTTATAAACTGGGGAAAGTCAGTCCTCTTCCCTCTCCACTCTGGAGCCGGCTCATCGCAGGCGGATGAGCAGCTCCGGAGAGTCTCCCAATTTAAATATTTGGGAGTGGAGATACATCGAGATCTAAAACAATTTGTTCCCCTTAACCTCAGCCCGGTGGTAAATCAACGATCCCAAAGATGCAATACTTGGAAATCCCTACCCCTAACACCAGTGGGCCGGGTTAATTTAATCAAGATGTCGATATTGCCCAAGTTTACTTACCTTTTCCGACAGACCCCTGTCCCTATCCCGACAACCTTTTTTAGACATTTGGATAGTATTATTACTTCCTTTGTTTGGAATGGGAAGGCTCCTAGAATAGCAAAATCGACTTTACAACTACCCGTTACTCTAGGGGGACTAGCCCTACCTTGTTTCTTGAAATACTACTGGGCCGCGGTGTTAGTAACTGTTAAGTGGTGGCTTTCCGAGAACCCCGCCAACCCCGTGTCCACCCTAGAGGCGGTGCTGCTTGGCTCCTACACGGAACTGAGGAATCTGGTGCATAGAGGCCCCCGATCCAATCCGCATTTAACCCTACCTATGGGTGCGACCTTTAAGATATGGGACATGGTAAATAGGAAGTTTATGGGATCCAATCAGTGGTCTCCAGCAACTCCCCTCTGGGGCAACCCTTGTTTGCCCCACTTCCGCTCCATCCCTGATCCAATAGTGTGGGCCAGGCATGGGGTCACCACCCTGGGTGATATAGTGACGCAGGGACAACTAATCCCTTTTGACACTCTGAAGAGGGATAGGAACTTGCCGAACCACATGTTCTTTAGGTTTCTTCAATTGCGCCATGCCTTCCATTCTCAGTTCCCCTCTCAGATAGTTCTGGAAATGTCTAAGATGGAGGATGTGCTTGGATCCCCGGAGGGGGAGAGAACGCTGTCCACACTGTATAGTAGTCTTGTGGCTCTGGACACGTCTAAGGTCTCCCAGGTGTTTAAGCTTTGGCAGAAGGACATTCCAGGGTTGGCGGACGATGACTGGGAGGAAGGCATTCAGCAATATCTGCCCCTGGTGATTTCAGCGAGAGACAAGTTCATACAACTGAAGTTTCTGCATCGTGCATACTACTCCCCGCCGCGTTTAGCGAGAATATACCCTGACCGAACGGCTAACTGCCCCAGATGTGGATCAGACGGTGCGGATTTCTTTCACTTGGTCTGGTCCTGTCCTGGAGTCGCAGTTTTTTGGATGAATGTTCTCAATGACATAAACAATATTGGGAAATTGACGGTCCAATACAGCCCAATACCTCTTTTGCTGGGTATTTGTGATTCCCTAGAGGCCCCCTGGGGCCCCCTGGGGTTTTCTACACTGCGTTCTACGCTAGGAAAGCAATACTATTGCAATGGAATCAATCCCAACCGCCCACTAAACAACTATGGCAATCCCTAGTAAATGCAGCACCACTGCAATACAAACTAACGTACTTGGGAAGGAATTGCCCCAAAAAATTTGATAAAATATGGGCAGCGTGGGTAGAAGTGAATCATCTGACCATTGAGTAAGGTCTACAGAATATTCTATAACGTCTCTAGGAATGTGTTGCTTCCACCAATTGTCCTTAAAACACGTCTTAGACACTGGAAGGTGGAGAGGACCGCATGGAAGACAATTAGCAGCCCCCCCCCCCCCCCTTATATATTTCTCAGGGATTATGCTTGTGGTATTTTTTTAGAAAATATGACACAAGGAATGTAATAAATGATTTTCACGTTTGCTGCTAATGAACTACTCCTGTAAGGTTATGTAAGCGCGAATCTGCTCATTGTCTGTATGTATCTGTAAACTGATATAAGATGCTTTTTTTGTGAAACTTTAAATAAACTTTATGTAAAAAAAAAAAAAATTAGCGTTTGTAAGGTAGGATATAACACTGGTCCCTGCAATAGCAGGTCTGGATGTGGTGGTAGGGGCCATAGGGCCCCTACCGCCATTTTTACAATCTCAACGATCTTTTTACGATACCAAGATCTTCTGGGCCACGCTGGGGCCACAAGAACTACCGACTTCCTTCCCTGCTTGATCCTGCGAAGAAGTCGGGGTAGCAGCAGAATAGGAGGGAATGCATAAATCAGTGAGAACTGATCCCACAGGGTCACCAACGCATCTGTTCCGTATGCGAGTGGATCCCTTGTTCTTGACACAAAGTTGTTGACTTTGTTGTTGAACCTGGATGCAAACAGATCTATGTCTGGGATTCCAAATCTTTGGCATATTGCCCGGAAGATGTCAGGGTGAAGAGATCATTTCCCCGGGAACAACTGCTGGCGACTTAAGTAGTCTGCCTGCCAATTCTCTACCCCTGGAATAAAGATTGCCGATATGCACGGCACATGCTTTTCTGCCCAGGTTAGGATATGGTTGATCTCTCCCTGGGCTGCATGACTTCTGGTGCCCCCTTGGTGATTGATATAAGCCACTGCTGTGGCATTGTCGGATTGGATCCTGACAGGACAATCCTGCAACCTGAATGTCCAGGCCTTTAAGGCTAGGTACGCTGCCCGAATCTCTAGATTGTTGATGGGCAAGGTCCTTTCGGTTCTGGACCATTTACCTTGGACAGTCGCCTCTTCCAGAACTGCTCTCCAACCCGAAAGGCTGGCATCTGTTGTTACCACCTTCCAAGTAACTGGTAAGAAGGATTTCCCCTTCTGCAGATTCTCGGGTATCAACCACCAACTGAGGTTCCAGGCAGACAGGATACTGTTTTGCAGCAGTCTCGAATGAAACTGAGCATAGGGAACTGTTTCGAATAACCAACAACCTCATGCAAAGGTGAATAGAAGGACCCTTCTTTGCCCTGACCACCTGGACCAGCTCCTTTATGGCGCTGATCTTTGCCTGGGGTAAAAACACCCTCTTCTAGGCTGTATCTATAACCAGACCGGGAATTCTCGGAACTCTAGTTTGTAACCTAGAGCTATTGTGGAGACCACCCATCTGTCTTGAAAATTCTCCTGCCAGACCCTTGAGAACTGTACCAGTCTTCCCCCCACTCGAGCGAGCAGGGGTACCCCTTCATAAAGAGGCTTTAGCGTTCTGTCTTGTAGGTTTCCTCCCCCAGGACTTCTTTGTCCCTGGGGTTGACCCTGAGGTTTACCTCTTGAACCTGACGGTGGAGGCCATCGCGACTGCCTGGAGGCTGATGTCCCCGACACTGGAGAAAGAGCACGTTTAAATGAGGGACGTTTACTCCTTTTCTTAACTGGCAAAAGGGTACTTTTCCCACTTGATATCTTTTGGAAATATTTCTCCAAATCATCCCCAAACAGCCTTTCACCACGGTAAGGAAACCCAGCCAGGAACTTTTTGCATGGCGCTTCGGCTGACCAATTTTTCAACCATAATATTCTTAGCATATGCACCAATCCAAGCGTAAGGCGAGAGGTCTGAAGAATAGAATCTCTGATTGTGTCAATTGCAAAACACAAAGCCCCTGGCAGCTCGGCTAAATCCTGAGCCTGCTGTTCAGGGAAAACCTTGAGCACCTGTTTCAAGTGGTCTCTTAAGGATTGACACACCCCAATTGCCGCCACTGCAGGTTGAACTACTGAACCTGCCAAAGAAAAAATGTTTTTTAACAGGAATTTCAACTTTTTATCGGTTGGATCCCTAAGCATTTGAGTATTGTCGCCAGGACAAGTCAAACTTTTATTTACAGAGGATATAGCAGCGTCAATTGCTGGTATACCCCACATCATTGTAATTTTTTCCTCAATAGGATAAAGTGTTGAAAACTTTTTCGGAGGGAAAAAGTTCTTATCTTGGTGATCCCACTCAGAATATATAAGCTTTCCCAGCAATGAATGGACAGGAAAGGCACGCAAAGCTTGAGGAGGCTTCAGTGAACCCAAACCAGAAGTGGGCTTTTCAACCCACTCAATTAAGGGTAGCTTAAATGTGGAGCGGACCATTTCAGTAAGAGATTTCTCAGCCTGTGAAGCTGAAGAAGGTCCTTCCCCACTTGATCCCTCAGAAGAGGAGTCATCAATCTCTTCACAGTCCCCTAAGGGAGAATCATCTTCCCTCTCCCATTGTTCCTCTGTTTGAGGGTCCTGGGTGGTAGAAGGGGACCTAATGCCTTTTCTTCCATTCTGTGAAAATGCGATTAAAGCCACTAATCTTTCCTCCAATCCAATCATGGCTGAGGAGAAAACCTCCTCAGTAATATATACAGGGGCTGAAATGCCGGAAGCAGTTACAACCCCTGACAACCCCGATGGCTCGCTCTGACCAGCCTCCCTAGGCCTTTCAGGGGGTGATGGCGTTGCAGAGGGAGGGTCCTCAGAGCCTGAGGGAGATCCCTTTGAGCCCCTGTTTTTTGGGGTATTTGTACCTACCCTGAGCACAAATGCAGAGTTACTACCAGAAAATGCACCCACTGCTGAGCAAATAGTCCAGCAACTGCCGCTGCTATCAAGGCTCAGCCTGATGCTTAAGTAAATGTGTCCTGAGAATGCCTGTGTCACCAACACTCACATGTCCTCATCTGCTCTGTGTCCCTCCATCAGCTGAATGCACCTGCAAAAAGGTGTACTTATAGCCTACACAGTCCCTGCGTTGTGAACATTGAAGCATGTCAACGCCGCGCTAAGCCCTGCCCCCTCCCTCCAACTTCCCACAGCTCCTCCTCACTTTTTTCATAAAAGACTGCTTTCCCGCGCAAGCGGGGCTCCGATCCGACTGGATCGGCATGCAGGGGGGGCTGGGGAGGAGGAGAGGAGGAGAGCTGCTGGAAGAAATCCGCCGTACTATGGCGGTGGTGGTGGGAGCGGCGCGGCATACCGCCGACTGGTCTGCGCTCCCTCTGCCTTCCTGGAGAGAAAGAAATACTATTCCATGTGGGGGATGTCTAAAAGAAAAGCCCCCCTTCCAACATCTTACCTGAGGCTTGGGCTGGAGGAAGCGTGCACCTTGTAATGACACAGAGTGAGACTGATAAGCATGGAACAGGTACGTGTTTTTGACAGCCCCCGGTGGCAACTTTAGGCATGACAACATTTTACTTAAAGGAGAAAACCCATAAGAATTAGAAAATTCCTTAGGAATCGCCCCTTACCTTATCCAGCTGCAGGGTTCTGTGGTAAACCAGAAAGACCCAATCTTCACCACTCATGGTGGGCTCCATTTAAAAAACCTTCAGGTACCAGGGCCCCTTTTTATCGCGGGATCCACACCCCTGGACCCGTGAAGCACCCCGCCAGGAAATATGGCTGAAAAAACCAAGCACTGGATCCCGGGGTCCAGCTCTCTAAAAAGAGAAGCGTTACAGGCAAAACCTTGTTTCTTCCGACACGAAGCCCGGGTACCATTCAATTCGGCCTAAAAAGACACTTTGAATGGATCCGGTTGCATAGCTTGCCCCAGCAAAGGAATATTCCACTGGAGCTCAGCCTAGCACATCTTTACTCATGACCAACACCTAAGACACTGGCAAAAAACTGAGGTACTCCCAGTAAGGGGAGGGGTTATATAGGGAGTTAAACTTCCTGTCTAGAATGTGCCAGTGTCCATCACCTAAAGGTGCCTATATAACCCATAACGTAATTACTGTAGCTCTGTGTCCCGTGATATATGATAAAGAAAAGCCGATTACTGATCTTTTGTTTACATCACATGATCAGCTGTCATTGGCCGACAAATGATCACATGGTAAGGGGCCATGATCGGCTTCGATCTGTGATCAGCCGAGTCTTATTGACTTGGTGATCACAGAGAGCGCCCCGCGGGGGGACGCAGGCAGTTAATGCAGGGGAGGACGTCTATTGACGGCCTCCCGGCAATTAAGGTTTTCTCTGAAGCCGTCATTCGGCTATAACGTGGGCGCGAGAAGGTTAAGCAACCACCCCCCACTGCTGCTCCTCCTTTCAAAGACAGCATGCTCAAAGCCATGCTGTCCATGACACAGTTTATGCCAGCTTTATGAGACAGCAGGATGATCTAGAAAGGCTGCCAAACAGTAAAGGTCCCACTCCTAGGGTCCTTTTAAAGGCTCTGGAGCAGGAAGGAGCCCATCCTTCTGTGTTGCTATGGGTATTTTGTTGATTTTTTTTTTATAGCATACATATATAGAATGATGCATTTTAGTTACCATGTATTGTTTTTAGAAGCTAGACGTTCCCTATTCATATGCTAACTAAAGAGGAGTTCCACCCAAAAGTGGAGCTTCCGCTCATTTGTCTCCTCTCCCTCTCCGGTGCCACTTCCGGGAGTCCGCTCTGCGGCCCATGAGCTCTTTGGCAGAAGGACATTCCAGGGTTGGCGGACGATGACTGGGAGGAAGGCATTCAGCAATATCTGCCCCTGGTGATTTCAGCGAGAGACAGGTTCATACAACTGAAGTTTCTGCATCGTGCATACTACTCCCCGGCGCGTTTAGCGAGAATATACCCTGACCGAACGGCTAACTGCCCCAGATGTGGATCAGACGGTGCGGATTTCTTTCACTTGGTCTGGTCCTGTCCTGGAGTCGCAGTTTTTTGGATGAATGTTCTCAATGACATAAACAATATTGGGAAATTGACGGTCCAATACAGCCCAATACCTCTTTTGCTGGGTATTTGTGATTCCCTAGAGGCCCCCTGGGGCCCCCTGGGGTTTTCTACACTGCGTTCTACGCTAGGAAAGCAATACTATTGCAATGGAATCAATCCCAACCGCCCACTAAACAACTATGGCAATCCCTAGTAAATGCAGCACTACCGCAATACAAACTAACGTACTTGGGAAGGAATTGCCCCAAAAAATTTGATAAAATATGGGCAGCGTGGGTAGAAGTGAAACATCTGACCATTGAGTAAGGTCTACAGAATATTCTATAACGTCTCTAGGAATGTGTTGCTTCCACCAATTGTCCTTAAAACACGTCTTAGACACTGGAAGGTGGAGAGGACCGCATGGAAGACAATTAGCAGCCCCTCCCCCCTTATATATTTCTCAGGGATTATGCTTGTGGTATTTTTTTAGAAAATATGACACAAGGAATGTAATAAATGATTTTCACGTTTGCTGCTAATGAACTACTCCTGTAAGGTTATGTAAGCGCGAATCTGCTCATTGTCTGTATGTATCTGTAAACTGATATAAGATGCTTTTTTTGTGAAACTTTAAATAAACTTTATGTAAAAAAAAAAAAAATTAGCGTTTGTAAGGTAGGATATAACACTGGTCCCTGCAATAGCAGGTCTGGATGTGGTGGTAGGGGCCATAGGGCCCCTACCGCCATTTTTACAATCTCAACGATCTTTTTACGATACCAAGATCTTCTGGGCCACACTGGGGCCACAAGAACTACCGACTTCCTTCCCTGCTTGATCCTGCGAAGAAGTCGGGGTAGCAGCAGAATAGGAGGGAATGCATAAATCAGTGAGAACTGATCCCACAGGGTCACCAACGCATCTGTTCCGTATGCGAGTGGATCCCTTGTTCTTGACACAAAGTTGTTGACTTTGTTGTTGAACCTGGATGCAAACAGATCTATGTCTGGGATTCCAAATCTTTGGCATATTGCCCAGAAGATGTCAGGGTGAAGAGATCATTTCCCCGGGAACAACTGCTGGCGACTTAAGTAGTCTGCCTGCCAATTCTCTACCCCTGGAATAAAGATTGCCGATATGCACGGCACATGCTTTTCTGCCCAGGTTAGGATATGGTTGATCTCTCCCTGGGCTGCATGACTTCTGGTGCCCCCTTGGTGATTGGTATAAGCCACTGCTGTGGCATTGTCGGATTGGATCCTGACAGGACAATCCTGCAACCTGAATGTCCAGGCCTTTAAGGCTAGGTACGCTGCCCGAATCTCTAGATTGTTGATGGGCAAGGTCCTTTCGGTTCTGGACCATTTACCTTGGACAGTCGCCTCTTCCAGAACTGCTCTCCAACCCGAAAGGCTGGCATCTGTTGTTACCACCTTCCAGGTAACTGGTAAGAAGGATTTCCCCTTCTGCAGATTCTCGGGTATCAACCACCAACTGAGGTTCCAGGCAGACAGGATACTGTTTTGCAGCAGTCTCGAATGAAACTGAGCATAGGGAACTGTTTCGAATACCCAACAACCTCATGCAAAGGTGAATAGAAGGACCCTTCTTTGCCCTGACCACCTGGACCAGCTCCTTTATGGCGCTGATCTTTGCCTGGGGTAAAAACACCCTCTTCTGGGCTGTATCTATAACCAGACCCAAGTACTCTAGTCTTCTTACTGGCTTTAAAGAAGATTTCTCTGGGTTGAGGACCCAACCTAGGTATTCCAGGTAGTTGACCGTGGTGACCATGCTTTGGTCTAAGCGGGCTACCGACCGGTCTATCAAAAGCAGGTCGTCTAGGTATGCTATAATTGTTATACCTTGAGTCCTTAATCTGGCCAGAGGAAGGCAGAGCTACAAACTGAAAATGAAGTTTTTCCACTTTGAAACGCATATATTTCTGATGAGCGGGGAACATAGGTACATGCAGGTATGCATCCTTGATGTCGACTGATGCCAGAAGTTCTCCTCCTTGAAGGATGGAGACTAATGATCGGATTGATTCCATGCGAAAAGAGCGAATTTTCATGAACCGGTTTAGATCTTTGAGATCTAGAATGGGTCTGACATCTCCATTTGGTTTTGGCACCAGGAAAAGGTTTGAATAAAACCCCAACCCCTGCTTTTCCATGGGGATCACCATGATCACTTTTTGAGACAAAAGTCGGTCTAACGCTTGAAGCAGAGACTTCTTTTTCTCTGGATCTTTGGGAACCTTTGACCTGAGGAAACTGTCAGGGCTGGGCTCAGCCCTTCCTTCTCTGAGCTAGCCACTCAGTTGTTGGCTAATTGCCAGCTCCTTTTTCTCCACAGTGACTCAGCTGTTGATGACCTGCTCGTCAGTCCTGGCTACTTAAAGCCGTCCAGCTCACTTCATCTCTGCCTTTGCCTTTGGTCACATCTCAGAGACTTTCTCCTGCGTTCCTGTTGAAGACTTGCTCGGCTGATGTCCCTTCTGGCTCCTGATCCTGCTTGCTGTACTACTACATTGATCTCTGGCTCGCTGACATTGGCATTGGTTGACTACCCGATCTGGTTTCTGAACTCTGGCTATGTATTGACTATGCTTACTCTGTTTACCTTTTTATTATTATTAAACAAGTGTGATTAACTGTACTTCTGTCTCGGTCTGATTCATGGTTTCTGACAGAAATGAGGAGACGGGAATTCTCGGAACTCTAGTTTGTAACCTAGAGCTATTGTGGAGACCACCCATCTGTCTTGAAAATTCTCCTGCCAGACCCTTGAGAACTGTACCAGTCTTCCCCCCACTCGAGCGAGCAGGGGTACCCCTTCATAAAGAGGCTTTAGCGTTCTGTCTTGTAGGTTTCCTCCCCCAGGACTTCTTTGTCCCTGGGGTTGACCCTGAGGTTTACCTCTTGAACCTGACGGTGGAGGCCATCGCGACTGCCTGGAGGCTGATGTCCCCGACACTGGAGAAAGAGCACGTTTAAATGAGGGACGTTTACTCCTTTTCTTAACTGGCAAAAGGGTACTTTTCCCACTTGATATCTTTTGGAAATATTTCTCCAAATCATCCCCAAACAGCCTTTCACCACGGTAAGGAAACCCAGCCAGGAACTTTTTGCATGGCGCTTCGGCTGACCAATTTTTCAACCATAATATTCTTAGCATATGCACCAATCCAAGCGTAAGGCGAGAGGTCTGAAGAATAGAATCTCTGATTGTGTCAATTGCAAAACACAAAGCCCCTGGCAGCTCGGCTAAATCCTGAGCCTGCTGTTCAGGGAAAACCTTGAGCACCTGTTTCAAGTGGTCTCTCAAGGATTGACACACCCCAATTGCCGCCACTGCAGGTTGAACTACTGAACCTGCCAAAGAAAAAATGTTTTTTAACAGGAATTTCAACTTTTTATCGGTTGGATCCCTAAGCATTTGAGTATTGTCGCCAGGACAAGTCAAACTTTTATTTACAGAGGATATAGCAGCGTCAATTGCTGGTATACCCCACATCATTGTAATTTTTTCCTCAATAGGATAAAGTGTTGAAAACTTTTTCGGAGGGAAAAAGTTCTTATCTTGGTGATCCCACTCAGAATATATAAGCTTTCCCAGCAATGAATGGACAGGAAAGGCACGCAAAGCTTGAGGAGGCTTCAGTGAACCCAAACCAGAAGTGGGCTTTTCAACCCACTCAATTAAGGGTAGCTTAAATGTGGAGCGGACCATTTCAGTAAAAGATTTCTCAGCCTGTGAAGCTGAAGAAGGTCCTTCCCCACTTGATCCCTCAGAAGAGGAGTCATCAATCTCTTCACAGTCCCCTAAGGGAGAATCATCTTCCCTCTCCCATTGTTCCTCTGTTTGAGGGTCCTGGGTGGTAGAAGGGGACCTAATGCCTTTTCTTCCATTCTGTGAAAATGCGATTAAAGCCACTAATCTTTCCTCCAATCCAATCATGGCTGAGGAGAAAACCTCCTCAGTAATATATACAGGGGCTGAAATGCCGGAAGCAGTTACAACCCCTGACAACCCCGATGGCTCGCTCTGACCAGCCTCCCTAGGCCTTTCAGGGGGTGATGGCGTTGCAGAGGGAGGGTCCTCAGAGCCTGAGGGAGATCCCTTTGAGCCCCTGTTTTTTGGGGTATTTGTACCTACCCTGAGCACAAATGCAGAGTTACTACCAGAAAATGCACCCACTGCTGAGCAAATAGTCCAGCAACTGCCGCTGCTATCAAGGCTCAGCCTGCTTAAGTAAATGTGTCCTGAGAATGCCTGTGTCACCAACACTCACATGTCCCCATCTGCTCTGTGTCCCTCCATCAGCTGAATGCACCTGCAAAAAGGTGTACTTATAGCCTACACAGTCCCTGCGTTGTAAACATTGAAGCATGTCAACGCCGCGCTAAGCCCTGCCCCCTCCCTCCAACTTCCCACAGCTCCCCCTCACTTTTTTCATAAAAGACTGCTTTCCCGCGCAAGCGGGGCTCCGATCCGACTGGATCGGCATGCAGGGGGGGCTGGGGAGGAGGAGAGCTGCTGGAAGAAATCCGCCGTACTATGGCGGTGGTGGTGGGAGCGGCGCGGCATACCGCCGACTGGTCTGCGCTCCCTCTGCCTTCCTGGAGAGAAAGAAATACTATTCCATGTGGGGGATATCTAAAAGAAAAGCCCCCCTTCCAACATCTTACCTGAGGCTTGGGCTGGAGGAAGCGTGCACCTTGTAATGACACAGAGTGAGACTGATAAGCATGGAACAGGTACGTGTTTTTGACAGCCCCCGGTGACAACTTTAGGCATGACAACATTTTACTTAAAGGAGAAAACCCATAAGAATTAGAAAATTCCTTAGGAATCGCCCCTTACCTTATCCAGCTGCAGGGTTCTGTGGTAAACCAGAAAGACCCAATCTTCACCACTCATGGTGGGCTCCATTTAAAAAACCTTCAGGTACCAGGGCCCCTTTTTATCGCGGGATCCACACCCCTGGACCCGTGAAGCACCCCGCCAGGAAATATGGCTGAAAAAACCAAGCACTGGATCCCGGGGTCCAGCTCTCTAAAAAGAGAAGCGTTACAGGCAAAACCTTGTTTCTTCCGACACGAAGCCCGGGTACCATTCAATTCGGCCTAAAAAGACACTTTGAATGGATCCGGTTGCATAGCTTGCCCTAGCAAAGGAATATTCCACTGGAGCTCAGCCTAGCACATCTTTACTCATGACCAACACCTAAGACACTGGCAAAAAACTGAGGTACTCCCAGTAAGGGGAGGGGTTATATAGGGAGTTAAACTTCCTGTCTAGAATGTGCCAGTGTCCATCACCTAAAGGTGCCTATATAACCCATAACGTAATTACTGTAGCTCTGTGTCCCGTGATATATGATAAAGAAAAGCCGATTACTGATCTTTTGTTTACATCACATGATCAGCTGTCATTGGCCGACAAATGATCACATGGTAAGGGGCCATGATCGGCTTCGATCTGTGATCAGCCGAGTCTTATTGACTTGGTGATCACAGAGAGCGCCCCGCGGGGGGACGCAGGCAGTTAATGCAGGGGAGGACGTCTATTGACGGCCTCCCGGCAATTAAGGTTTTCTCTGAAGCCGTCATTCGGCTATAACGTGGGCGCGAGAAGGTTAAGCAACCACCCCCCACTGCTGCTCCTCCTTTCAAAGACAGCATGCTCAAAGCCATGCTGTCCATGACACAGTTTATGCCAGCTTTATGAGACAGCAGGATGATCTAGGAAGGCTGCCAAACAGTAAAGGTCCCACTCCTAGGGTCCTTTTAAAGGCTCTGGAGCAGGAAGGAGCCCATCCTTCTGTGTTGCTATGGGTATTTTGTTGATTTTTTTTTTTATAGCATACATATATAGAATGATGCATTTTAGTTACCATGTATTGTTTTTAGAAGCTAGACGTTCCCTATTCATATGCTAACTAAAGAGGAGTTCCACCCAAAAGTGGAGCTTCCGCTCATTTGTCTCCTCTCCCTCTCCGGTGCCACTTCCGGGAGTCCGCTCTGCGGCCCATGAGCTCACCATGGGTCTCCCTCCTCCTCCTTCCGCCTCCCCCTGTCGCCGGGCCAGTAGGAGAGAGGAGCGGGACCTCGCACATGCGCAGTAGGGTTTCCGGCATGAAGCTGTAAGGCTACACTGCCAGGTTCCCTTACCCACAATGGCAGCAGCAGCACCCGACAGCTGATGGAAACATCAGCTGCAGTGCCAACATCGTTGGACTCCAGGACAGGTAAGTGTCCTATTATTAAAAGCCAGCAGCTGCAGTATGTTTAGCTGCTGGCTTTTTTTTTTTTTTGGGTGGACCTCCGCTTTAACTAATTTGACTGGTTCATGGACCTCATTGATTAGGAAGTGATGTTGGCAGGAAGTGGGGAGAGGGGGGGGGACAAGGGACTTGAACTCAGCCATGTACTGAAGATAAAGGGAAGAAGTAGGTTTGGAGGCCTCAGAGAAGTATGGAGCTGTTTTGGATCATAGGTAGAAAGAAGATGACTCAAGTTAACCCTTTCGCGCCTAAGAGTAAAAAAATCTCTATGCCTAAGCACAATTTTGCAACTTTGACATGTGTTAGTAAAACCATACATATCATCACAACTACTACTGCATCCAGGTGAATTGTAGCTTTTTTTTTTTTTTTTAGGACAAATTAAGCTTTCATTTGGTATTAAATGGTTATGCATATCTCCTGATTCTTTTTTTTTTATTATCAAAGGAAAACCTTGATCTTTGACCCTTGACTTGACTTGAATCAAACACTAACCCTGGCACTGACCTAGATCAAACCTTGATCTTGGTATTTTTTTTTTTTATTATTATTTATTTGTTTTTATTTTTACACACTCTTTTTTTTTCCCTCTCTGCAAGGAAAAGAAAGATACATTGTATCTTTCCTCTTCATTCACAGAGAGAGAAACACAGGGCCGGGCTTCACAGTGACTAATCACTGTGGTAGCCAGGCAGAGGCTACCACAGCGATCAGGTGACCCAGAATTGAGAGTTCCAGGTACTGATTGTTAGTACGGGGCTCAAGGCTCTCATGGAGACCCTGGTCTCTGTGCTGGGAGTGCCCTGTGCGGCGCGCTCCCAGGCCAAAGGGAGATATGCATAAATGTGGCCCCATGGAAAAAAAGCCCAGTGCAGTGGAGCTGCATATATATGTTACGTCGGTGGGAAGGAGTTAAGTAACTCAATTGCTAGGAGGGACACACAGCTTGTAAAAATTGATGGGTTTGGTTCTGCTTTAACCGCTTGCCGCCCGCCCACCATCAAATGACGGAGAGACAGTGTGGCTCTTGTTCTGGGAGGACGTCATATGACAGTGCCCAGAACAGCCACGATTGCGTGCCCAGCGCGGCAATTGTGGCCTCACTGTGTTTCTAGGACACGGCGCGACCCCGATCTCTGTAAAGAACCTCGGCTCTTTAACCATGTGATCGGCTGTGTCCAATCACAAGGAATTGAGATTCCCTCCAGGTCTGGTATGGATTTTAAGGGGAACCTCGCGCCAAAATTTAAAAAAAAAATGGCGTGGGGTCCCCCCAAAAATCCATACCAGACCCTTATCCAAGCACGCAACCTGGCAGGCCGCAGGAAAAGAGGGGGGGACAAGAGAGCGCCCCCCCCTCCTGAACCGTACCAGGCCACATGCCCTCAACATTGGAAGGGTGCTTTGGGGTAGCCCCCAAAAGCACCTTGTCCCCATGTTGATGATGACAAGGGTCTCATCCCCACAACCCTTGCCTGGTGGTGGTGGGGGTTTGCGGGCGGGGGGGCTTATCGGAATCTGGAAGCTCCCTTTAACAAGGGGACCCCCAGATTCTGGCCCTCCCCCCTGTGTGAAATGGTAAGGGGGGTACAAAAGTACCCCTACCATTTCACAAAAAGTGTCAAAAATGTTAAAAATTACAAGAGACAGTTTTTGACAATTCCTTTATTTAAATGCTTCTTCTTTCTTCTATCTTCTTTCTTCTATCTTCTATCTTCTATCTTCCTTCGGTTTCTTCCTTTCTTCATGGTGGATGTGGAGCGGCCCGAGAAGAAGAAGGAAAGAAGACACCGCGGAGGAAGATGCCGGACGAGAACACCGGAGGAAGAACCAGAAGAACCAGAAGAAGAAGAAGATGGAGGAAGAAACCAAAGGAAGATAGAAGAAAGAAGAAGCATTTAAATAAAGAAATTGTCAAAAACTGTCTTATGTCATTTTTAACATTTTTGACACTTTTTTTGTGAAATGGTAGGGGTACTCCCTTACCATTTCACACAGGGGGGAGGGCCTGGACCTGGGGGTCCCCTTGTTAAAGGGGGCTTCCAGATTCCGATAAGCCCCCCGCCCGCAGACCCCCAAAACCACCGGGCAAGGGTTGTGGGGACGAGGCCCTTGTCCCCATCAACATTGGGACAAGGTGCTTTTTGGGGCTACCCCAAAGCACCCTCCCAATGTTGAGGGCATGTGGCCTGGTACGGTTCAGGAGGGGGGGTGCTCTCTCGTCCCCCCTCTTTTCCTGCGGCCTGCCAGGTTGCATGCTTGGAGAAGTGTCTGGTATGGATTTTTGGGGGGACCCCACGCCATTTTTAAAAAAAATTTTGGCGCGAGGTTCCCTTTAAAACCCATACTAGACCTGGAGGGTCTGGTATAGATTTTGAGGGGGACCCCACGCCATTTATTTTTTTATTTTGGCCGGGGTTCCCCTTAATATGCATACCAGACCTGAAGGGCCTAGTATGGAATTTAGGGGGACCCCCCACGCCATTTTTTTTTTAAATTTTGGTTCGGGGTTCCCCTGTGGGGAATTCCCATGCCGTTTTTATCAATGAACTTTTATGTGTATTGTCGGACCGGCAATTCATTAATAGCCGCGAGTAGTTTTAAATTAATTTTTTTTCCTTTGAAATGTCATTTTGCTGTCAGACTGTTCTAAACACGGGAAACACGCGCCCCTTTACAGGCATACTATAGACACCCCCCAGGTACGAAATTTAAAGGAATATTACACTTTTATTGTTTCACTTTAAGCATTATTAAAATCACTGCTCCCGAAAAAACATCCATTTTTAAAACTTTTTTTTGCATTGATCCATGTCCCCTGGGACAGGACCCAGGTCCCCAAACACTTTTTATGACAATAACTTGCATATAAGCCTTTAAAATGAGCACTTTTGATTATTTATGTTCGTGTCCCATAGACTTTAACGGTGTTCGCGTGTTCGAACAAATTTTTTGCCTGTTCGCATGTTCTGGTGCGAACCGAACAGGGGGGTGTTCGGCTCATCCCTAGTCCTGACTATGACAACAGTGCCTTTTGGAGACCAGGAAGTAAAACAAATATCTTTGATTCTACAAAATAATTTAGGCATGTTTAGAGATATGCATACAGAGCTGCATGCACCATGGATTTTTGTGTTTGGGTGTAAAGGTCCACTTTAACATCCGTAGTGGATCCGCTGACATTTGCCTGCTTATTTAGCAGTTGCAGATTGGTTTACTTAAGCTGGCCATATATTATACAATTTTCTTATTGAATTTCCTTTAGATTTACCTCCAACTATGTAGTGAAAGGGTCTGCCTGATTGCATACACATTTAAAGTGTTTAGGTTTGACCTCATATTATATGATTTTGGTCAATCTAAAGGAAAACTGTACAAGAAAATTGTAAAATGTATGGCCAACCTTAGGTTAACACAGCCCATAGATGAGTACATTTTTTTATGTTCAACCAGCTGCTTAAACGAAAAAAAATTACTTAATTTCCTCTTCTACACATTTGATATGGATGAGGGACTCCTTCCTGTTGAACAATTGTATTCTGACAGTGGGGAGACTTCCCTGTTATCAGAATACAATGATCAGCACTGTTGGCTTTAGCTGGCAGCACTGATCGAGCTGAGAAAATCCAACAGGCTGGTTCTACAGACATCAGTTGGTAGATTGACTTCTGTCCAACCAGATTGCCCATACATGCATCAAAATTTGGCCGGTCCCTGCTAAACTGGCCGAATTTTGCTCCAGGTATGGTCTGCAGTCTTATGCTGCAGTCATGTCTAACAGTGGATGTTTGTTCCTTTGCTAATTAAAAGTGATTCATGGACTTAAAATGTAAGTCCACCCTAAAACTAAAATCCCTGCACCTACAGACATCCACATGCTAACACTAACCTATCTAGCCCTGTGAAGAAGAAATCAGTATACATACCTTTTCTGAAGCTGAGCCAGCTTTGGGAGTAGAAGCAACAGGACACTGAGCTTCCCAGTGAAAGGCTGTACAGGGGGAGTGTCAGAACAAGTCTGATCATTGGTGGCTAGTAGGCTGAGTTCCCAGTATAACTAGGGAACTAACCACGGTTTGTTCTCCTGCTTAGTGTGGTCAGTTTTTAAAGGTAAAGCAGAGGGAATGGCAGGTACTCCAGGAATTCCACATAAAGGAAGCAATACAAAGAGAACAGGATACTTTTTTATACAAGTGCATGGTACAACAGGCACATATCAGCAATATGAAATGTTGGGGTAACAACCAACTGCATTTGAACAACACTATGTGGTTCATGTCATGTCTGTGGGAGGAAGCATTGAAAAATGGGGAGACCGAGAAACTGCCACTTCCAGAAGTGTTGGTCTCCACAGAAAACTTCAGCAGAGGATCACCTCTTAAGCAGAACAGTGTTTTGAGGTGCAGGTAGAAGGAAAGGTAAGGTCATTTAACAGATCATAGTTTTTCTTTTCATTCTATAGCAGGTTTTTAAATATATATATAGTTATATTATAGAGGGCATTATAGTTAGATGCCTAAATGTTACATTGTCAGCCTTACATTTAGGTCATCGTGTGGTCTGCAGTACACTTATTCTAAACATATGGAGAGGGATGAGATATGTTTTGAGAGTAATACAAACCTGAATTAAATTGTCGTCAGCTAATGGTAAGATGTTTATTCCAGTCTTCAAGTCGAGACTGTTCATGATGTTCTCAATTTTCTTGTTTACAGTTAAACATACCTCCCAACTTTTTGAGATGGGAACGAGGGACACCTATTAGCAAAAGTATGTAGGCATAGGACACGCCCCCTGCTAACCCCCTATACAAAAAAGGATTAGCTAAACTCACAAGTGCGTTTTTTTTTTTTTTTTTACGATTACTATTCCTTTTTACTGGCTTTTAAACTTTACAAATGCAGAAATTTAGAAATTGGATGAAAGGTTTAACATTGGGAAACACTGTTTGAAAGATACAAACTGCATTTTATCTACAACTATATGGATCAGACCCAAACAAGGAGGCAAGAGGGACAGAGGGAATTCATTACAAATCAGGGTCAGTTCCTCAAAATCAGGGACAGTTGGGAGCTATGGTTAATGGGGGATTGGGCATATATGCAATGTCAAACTTAGAGGTACCTGTATGAATATGTGTCAGGGATACCATGGCAGATATTTTGGGCATGACTGCTGATTTTAAAAAAGTTGGTAGACATGTGTTGTCCTAAATTTGAGCTGCCTTAAATGTAGCTAAATTGGGAAACTGGAGGTCACCCCCAAGTAATCATTGTGCAGAGCACTGTTACATTGGCATATACTGTTGTCATGCCTTCTTTAATAAGGCTTGTAATTTTCCTATTGACTCTTTGGTTCCGGATCCATCTTCGGTATGTTTACTAATTGTGTCTTTATAGATAGATAGGGAGGCACTAATTGTATGATCTTTATTAATTGCATTTTGTCTGTATCTGTTACAGTTTTACTCTATCTTGTATCAATAAAAGTTCAAAAGGATTCTGCGCCTACTGGAATGCATTGGCATGAGAGGAGTTAACAGTGTGCACAAATACACCTCAGTCAAGTGTAGTGAGGGGCATAACAGTAATACGAAGGCTTCTAAGCACGGCTGACATACAGAACAGCAGTAAAACAAAGGCTTCTAAGCACGGCTATCATACAGAACGCCAGTAATACAGCAGTGTTATCAGCTTCCATATAGCCGGACATCATGTCACAGACAAAGTCAGAGCACTTCACAACAAGGTCAGAAGTTTACTCCATGAGCACAAGGAGGTCAGTGAAAAGTGAAACAATCGCCATTGCCCGCGCAAAGGCGGAATCTGCAAAAGTAAAAGTTGACTTTGTGGCAAAGGAGGCCAAAATAAAAGCTGCATTCACCGAAAAAGAGATGCAACTTATATTAAAAAAGTTACGTATGGAAACTGCATTAGAGGAAATAGCTGCAGAGAAGAAGTCAGCGGCTGCTGCGACCGAGGCAGACACCTTAGAAGAACTTGCAAAGCCCACCAGTGAGCGGCTCAGCAACGTACTTGAAAGAAAATCTGTTCCTAACAACGGTGCAGAGTGTACCTCAGAATATGTGCGGCGACACGCCGAACCAGACAACTGCCCACTTACAGCGCCGAGAGTGCAATCAACCCCCGCCATTCACACACCTTTCATCAAGCAAGAAAGTAATCCCGCACTCAGTCAGTTTTCTGCACATTCTGCATCCAGGCTATCAAAACACTACGTTACAGTTGACCAAATCGAAAATGAAGAACGCCGGGTTAAAAGACACAGCGACGGTATTTCTGATGACCGCAAATACACACCAAGTTCCTGGCACAACAGAGCGCCCCCTGGCTACTCACACAATGATCAAGGTATGTCAGATTTCTTCAAGTTCTTAGCACGACGTGAACTATTAGCAAAGGGACTTGCAAAGTTTAACGATCGCCCTGAAAGTTATAGAGCATGGCGTTCATCTTTCAGAAATGCAACTAGGGATCTTGATTTAAAGGCAAGTGAAGAAGCCGATCTCTTAGTCAATTGGCTGGGGAATGAGTTGTCAGAACATGCAAGGAGAATCAGAGACATTAACATTAATTACCCAACCAGAGGGCTGAGCATAATATGGGAGAGGGTTGATGAATGTTACAGTTCCCCAGAAGTTATAGAAAACTCTCTTTTTAAAACAATAGAGGACTTTCCCAGGATTCCTAAAAAAGGCTACCAGAAGCTGAGAGAATTGAGTGACCTAGTGACAAAACTCCAAATAGCCAAAGCAGAAGGAGACTTGCCAGGCCTTGCCTTTCTGGACACAGACCGTGGCGTTAACTCTATAGTGCAAAAGCTACTTTACAGCCTTCAAGAAACCTGGATTTCCCGAGGCTCCAAATACAAGCAAAAGCACAACGTCCCCTTCCCACCATTCTCTTATTTTGTGGATTTTATTCGCTATCAAGCTAAGGTTAAAAATGATCCTAGTTTTAACATCTCATCATCTGACTCTGCTCTCCCTAGGTCAAGTAAGCCTGCTCTAACCCGCAACTTCAAAAAAGCACCTGTTGCAGTACGCAAAACAAGTGTATCTCCAACACAGAATCCAAGCAGAGAGTGTCCTCTTCACAAGAAGCCTCATTCGTTGTTAAAGTGCAGAGGTTTTAGAGAAAGGACTCTCCAAGATCGCAGAACCTTCCTCAAGGTAAACCGACTTTGTTACAAGTGCTGCTCATCAACTTCTCACCTTGGGAAAGACTGTAAGGTGAGCATCAACTGCTCTGAGTGCAACAGCTCAGAGCACAACACAGCTCTACATCCAGGGCCAGCGCCATGGACTGTTACCCCCTCACCCCAAGTGGAAGAGCACGGCGGAGAGCAACAAGACACAGTACCTCCTGTAGTTAGACCCCGGTGCACCCAAGTCCGTGGAGAAGGTCTGTCTAACAAATCCTGCTCTAAGATTTGTCTTGCTACAGTTTACCCCACGGGTCGCAGAGAAAAAGCTGTAAAGCTATACGTGATCCTGGACGATCAAAGCAACAGATCACTCGCCAGCTCAGCCTTCTTTGACACTTTCAAAATCAAGGAAGTCGGCTCTTCATATTTACTCAAGACTTGTACAGGGGTAAGTGAAGAAATTGGGAGAAGAGCCATTGGTTACCAAATCGAATCCTTTGATGGTCAGACAACCCTGCCTCTGCCAACTCAAATCGAGTGCAATCAGTTCCCAACGGACAGAGAGGAGATCCCTACACCAGAGGTGGCACTTCATCACGGACATCTGAAGGGCATAGCACATCTCATCCCTGAACTGGATCCCCAGGCTGAGATAGCACTTCTCCTTGGGAGGGACATCATCAGAGTTCACAAGGTAAGAAAACAAATCAATGGTCCTCACAATTCCCCCTATGCCCAAAGGCTAGATCTAGGATGGGTCATCTTAGGCAACGTATGCCTAGGGAGTGTTCACAAACCAACCAGTGTGAACTCTCTCTTTACAAAGACACTAGAAGGCGGGCATCCATCCCTATTTCAGCCTTGCACCAACAGATTCCTTGTAAGAGAGAAGCCTGCCAGTGTAATTCATTCCAACCCTTACACCGCTAATCTACTTTGTCATGAAGACAGAGATCATTTAGGGTGCTCAGTTTTCCAAAGGACTAAAGAAGATCACAAAATTGGCCCATCTATTGAAGATCATATCTTCTTGGAGATAATGAGACAGGCATTCTACAAAACCAATGAAAGCAGCTGGGTGGCACACCTGCCTTTCAAAGCGCAGAGACCCCATCTTGCTAACAACAGAGAACAAGCTTTGAAACGCTTTTTTTCCCTCAGATCCAATTTTCAAAAAAAAAACAGAAATGAAAGGGCATTTCTTCTCATTCATGAGTAAGATGTTTGACGATGGCCATGCTGAGATAGCCCCACCTCTAAAAGACAATGAAGAGTGCTGGTACCTACCAATCTTCGGCGTCTACCACCCCAAGAAGCCAGGTAAAATCTGGGTAGTGTTTGACTCCAGCTCACGGCATCAAGGGGTCTCATTAAATGATGTCCTCCTAAAGGGACCAGATCTCAACAACACACTTCTTGATGTTCTCATCAGATTCCGCAAAGAAGCAGTTGCCATAGTTGCAGACATTCAGCAAATGTTCCACAGCTTCCAAGTCATGGAAGAACACAGGAACTTCTTGAGATTCCTATGGTTCAAAGACAATGACCCTCCTAAAAACATTACGGAATACCGCATGAAAGTGCACGTTTTTGGTAACAGTCCATCTCCTGGTGTTGCCATCTATGGACTTAAGCTATCTGCCCAAGAAGGTGAGGAAGACGTTACACAGTTTATTGAAAGAGACTTTTATGTAGATGATGGTCTGAAATCACTTTCTTCACCCGAAGCTGCAATAAGTCTACTCAAGAGGACTCCAAGCACACTTGCCTCTTCAAATCTCAGACTGCATAAGATAGCATCAAACAGCAAGATCGTCATGGAGGCCTTCCCTTCCCAAGATTATGCCAGTGACTTCAAAGATCTGGACTTAGCTACAGACTCCCTTCCTATGCACGCAGCCTAGGACTCATCTGGGACCTCAAGTCTGACACCCTTACCTTTCAGGTTGACCAAGAGCTAAAGCCCTTCACACGGCGAAGTGTCTTATCCACCATCAACAGCCTGTATAATCCACTCAGGTTTGCAGCACCAGTTACCATCCAAGGTAAGATTCTGCTTAGAGAGCTTACTGCAGACACATGTGATTGGGATTCTCCACTACCTCCTGAGAAAGAGACATTATGGGTAACATGGAGAGACTCTTTAAAGACTTTATCCAACCTACACGTACATAGACCATACACCCACTTTCCTCCCACAAGGGTTCAGTCTACAAAGTTATGTGTATTCTGCGATGCTTCAGTTAAAGCAATAGGAGCAGTAACCTACCTCAAGTCAGTAGACATCGAGGGCCAAGTTCATATTGGGTTTGTTATGGGCAAAACCAAGCTAGCACCATGTCCTGAAACCACCATTCCAAGATTGGAACTGTGTGCTGCTGTACTAGCAGTAGAATTAGCAGAACTTATTACATCTGAGATGGATCTAGAACTCGAGGACACAGAGTTTTACACAGACAGCAAGGTAGTGTTGGGCTACATTTACAACGAAAGTAGGAGATTCTATGTCTATGTACAAAACAGAGTCCTAAGGATCAGGAAGTCGACACTGACTCAGATATCCGTCCTCAGGTTTCCACACTACATACAACAATTTCTAACCAACTGTTGGGATCCAAGCGCTTCCACAAATTCTCCACTTGGAAGTCCTTACAGAGAGCTACTGCCAGCGCCTACCACTCCAGTAAGGGAGACATATGTACTGTTAGAACCTGAATCTGACTCAGATATCCATCCTCAGGTTTCCACACTACATACAACAATTTCTAACCAACTGTTGGGATCCTTGCACAAATTCTCCACTTGGAAGTCCTTACAAAGAGCTACTGCTTGCTTGGTTCACATAGCCATATCCTTTAAAGGTACCCCTACAAGACCAAGTTGTTGCAAAGGTTGGCATTACTGCCACAAACCATATACAGTAGATGAACTCACAGAAGCAAAAAATGTAATCATCCGCTGTGTCCAACAAGAGACTTATGCAGTAACACTAGGATGTCTTCAAAATCGCAAGAACATTCCAAAGAACTGTCCTCTAAGGAAGCTCAACCCCTTTATAGACAATGAAGGACTGTTAAGAGTTGGAGGACGTATTTCAAATGCAGGACTTGATAGTGGTGAAAGCAATCCTATCATAATACCAAATAACCATGTTGCTTCTTTACTTGTGGAACTCTACCACACACAGACAAAACACCATGGACATTTGTTCACCGAAAGAGCCTTGCGTGCAGCTGGACTCTGGATAGTGGGAGCCAAGAGACTTGTGAGTAAAACCATTTTCAAATGTATCACCTGTCATAAGTTTCGTGGTATGTTTCAAACCCAGAAAATGGCTAACCTTCCTGCAGACCGACTCAGTACAGAACCCCCTTTCACAAACGTCGGTATTGATGTGTTTGGGCCTTGGGCTGTCATCACACGACAAACCAGAGGAGGCAGTGCCAACAGCAAACATTGCGATGTAATGTTTACTTGTATGTGCATCAGAGCTGTACACATAGAAGTAACTGAGTCCTTGGACACATCCAGCTTTATCAATGCCCTGAGACATTTCATCCCTATTAGAGGCCCTGTCAAGCACATACGCTCTGATAGAGGAACCAACTTTGTTGGAGCTTGCAAAGAATTGAATATCACTTCAAACCTTGACACAGAATGTGTAGAGAGATATTTTTCAGATCAGGGTTGTACATGGACATTTAACCCCCCACACTCTTCTCACATGGGAGGTGCCTGGGAGCGTATGATTGGTATGGCTCGAAGAATCCTAGATTCAATGTTTCTACATTTAGGAACTTTGAAACTGACACATGAGACTCTGACCACATTCAAGGCTGAAGTATCAGCTGTAATGAATGCCAGACCTTTGACATCTATACCTAATGATCCTAAAGATCCTTTCTTGCTTACACCTTCCACTTTGCTCACTCAGAAAGTTGAGGTGATCACAGCTCCTCCAGTCATTCTAGACCCAAAGAACTTATACATATGTCAATGGAAAAGAGTACAAGTGTTAGCTGATACCTTTTGAAACAAGTGGAAGAAACAATACTTGTCTAATCTACAGACCAGGAACAAGTGGCAAGACAGCAAACCCAACTTAGAACCTGGTGCCATCATTCTCATGAAAGACTCTCAATCCAGGAGAAATGAGTGGCCTTTGGGTCTGATAACCCAAGTGTTTCCCAGTGAAGATGGAAACGTCAGGAAAGTTGAGCTCAAAGTCATTAGGCAAGACCAGCCTAAACTTTTCCTCAGATCTGTTTCTGAACTTATTTTGTTACTCTCCTCCGGAGTGCCATGATGTGTGGTATCCGTGGGAAACCAGGCGGAGAGTGTCATGCCTTCTTTAATAAGGCTTGTAATTTTCCTATTGACTCTTTGGTTTAATTACATTACTCTATGCTGCCATCTAGTGGCCATTTTGTATAACTGCGCTATATCTATTTCAAAGTAGTTATTTAGAATAGCTGGTTAGATTTGGTACATGCAAGCCTCCCTACTTTCAATCCCATCAGGCCTTGCATCAGCTTCCTCCAGCCATTTCCTCTCTTTTCTATGAAGCAAGTACATCTGCTGCTAAGCTCTACACTAGCCATCCGGATCCATCTTCGGTATGTTTACTAATTGTGTCTTTAGCTAGATAGATAGGGAGGCACTAATTGTATGATCCTTATTAATTGCATTTTGTCTGTATCTGTTACAGTTTTACTCTATCTTGTATCAATAAAAGTTCAAAAGGATTCTACGCCTACTGGAATGCATTGGTATGAGAGGAGTTAACAGTGTGCCCAAATACACCTCAGTCACGTGTAGTGAGGGGCATAACAACTGTACTAACTAGAATGTAGTAAACAGGTATCTGCCTTATATGTATGTATTTGCACATAAATCTTCTTCTCCCCACACATACTTTCCCTCACCTTTTGTGGGCCTATAAGGTGTGTAAGAATCTGCTGCCCATCAACAGGAGGCAGCCTCTGGCAATCATTTTTTTATCAGGCAAAATACTTTTCTCAAATATAAGTTAGTCCCATATCTGCTGCCAACACACATTTTATTTTTTAAGAAAATTATCATATGTTGTGAATACACTGGCCAAACTCACAATAGTTCCTGAAATAGCTGAAGAGACTGATGCACAGTGAGTCACTTTTGAAAAACTGTCTTTTTGCAAAATGTCTTATTAATGGCATTAATCACCTCCTTGTTCCTGAGGCTATATATAACGGGATTTAACACTGGAGATGCAATGGCATACAAAGCCGATACAACTTTATCAGCTTCTAACTGGTTGCTGAAGGCAGGCCGTACATAGGTGTAGATGACTCCACCATAAAAGATAGTCACTACAGTAAGGTGGGAGGCGCAGGTTGAGAAGGCCTTCTTTTTTTTCTCAGCAGAACGAATTTTCATAATAGTGGAAATGATGTATGTATAGGAAATAACAGTGAGAATAAAACATATCATTCCCAGCAGAACATCGGATGCTACAATAACAATATCATTAACATATGTGTCAGAATTTGCCAACTTTAAAACTGGAGGAATTTCACAGAAAAAATGGTCAATGATGTTTTGCTCTCTAAAGCTGAGTTTCAATATGAGGCATGTATGAGTCATTGAGTTCACAGAGCCAAGGATCCAAGCAGCTCCTGCCAGACATACACATGCTGTCCTGCTCATTATTGTTTTGTACCTTAAAGGGAAGCATATTGCCACATACCTGTCATATGCCATAACTGTCAGAAGAATCAGTTCAGTACTTAAAGCAGCAGTGAATAGATATAACTGGGAGATACAGCCAGAATATGAGATGGTCTTCTTATCTATCACAAGTATCTGGAGCATCTTGGGGATAGCAGCCGTTGTGCAACAAATGTCCAGTATGGAAAGATTAATAAGAAAGAAATACATTGGAGTGTGAAGACGAGAATCTGAACTTATAACAATTGATATCAATATATTTCCAACGAATGCCATTATGTAAATCAGTAAGAATATGGTAAAGAAAAGAGGTTGGAGATTTGGGTAGTGGGAGAGCCCTACCAAAAGGAACTGCATGAAGGATGTTTGATTCATTTTGGATGACAAGATTTATTCCTGTAAAACACAAGTAAACATATAGGCCATATATTAACCCAGAATTTAAAAGAATTTACAAACAATTATATCCTATTTGATTTCTTACACGTTCAAGAACAGAGAAAAAAACAAACATGAAAAGGATACATGACTGATGGTCATTTCCATCTGCAGTGTGTTGCATTGAGGATACGGATAAACTGATGAGGGGTAGGTGCTTTGTATGGCAGAACATGCAAATAGATGCATCTAGATCTCTAGAGACATCTTTGGTAGCATGCACTGGTATAAATGTTAATTGTCATGTACATACAATATATGTATCAAATCACTGTTAGCAAACACCAAGTCATCTTAGCTCCCACCATAATCAGAAGTGCTAACTATGAAGACAGTGTGCTTTTCCTTGGTGGTCTAATATTTGTATGTGGGGGGAAAAAGTGCTGTAACACCTTATGTAAGAAAATATCTGTTTTGCATTTTTACTTTCAATGAGTAAATTCATTAAGTTGTTTATTTTAAAGAATTTAGTAAAAAAAATATTGGCCATCCCAAGTGCAGGTGGCAAGTGTGCACATTGTGTGTGATGTTGTGCACGCTTGTGTGTGAGAATACAGGCTTCTGAGTGTGCACTGCAGACTACAAGAAAGGATAAACACTGGACAAGTTGGGAACTGAGTCTACATTTGAAGTATACCGGTACTTTATTGTCACTATCTACGGTGAGAAGAGGATATGTAAATGGGCGGTGAGAGGAGAGTGCATGCTCTTCAGCTTTGAGACCTTTAAAATGCCCCAGCAGCATGTAAAGCATCTTTGTGGGATATCCCATGCAAGGCTATAAAAAATACATATTTATGCATTTAAATATTTGCTAAACATTTAAAAAATGGTAACTTTCGTGTTTGTGTTCTCTGTGCATAATTTTTAACCTACTTATACCCTACAGATCACTGGACCTGAGAAATACTAAGTGCCTTAAATACATCTACCTGAAAATGAATATTTCAGTATAAATTCAGTTAAAAACTGCTGCCACAGAGTTGTAAACTACAGGTTAAACTGAATTGTTATGTATTGTACTGGACAAATGTAAAGTGCTGGCGATGCCTTTAATGCATGCCAACCTAGAGATTGGTGCATAGCGAACTTCTGTGAGAGCTATGCTATATTTGGAAGAAATAGCTGCAGGTTGCATGCAATATAGGAAACAAGGGGTTACAAGGAAAAGACTGTAGAGAACTGTACTTCTCAGGAGCACACAACACCCATTCACAACTGAACTGGCTTACCCAGCTCTTCTTTCAAGACATGTTTGACACTTTTTTTATTGTTGGGTTAGCCTTGATGGTCTAAGCTTTTTCTCATATTTTACTAAAACCTTTCAACTGACAGGTTCTGCTAAGGTGGATAATTCTTTTCACACATGTATGCTCTGCATATGAAAACAGTGCTTCACCGCTGTATTTCATTTATTTTTTTTTTGGTAAGAGTTGAAGTTCTATTTCTCCAGAGGGAGATGGCTGGGAAAAGGCAGTTGGGAACCTGTGGATGACAGCTACCTCATGCCTTCCATACTGAAATAGTACTCAGCATAGAAGAGGTGAGTGGGTACGGTGCTTTTGGGCCCCTGAGGGGGAACAATTAAAGGGCTTTAAGCGAGTTTAGAATAGCAGCTTACAGCATGGATGCTGAGTTGCTGATATCGGGGTTGAATAACCAGCTCACAGTCAGCAGATGGGTAGCCAAAAAATGATCCATGGAAGTCTGCCATTGCCAGCTCTACCTGTAAGATGGGTCTTAGTGAATGTAGATAGTTTTTATCAGGAGGCTTGCGTGCCCCTAGAGGGAAGCGGTCAATAGCTGAGTGAGAGTTTTAAAAAAGAGTTTTTGGTATCCAAGTTAGTATGTTTCAAAAGTGGTAGGTAAATTTAGGCAAGATTTTCAGTTTTAAAGATTGATACATCTAATTAGGGAGAAGGACAGGTTTCTCCATACTTTCTGTTTTGCCTTTACCTCCTAAAGTACTGGCAACAAATTAAAGCTAAATGTGATTAGTGGATTTGTCACTAAAAAGTCTAGATAGGTAAAATTCACAACCCATTGTATTTACAGGGTAACGTCTGAAGCATTTCTGGCTCCAGGCATGACTGAAAAGGGAAGATTGACACAAAAATTCTAGTGAAATCATTTAGTAATTACAATAGTACTTGCAAGGGAGGCACAGCATCATTTAGAAATACAGGGCTATCTGCTCCTGTAACCAGCCCACTTTTAGGTTTCTTATAAGTGGTGTGACCAAGAGGAATATACTGCTAAATTACAGAATAATTCTATTTGCAGAAATGTGCTTAATATTGTTAAAGAGGACATTTCATTGTACTTTTGTCTACAGTATTAGTATATCATTATTGAAAAAAAAATAGTTGTCTCTGTTCAGGTATAGGGGGGTTGACTTGATTGAGTATCTGCATGTTTTTTAGGCATAAACTTTGTAGAAATAAATAGGTCAGATATGTTAACAATCTTTGCACAACCATGATCATTCCAATGATACTCTCTGACATTGATTTGGACATTGCACAACAACAACCAGCATGAGTAAACTACCTGATTTCATCTGAGTTGCATATGGAGTGGTTTATGGAGTATTTCATTTACTCTAAAAATCAATGCATTTTTGTCTGCTGTGGCAAAATATTAACATGAAAAATAATCTGTAAATTTGTATCCTTTTGAAATTTATTATGAAAATACATGTAAAGTATAATAGAAAGTAAGCTGCATGATATATGTTAATTTGTATACAACTGCACAAATAAAATATATGTTTGTATGTGGTCAGTTTACCATTATTAACATCAAAATAAATTACATTTACATTTACAATATTTCCATAAATTTACATTCTTTTTTTTTCAAATAATGAACACGTAAGCAACTTTGTCATCTCAGATGATGATCTTTTCATTTAGATTCTCCTGGCTGGATGAAAAAAAAAATCTATCTGCACATGGCCTGTGGAATATTGGAAAATCCTACTAACCTGTGTGTTCTGATGAGTCACTTCTGTGTAATTAATAAAATTGGTAAAACGTGGACAGTATTTATAGCTCTCTACATAAAAAAAAATGTTTAGTCTTTCCTCTGTGTCATTCCCAGTGCACCGGGAACAAAAGGGAAACAAATGGTTTTACAAAAATAATTGACCAGTGTACATCTCTGCTATAATTTGAGTTTACGTAAGAAAGGGAATAGTACCATTCCCATAATGTTACAGAATAACATGTTTTTCTAAATGTTATGACAAACAAAGGCACTTAAAGAAGCTCTCCAATTTAAAAGAAAAATGTTGTATAGACAACCAGTTACAAATTGACATTTGTAATAACCTATTTCTCTATTCTTAATTTGTTATAAAAGTGAAACCCCATGTCTAAAGGGATATATGTGCTTTATTTCCCCTCTATTCTCTCCCCTTCAAAGCAAAAATCACCCCAGCTGAGGGAGTGATTTTTGTTGTATCCTTAAAGCTGAAATCTGGATCAAAATTTTAATACATCTTTATAAAGGTGATTTTTGTTTATTTGTGTGCACATTTTTACAGGCACAAAGAAATCAAGACTTTTGTTTCTCATTCAAAGGAGTTTCTTCCCCTAAGATCTGCTGTATAAGGTTTGTGGCGCTATGTCCTGGAGGATAGGGCCGATCCTAGGGTCACAGACGCCTGGGTGCAGAAATATTTGTGGTGCCCCCACATTGGCATGGTCATCGTACTAACTCCTCCCCTTTACAAATGTTTCTATTTCAACGACTCAAACACAGAGATGCTCCTCTAAGGAGTCTTTGTTACCCTGGGATCCTCCCACGATCTCTTAACAATAAACAACATTCAGAAGAAGAAGCAGAGTACTTCAGTGGGACCTGGAGGGGGGTCTCTGTAATGGACACAGAGAGGACTTCTATTAGAGAGTCTATTTGAAAGAGCCCCCAGACATACTGCAGACATACTACAGGAGATGGGTAGAGATTGCAGGCATGATACAGGAGATGCTTAGAGAACGCAGACATGATACAGGAGATGGTCAGAGACTGCAGACATGATACAAGAGATCAATGCAGCCTCATCAGTGCCCATCAAATGCAGCCTTATCAGTGCCCACCAAATGCAGCCTTATCAGTGTCCACCAAATGCAGCCTAATCAGTGCCCATCAAATGCAGCCTACCAGTGCCCACCAATTGAAGCCTACCAGTGCCCACCAATTGCAGCCTACCAGTGCCCACCAAATGCAGCCTTATCAGTGCCCACCAATTGCAGCCTCATCAGTGCCCATCAAATGCAGCTTATCAGTGCCCATCAAATGCAGCTTACCAGTGCCCATCAAATGCAGCCTACCAGTGCCCACCAATTGCAGCCTACCAGTGCCCACCAATTGCAGCCTACCAGTGCCCATCAAATGCAGCCTACTAGTGGCCACCAAATTCCGCCTACCAGTGCCCACCAAATGCAGCCTATCAGTGTCAGTGGATCACACAGAGCGGCGATCTCCTGCTGTCATGGAGCTTGGAATTGAATCGCCCGAGTGGCCACTGTAACAAAGTCCCGCCTCCTAGACCGACTCGTGGCTTCTATGGTACACGTCACACCAATTCAATTTCACGGCTTTGGATCAATGTTGCATCTATCACAGGAGCCGGTCTAGGAGGTAGGACTTTGTTTCAGTGCCGCTGGGCATTTCAGACCAAAGCTTGTGCAGTGTATGTGACATACACAAGGAGAGAAGGAGGGAGGGGAGTACTCCGGCACTCAGGGCAGGTGCAAGGATTTTTGACTACCTAGGTGAAGATGCATTTTGCCGCCCCCCCAACCCATTCGCACCGTCCTCTTCCCTGTCTAAAACCAAACTGTCACCTCCTTCACAGTGCGCCTGTAATGTGATGGGGCACAATGTGAAGCATGTCACATATCACTGAAAATGAAGCTGTGCTGAACTTCCACTAAACGGCAGTGTGTAATGAGGGGGTGGGGTTATGCATTCCTCGCTTCCCCTCACTGGCCACAGGCAGTTGAGGCCAACTAAAACTTCCAATGGCTGGGTTCCCCCATAAGCAAACTCCCAGATCACACCCCACAGATGCTCCCACTTTGATCACACCCCCCCAGATTTCCCCACCCTAATTATACTCCCATATACCCCCCCACCCTGATCACACCTCCCCGGAGATCCCTACTAGGGGTGGGGAAACGGTTCGGCCCAAGCATAAGTTCAGGCCGAATTTTCATTGTTCAGACGTTCTGTGAACATCCGAACAAACGAGTCGTTCAGCCGTTTGTTCGCCCCCCCGAACTGACCACAATGCATTGCAGTGCTGAACATTGCATTGCAAGCCCTGATTGGCTGAAGCAGTAAAAGTTTCAGCCAATCAGGGCACAAAGCACTGTCAGAGTCATGATTGAACACTGTCATCATGACTATATCCAATCATGGCTCATCCCCGCCCCACAGTATAAAAGTATTCTTTCAATGGCAGCCATTCAATTGTCAGTGTAGAATATTAGTTTAGTGTCAGTCTAGGGATAGTAGTGAGGAGGACCCTCATTCAGCTTTGCATAGTGTGCAGCTAGAGTAGGGACAGCTCAGATAGTTTCACTGTAGTATAGCAAGACCCTTTCATTCATACATACATTAGTGTAGAGTAGGGACAGCTCAGATAGTTGCAGTGTATATAGTGAGACCGTGTCAGTAATCTTTACAGTAGTGTATAGTTAGAGTAGGGACAGTTCAGATAGCTTCAGTGTAGTGACGGTTGAACACCATCTATTTGATTGTGTTACTGCCAGTTTAACGCCATATAGTTTTGTGTGCGTTACTGCCAGTTTAACGCCATTTATTGCTGTGTGTGTTACTGCCAGTTTAACGCCATGTAGTTTTGTGTGCGTTACTGCCAGTTTAACGCCATGTAGTTCTGTGTGCGTTACTGCCAGTTTAACGCCATATAGTTTTGTGTGCGTTACTGACAGTTTAACACCATATAGTTCTGTGTGCGTTACTGCCAGTTTAATGCCATATAGTTTTGTGTGCATTACTGCCAGTTTAACGCCATTTACTTCTGTGTGCGTTACTGCCAGTTTAACGCCATGTAGTTTTGTGTGCGTTACTGCCAGTTTAACGCCATATAGTTCTGTGTGCGTTACTGCCAGTTTAACGCCATATAGTTTTGTGTGCGTTACTGCCAGTTTAATGCCATATAGTTTTGTGTGCGTTACTGACAGTTTAACACCATATAGTTCTGTGTGCGTTACTGCCAGTTTAATGCCATATAGTTTTGTGTGCATTACTGCCAGTTTAACGCCATTTACTTCTGTGTGCGTTACTGCCAGTTTAACGCCATGTAGTTTTGTGTGCGTTACTGCCAGTTTAACGCCATATAGTTCTGTGTGCGTTACTGCCAGTTTAACGCCATATAGTTTTGTGTGCGTTACTGCCAGTTTAATGCCATATAGTTTTGTGTGCGTTACTGATAGGGATAAGCTTCGAGTTTGAGTCGAACCCATGTTCGACTCGAACATCGCATGTTCGACCGCTCGTCGACTTGCGAACGATATGGGCCGTTCGCGACAAATTCAATTGGTATGTCACAGCCCATAATTCACTGCGGCATCGCAGTGCATTGCTGGCTGATAATTGGCCAAGCATGCACTATGACCCAGATGCTTGGCCAATCACAGCGCCGTCTGTACAGACAGCCGTAATTGGCTCAGGTGGTTTAGTACACGCCCCACACTATATAAGGCCGCCTGCACGTTGGCCCTGTGTAGTGTGTTCCAGCGTTGAGAGAGAGATAGAGAGAGAGACAATGTCATTTGATTTAAGTTAGATAGAGTAGGCAGGCGAGTCAGTTAGCTGCACTTACAGTGTATTGTGTATATATATATATATGCATCCTAGGTGTTGCACCTAAAGCTACCTGAAGAAAATTGGTGGTGTTCCTCTGATCCTATTAGTACCGCAGGCAGCTGCAGTATTTACAGTTAGTGTAGTGCGTCCTCTGCACAGTGTGCACCTAAAGCTACCTGAAGAAAATTGGTGGTGTTCTTCTGATCCTATTAGTACCGAAGGCAGCTGCAGTATTTACAGTTAGTGTAGTGCGTCCTCTGCACAGTGTGCACCTAAAGCTACCTGAAGACAATTGCTGTTGTTCTGATCCTATTAATACCACAGGCAGGCAGCTGCAGTAGTTACAGTTAGTGTAGTACGTCCTCTGCACAGAGTGCACCTAAAGCTACCTGAAGACAATTGTTGTTGTTCTGATCCTATTAATACCACAGGCAGTCAGCTGTAGTATTTACAGTTAGTGTACTGCGTCCTCTGCACAGTGTGCACCTAAAGCTACCTGAAGAAAATTGGTGGTGTTCTTCTGATCCTATTAGTACCACAGGCAGGCAGCTGCAGTATTTACAGTTAGTGTACTGCATCCTCTGCACAGTGTGCACCTAAAGCTACCTGAAGACAATTGCTGTTGTTCTGATCCTATTAATACCACAGGAAGGCAGCTACAGTATTTACAGTTAGTGTACTGTGTCCTCTGCACAGTGTGCACCTAAAGCTACCTGAAGAAAAGTGGTGGTGTTCTTCTGATCCTATTAGTACCACAGGCAGGCAGCTGCAGTATTTACAGTTAGTGTACTGCGTCCTCTGCACTGTGTGCACCTAAAGCTGCCTAAAGACAATTGCTGTTGTTCTGATCCTATTAATACCACAGGCAGGCAGCTGCAGTATTTACAGTTAGTGTACTGTGTCCTCTGCACAGTGTGCAACTAAAGCTACCTGAAGACAATTGCTGGTGTTCTCATACTAATAATACTACAGGCAGGCAGTTGATTCTTCTAGCTGCAGTATCAGTATATATATATACATCCCAGCTTTGTGCAGCTACATCTCACTACAGGCTGTTAGAATGTCTGGAAGGCCAACAAGGGGAGGCAGACAGTCACAAGCCAATAAAAGAGGGCAAGCAGGCTCTGTGTCTAGAGACAACAGTGCTGGTCGTGGAGATGATGCATCATCATCAGCACATGGCCGGGGGACACGCTTGTCTTTTTTTTCGGCAGCTGGCCATGTTGAGCCGCAACATGCCGAAGACTTGGTAGAGTGGATGACCAAACCGTCCTCATCCTCCTCATCCTCTCTCACCCAGGCTCAAGGTACTTTGTCTGGCAAAGCAGCTGCCAATGTGCCTCTTCCCTCCGCTCAATGGCATCAGTCACTCCTTCCCTAGCCTCACCATGTCCACCTGAGGAGTCCCCCGAACTGTTTGACCACAGTGTTGGGTACATGCTCCAGGAGGATGCCCAGCGTTTCGAAGGCTCCGATGATGGTACCCAGCTAGAGGAAGGCAGTAACGTGAGCCCAGAGAGAGGGGGTGCCCCAAAAAGGACAGCAATCTGGCAGTTATGTTCCCCCAGCTGCAGCATACTGCCAGGTTTGCTTCAGTGATGAGGAGGGAGGGGATGATGAGGTCACTGACTCCACGTGGGTGCGGCACATCTCCAACGAGGAAGGATGCCCTCCAGGGGCCAGCTTAAGGGCAGCACACCGACTGCAGGGCGCTGCTGTCTCTGCGTGTTATTCCAAAAAGTTCTTTGGTTTGGGCCTTTTTTGAGACGAGTGCATCAGATCCCACTGCTGCTATTTGCAACATATGTCTCAAGCGTATCTCGCATGACCAAAACATCACCCACTTGGGCACCACATGCTTGACCAGGCATATGTCAACCTGCCATGCAGTTGGTTGGCAAACGTACCTAAAAGACCCACACCAAAGAACAAAGAGGACCTCTCCTTGCTCCTCATCAGCTGGGATCTCCAACCCCACTATACCTTCAGTCATCTCTGAAACCTGCACTAAGAGGAATGAAGGTGTAGAATTAGGTGTGTCACAGCCAAGTACTTGCGGGCAATCTGCTATCGGTACACCGATGTCAGATTGTACCAGGCAAATTTCCCTGCCCCAGCTGCTGTACCGCCCAAAGAAGTTCACTCCCAGTCATCCACTTGCCCAGTGGTTGAATGCTAGCTTGGCTAAATTGCTAGGACTTCAACTGCTGCCTTTTCAGTTGGTATACTCTGCCCCCTTCCATGAGTTTATGGAATGTGCGGTTCCTCAGTGGCAGGTTCCCAAATGCCACTTTTTCTCATGGAAGGCGATTCCGGCTCTCTACCGGCATGTGGAAGGCAATGTCTTGGCCTCGCTGGACAGCGAGGGCCCATTCCAGCGCCCACCAAGAGTAACTGTGAGGACTTACAGAATTGTGGCACCAGCACCACCACCACCACCAAAGGCCCAATTTTTCTACCACTGTTCAACAATGGCATGTAATTGCAATTCTTGATCTAATGTTTCACAGCAGGGTCCGTTCCTGCGCCCACCAAGAGTAACTGTGAGGGCTCATAGTGTTGTGGCAACACCAACACTTAAGGCCCCAATTTCTGCAGAGTATATAGGGCAGGCCCCTACTTTCAAACATCCAACTTACAAATGACTCCTACTTGCAAACGGAAGGAGACAACAGGAAGTGAGATGAAATCTACCCCTAGGAAGGGAAATTCTCTCCTGTAATAGGGCGTACACACGGTCGGACTTTGTTCGGACATTCCGACAACAAAATCCTAGGATTTTTTCTGACGGATGTTGGCTCAAACTTGTTTTGCCTACACACGGTCGCACAAAGTTGTCGGAATTTTCCGATCGACAACCACGCGGTCACGTACAAGACGTACGACGAGACTAGAAAAGGTCGGTTCAGAACCAAGCGCGGCACCCTTTGGGCTCCTTTTGCTAATCTCGTGTTAGTAAAAGTTTGGTGAGAGACGATTCACGATTTTTCAGACTCGTGGCTTTCAGATCGTTTTCTGCCGTTCAGTTTGTGCTTGTGGGTTTGTATCTGCTCTTCAGTGCGTGCAAGCAAGTTCCGCGTGACTTTAGGTAGTCATTGTATTCTTGTTCGTTCGTTACTGGTTTTCAGGTCGCTCTTCACAGGCCTTGCTGTTCTTCAGTGCGTTCTGTTACTTCGTTCTGAGCAGCCAACCATTTTCTAGCCATGTTTCATATGCGTACTCCTCGTAGAGTTCGTGCTGTGCGGGGGCTTGGTGTTGGGGTCCTGACCTTGATACAAGTCCAGTCCATGAACAGGGTGGGGAGGAGTTCATGGACCAAGAATTGGTTGCTTCAGCGTGACCAGTTCTGTCATATGCCTTTGCTCCGTGAGATCCGTGAGAATAATCCTGATGATTTCAGGAACTTTCTCAGGATGACGCACCCCGTGTTTCACTGTCTGTTGGCTTCGCTGACCCCCTATATCAGCAGGCAGGATACCTGCATGAGGCAAGCCATCACTGCGGAGCAGAGGTTGGTCACTACCTTGCGGTATTTGGCCACAGGGAGAAGTCTGCAGGACTTGAAGTTCTCGACAGGCATCTCCCCTCAGGCTCTGGGTATCATCATCCCAGAGACCTGTTCTGCCATCATACAGGTCCTGCAGAAGGAGTATATGAAGGTAAGATTTTTATCCTTTTATCTCACATTTTATTGTATTTAATGTTTGATAATATCTTGTATTTCTTTCCTCATTCCCTAATTACCATGATTGTAATATGCTGTGAATGTCCCCTTTGTTCTCATGCATGCTGGATTGTTATGTAATTATTATTTTAGGTCCTTCATACATATTTGCCCTTCAATAACCTCTCCAGCATGGTGTCTCCTGCCCTATATTCACCTCATGTAGTCACTTAACAATGTATTTTATCAGCTCTATAGTAGTGCTTTACCCCAAACACCCCCTAAAATGTTTTGAAATGTTATTTTTTATTTAAATTCAGGCAGAGTGCCAGAGGGTTTTTTTTTGTGGTGTCCCCAAATTTTTTGTAACCCTCCCTCCCCCAACTGCTAAGTCAGCTGATCCCAATTCTCTATCCTCAATCATCTATCTGCTGACTTTGCCAAACCCATACACACTATACCCACCTCTTTACTGGTCAGATGTATGGATGAATTCCCCAAAGCATGTAGTGCAAGGGCCTGCCTGTATACTTTCCAATGGTACTGTTTAAAGTTTTTGTATCCTATTATTATCTTGATAGGTAATAGCAGAATGTTCAAATGTGCTCAAATGTGTACAGTGTGTATTTATATCTTTGTATTATGACACTTCTTACCTGTCCAGTGGGCTGCCAATAGTGTAACTAAGGAGGGGCTGTTCCAAGTAATACCCATTATTTAGGCATTCATCTCTCAATGAAGTGAAGAGGGTTACCTGTCCAAGAGTTCCCCCCCCTATAATGTTAGAAATGGCCCATGAGGGGGGGAGGGGGAATATGATAGGTGTACCTTATACTTTGTTGTTGTTAAATTCCCCTTAATAAATGCTATCTGGAGGTTGCCCAATAATGTTTGTGTCTAATCTGCTTGCCATGTTTCTGTGAAAAAATAGTAATGTTTATTGTTTTTTCCTCAACAGTTTCCTTCAACGCCACAGGAATGGCAGACTGTGGCCTCCCACTTTGCCCAGCAGTGGGACTTTCCTAACTGCGGAGGGGCAATTGATGGGAAACACGTCCACATCGTCCCACCACCCAACTCGGGGTCGTACTATTATAATTACAAGGGGTTTAATAGTATAGTGATGTTGGCGGTGGTGTCGGCTAATTACGACTTCTTGTATGTGGACGTGGGGAAGAATGGCCGGATGTCCGATGGTGGAGTGATCGCCCAGACGGAGTACTACAGGCGTCTCCAGAATGGCAGCTTGGACTTGCCACCTCCAGAGGACAATGTTGAAGGTCTCCCATTTGTGTTCGTTGCTGATGAAGCATTTGCGCTGGGGGACCACCTGATGCGGCCATTCCCGATGAGGACCCTCACCCCGGAACAGAGGGTTTTTAATTACCGGCTGGCCAGAGCCCGAAGAGTGGTGGAGAACACATTTGGAATCCTGGCCAGCCGGTTCCGATTATTTCTGACACCCATCCATATGGCGGAGTATAAACTGAACCATATAATACTTGCCTGCTGTGTTCTCCATAATTTTTTAAGAAAACATTCAGCCAACTATGCTGGCTCAGTTGGGCCTGAGGCCGGAATCCCAAATCCATCAACACTGACGGCGCTTGAAAGTGGCCGTCCTGGCTTGCCCTCCCTGAGTGCCCGTGATGTCCGGTTACGCTACCTGGAGTTCTTTGCAGGTAGGGGGGCTATCAATATGCCAGACAATCTGTGAAACCTTTTTCAAATAAAAAACAAACAAAAGAAATTCTTTGTGGACATTTACTGCTTGTGTTTGTTTTAGCTGACCCTGACAGAAATGTGTTGAGTGCAGAAAATGTCGTGATTGGGTAACCTTATAAAAAACAGTGTTGGCTGGTACTTCCTAAATGCAAAAACACATTTCACTACAAGTGCACTTGCAACTGCACTGAACCTGCACTTGTAGTGCAAAGTGTATTTGCCCTTAGGAAATAACCCCCATTTTTGCATAAAACAGCAATCACATCACCCCAAAAGTGTTGTAGTGTTGAGACAATAATCCACACAGTCTTGAGTAAGGCACTTTTTTATACCTGCACAATCACATGTGCATTTACGAAAGGTTTATAAAACAAACCAACATGTTTGTTGTATAACAATTTTTGCAGTAGCATTATCAAAAATCGAAATATCCATTTCAGATAAAACAGGCCTGTGTAAAACCAACAAGAAAGCCAAAAAACTTGAACTTACAAAGTTCACATTAGGTAAAACCTGAAGGCTATATCAGACATCAGTATTTAAGAACTGGGTTTGATATAGCGTTCAGATGGGGGGAAATCACCCCTGGAAAAGCCAAATTTGGAAGATGCACACCAATTTACGAATGTCAACATGTGCTATCTGCCATCAGGGGGGATCAAGGGACGTGTTTTGGGGGAGCAAGCCCTTCCTCAATGCGACTTTATAATTGAGGAAGGGGTTGCACCCCCAAAACGCATCCATTGATCTCCCGTGATGGCAGATAGCACATGTTGGCACACTGTGTGCATCCTCCAAATTTGACTTTTCTAAACATTGAAAAAATTTTTGGAAGATTGGACCACAATAATAAAACAGGTGATTTTGTGGGGTTTAAATTCGCCCCAAAACATCAATGATGTTATTATTTTTTTTAATAACATCATTGATTTTTTGCTTGATGTTTTGCAGTTCGGCATTACACCCCATGATCTCCCCGATCAGGATCTGGGCACTTTCAGAAGTAAAGCGTTCTCTATCCCTCACATCACGATCACCTAAAAAGAGATAAAGAACAAAAAAAAAGGTCTCAAAAATCTGCCACCATCCATCTCTTTTACCTGAGCCTGTGGTCGCAGACACTCACCTGTTGTGGTGCCAATCTCCACCACGTCTTCTTCTTCCTCCTGCTCAGCATCTTGTGTTTGCGGTATTTCCCCTTCTTCCAGAGGTGGGGGGTCTGTGTTCTCCTGGGATGAGGGGTGTCCTCCGAGTCTTTTCTCCCCAATGTAAAACAAAAATGGTATACTTAGCACACAGATATTTGATGGCAGAACTAGAAATAGGAAACATTGCTTGGAAGTGGGGTACAATTGTCTATTTTAGCCGAGTTCCAAGATGTATATTTTTTAGTGTCCTTTGTCAACCTGCAATACTTTACCTGTTTGGTACAAGCTTCACAGATGTAGCCCCCCCTATAGTATACACTGGAGCACCTGTGTGCCCCCCCTAATAAAAATGGTGTTCTTGTGTCCCACACTAGTGCTCCAGTGTCCAGATGTGAAAACAGCTGCTCAGAGTCCTCTCCTTACACACAATCTAGTTGGCATTTCATTCTAGTAACAAACCCATCTACACAAACAAATATTTGGCATCCAAGTAGGCCCCAAAAAATGTGTGAAAATGCATATGGCCTAAACAATGGTGTTCTAGAGGCCGAAAGAAAAATGTTTGATACGAACGAATAATGGGCACATGAACATTAAAGTTGCCCTTTTAAACGTTACAATTAATAAAAGCATATGGAGCAGAGAACGGAATAAAGACAGAAAGAATAGGAACACAGCACAACTACTTACTTTTTTGCAGCACTCTCCGGATCTTTCGGTACTGCTCTGGCTCTCTCAACTTCAGGTCCGACCACCGCTTCCTGAGCTGATCTTTCGATCTTCGTACCCCAAAATTCCTCTCAAGACTCCTGACCACTTTCGCCATGATCTTGGCCTTTCGGATGTTCGGGTTGGGGTAAGGCCCATATTTTCCGTCATAGTCGGACTTCTTCATGATATCGACCATCTCCAACATCTCCCCAAACGACATATTTGTGGCCTTAAAATGTCTCCTTCTGGATCGGGACATGCCTGGATCCGGCCTTTCCTCCTCCTCCTCCTCGTTGCTAGAATTAGCACGCACCTGCTGTAACTCCGCCATGTGCTCTTCACCCACTGCGCCGAACGAAAAGGGGCAGGGAATAGACTAGAAAGAACGTCAGGGGCGGGCGGAGTTACACACATGCACAGTGTGTATAAAGCGTAACACGCGTGCGTATTACGTACGATCTGTGAGCGGAGGAAGGAGCATTGGACGCGCCGATCTTAAGAACGAAAGTAAGAGACAAACTTGTGCCTATACTGCTTCTAGATTGAGGCCTATATTGTAACAAGATTAGGAGAGTTTTGTCTGACATTAGGCTTTGTCTTGTGTTGTGTCTTGCAGTGAACATGGATATCTTAATGAAAGACAATGACTTCATGTCAGTATTTGTAGAGATGCTAAGTGAGCTGCCCTGTCTGTGGGAGATTACCCACCCCCATTTCAAGAACCAAGCAAAGAGGAAGGCAGCACTGGAGCAATTGTGTGAAATTGTGAAGCAGGTGATCCCCACGGCAGACATCACTTATTTAAAGATTTTCATTGGTGGCCTGAGGAGCACATATCTGAGGGAGCGCAAGAAAGTCCTGGATTCACAGAGATCCGGAGCAGCAGATGACATCTATGTCCCCAGGATGTTGTACTACGACAGGCTGCACTTTCTGGCAGGCCAAACTGAACCCAGGCCATCCCTCTCCAGTCTTCCTTCCACGCTTCCTTCCCCCCCCGGCTGAGGCTTCTGACGCCCAACCTGGGCCTTCCAGGTCACATGTGGAGGAGCCCAGATTGAGCCAGGTATAGCATTCCTCTAAATATTTCTGCTTGTCCAATCAATGATGTTAACTAGATGTTAGTTGGGAGTACTAATTTAGGATTGTGATTGATGATGCAAAACATTACAACCATGTCCCTTTTTCATACACAGGGAAGTCTCAGCCAGGAGGTGGCCGGGCCGAGCCGGCTGGCTGATATCAAGGTCCCTCCACCCCCCCTGAAAAGAGAAAGTGGCAGTAGGAAGAGTACCCTAGAGGAGGCTGCTATAGCATTCTTTTGGAGGGCTACAGAGGTCCTGGGAGCACCACACACCATGGAGGAGAACATTGCTGCCTTCATAGCCTATAAAATGCAGAGGATGGAGGAGGGCCAAAAAGTCTTGTCTGAGGCCCTCATATCGGAGGCTCTGGAGAAAGGTATGAGGGGCCAAATTACGCCTCACGCACATCTTGGGGATGGTCCTCCTCCTCCTCCTGCAGGTCCTCCTCCTCCTCCCTCTCCTCCAGGTCCTCCCAGTCCTCCTCCAGATCCCCCCAGTCCTCCTCCTCCTCCAGGTCCTACTCCTCCTCCTGCCACATCTCCAACTGCACAGCCACAGCCCGGAAGGAAGCGTGGAAGGAAGACCAGACAGTGATTGCCCTGGGTTCAGTCTGGTCGGCCAAAAAATGCAGCCTCTTGTGGTACCACAGCCTGGGGACACAGATGTCATCTGCTGCTATCCGGATCTCTGCGAATTCTGGACCAGACTGGCCTCCCTTACATATGGACTCCTCAGGCCACCAATTTTGATGTTGAAGAATTGATGTCTGCCGTGGGGGTCCCAGGCTTCGCTAATTTCTCCTGTTGATCCAGTGTTGCCTTCCTCTTTGTTTGGTTCTGATCCCTTAATAGAGGATTTTTGTTTTGAATTATACTCTCCTATGTGTTTTACTTCAAAAAGGACAGTTGGTTTGTGAGGATTCAGGTACATTTCAAATATACAATGTGAAATGAACAAGGGACACCAACACCAAACAATCTCCTTGAAATTAAATAATAAAAGATATCAATGGTGTTGGGGTAACTTGACACACAAAACACACACAAAAATATTCGGGAGTAAAAATAAAAATAACATTGAACAAAGATCAGCCTTGGCAAAAATCCAAACATTAACCACTTGACAACTGGGCACTTAAACCCCCTTCCTAACCAGACCAATTTTCAGCTTTTGGTGCTCTCACATTTTGAATGACAATTACTCAGTCATGCAACACTGTATCTATATGAAATTTTTGTCCTTTTTTTCACACAAATGGAGCTTTCTTTTGGTGGTATTTAATCACCGCTGGGTTCTTTATTTTTTGCGCCGTAAAAGAAAAAAGACCGAAAAATCTGTAAAAAAATACATTTTTCTTCATTTCTGTTATAATATTTTGCAAATTAGTAATTTTTCTTCATATATTTTGGCCAAAATTTATACCGCTACATATCTTTGGTAAAATTAACCCAAATCGGTGGATATTATTTGGTCTTTGTGAAAGTTATAGAGTCCAAAAGCTATGGTGCGAATATCTGAAAATTGATCACACCTGAAGTACAGAGGGCCTATCTCAATTCTTGAGACCCTAACATTCCAGAAAAGTACAAATACCCCCCAAATGACCCCTTTTTGGAAAGAAGCCATTCCAAGGTATTTAGAAAGATGCATGGTGAGTTTTTTGAAGTTGTCATTTTTTCCCACAATTCTTTGCAAAATCAAGGTTTTTTTTTACTTTTTTTTTTTCCCACAAAATTGTCATATTAGCAGGTTATTTCTCACACACCGCATATGCATACCACAAATTACACCCCAAAACACATTCTGCTATTACTCCCGAGTACGGCGATACCACATGTGTGAGACTTTTACACAGTGTGGCCACATACAGAGGCCCAACATGCAGGGGAGCACCTTCAGGCGTTCTGGAGCACCCAGGCCAATTCTGACATTTCTCTCCTGTAAAAATCATCATTTATTAGCTAGAAAATTACATAGAACCCCAAAACATTATATATGTTTTTTTAGCAAAGACCCTAGAGAATACAATGGCGGTCGTTGCAACTTTTTATCTCGCACGGTATTTGTGCAGCAATTTTTTTAACGCGTTTTTTTGGGAAAAAAAACTGTTTTGTGCTTTACAAAAACCAAAACAGTAAAGTTAGCCTAATGTTTTTGCATAATGTGAAAGATGAAGTTACGCCGAGTAAATAGATACCCAACATGTTACCTTTCAAAATTGCACGCGCTTGTGGAATGGTGCCAAACTTTGCTACTCAAAAATCCCCATAGGCGACGCTTTAAAATTTTTTACTGGTTACACGTTTTGAGTTACAGAGGAGGTCTAGGGCCAAAATTATTGCTCTCGCTCTACCGATCGCAGCGATACCTCACATGTGTGGTTTGAACACCGTTTTCATATGTGGGCGGGACTTACATATGCGTTCGCTTCTGCATGCGAGCACACAGGGACAGGGGCGCTTTAAATTTTTTTTTTTTTTTTTTTATTGTTCATTTTACTTTATTTATTTTAGTTTGATGCTTTTTTCCAAAAAAAAAAAATTTTGACCACTTTTATTCCTATTACAAGGAATATAAACATCCTTGTAATAGGAATATGGCATGACAGGTCCTCTTTACAGTGAGATATGGGGTCAATAAGACCCCACATCTCACCTCTAGGCTGGGAAGCCTGAAATTAAAAAAAAAAAAAAAAAAAACGATCCTGGCTTCGATCGTAGCGGTGAGTCGGTAGAAGCGCGGGAGGGGGGGACATCCCCTCTCGCCTCCCGTACGAACGATCAAGCAGTGGAACAGCTGCCATGATCGTTCTCATGATATCTGAATGATGCCTGTAGCTGCAACCATCATTAAGATATCTCCGCACAAAGTCAAGGACGTTGTATGACGGCCGGCGGGCGGGAAGTGGTTAAAACGCTTTTTTTTTTTTTTTAACACAAAGTTGTCCATTTATACAATATTTCTACCACATAACATGTACATACCAAAAATGACACCCCAAAATAGATTCTCCTGCTCCTCCTGAGTACTGCGATACCACATGTGTGAGACTTCCACAGCCTGGCCACATACAGGGGCCGAGTACAGCTGAGCATGGCTCAGCATGGCAGGGTATGGCGGGGTATTGCGGAGTATGGCGGGGTATTGCGGAGTATGGTGGGGTATGGCAGGGTATTGCGGAGTATGGCGGAGTATTGCGGGGTATGGCGGAGTATGGCGGGGTATTGCGGAGTATGGCGGGGTATGGCAGGGTATTGCGGAGTATGGCGGGGTATTGTGGGGTATGGCGGAGTATGGCGGGGTATGGCGGAGTATGGTGGGGTATGGCGGAGTATGGCGGGGTATGGCGGAGTATGGCGGGGTATGGTGGGGTATGGCAGAGTATGGCGGGGGCATGGCAGAGTATGGCGGGGGCATGGCAGAGTATGGCGAGGGCATGGCAGAGTATGGCGGGGGGCATTGCAGAGTATGGCGGGGGCATTGCAGAGTATTGCACAGCATTGCAGAGTATTGTGGGGGCATTGCAGAGTATTGCACAGCATTGTAGAGTATTGTGGGGGTATTGCAGAGTATTGCACAGCATTGCATAGTAGTGAGGGATGGCTGAGCATGGATGGATGGATGGCTGGATGTCTCTGTGCAGTGCTGTGGGCACTACACATACAGCCCACAGCGCTGCAGACATCCATCCATCCCCCTCCCCGCTCACTGTGTACCGATCGGTACACAGGAGGGGAGGAGAGGAACCGGCGTCATCAGATGACGCCGGTCTGTTTACATGTGATCGCGCCGTCATTTGACGGCGTGATCACATGGTAAACGGCCGCGATCAGCGGCCATTTACCGGGATCCGTGATGCCAGAGGACCCGGCGGTCACGGATGTGTTCCAGTGGGCACGCGAGATGGGAATTCTGGGAGGACGTCATAGTACGTCCTCCCAGAGTTATCCAACCGCCCTGCAGCCGTCATTCGGCTATGGGCCGGTTGGTAAGTGGTTAAAGAAAAAAAAAGGCTGAAAATCCAAAAAATAAAAAATAAAAAAAATATAAAACTGTCAGATGTGACAACTAATAACAATATATTCATGGAATCCCACTAAAAAAACACAAATAAAAGTTTGTGAGAAGTGTGTGTGAATATGAGCAGCAAAACGACTTAATTCTTGTCACATTATAAAGAAGAAGAGAGTGCGCTGTATTAAACCATTTTGAACATTGCAGCATGACGAAAGTGCTGTATCCATTGCGAACGCTAAGTTTACCAGAACGAGCTGTCCCGTGTCGGAATTTCTTCTGAGCATGCGTGGCACTTTGTGCGTCGGAACAGGCCACACACGGTCGGAATTGACGCGATCGGATTTTGTTGTCGGAAAATTTTATCTCCTGCTCTCCAACTTTGTGTGTCGGAAAATCCGATGGAAAATGTCCGATGGCGCCCACACACGGTCGGAATTTCCGACAACACGCTCCGATCAGACATTGTCCATCGGAAAATCCGACCGTGTGTACGGGGCATAAGAGTTAATATGGGAAAAACGTGTCTCCTGTTCACTGATGCTTTATCACCAATCCTTGTTTCACTAAAAACCCCAAATTTTCAAAAAACATTTGTCATTGGGACAGAAAGTGAGGTGAAATCTTCTGAAGAGGTGCACAGACAGCAAAACAAATGTTACAGGGGTGATAACCCTTCCCTTTGTTTGCCAAAAAGCTTAAAAATAGATTTTTTGGCTGGAGCTACACTTTAAAAATGTACCAGTTCAAAATTACAAACAGATTCTACTTAACAACAAACCTACAGTCCCCTCCTGTTTTGTTTGCACCGCCTGTATACTGCTGTTCAGAGTATATAGGGCCTGGGGGCCCCACGCCTTTCCTTTTTTTAATTTGGGTGCGGGGTTCCCCTTAATGTCCATACAAGACCCAAAGGGCCTGGTAATGGACTGGGGGATGGGGGGTACCCATGCCGTTTGTCTCACTGATTTTAATCCATATTGCCGGGACCCAACATTACATTAAAGCCGCAAGCAGTTTTAAATGACTTTTATTCCTTTACAAATGTCATTTTGTGCAGGGACTGTTCCAAGCATGGGAAACACGCGCCACTTTACAGGCATACTATAGACACCCCCCAGGTACAATATTTAAAGGAATATTTCACTTTTTTTTCACTTTAAGCATCATTAAAATCACTGCTCCCGAAAAAACGGCCGTTTTTTAAACTTTTTTTGCATTGATACATGTCCCCTGGGGTAGGACCCGGGTCCCCAAACCCTTTTTAGGACAATACCATGCATATTAGTCTTTAAAATTAGCACTTAGTCCCATAGACTTTAATGGGGTTCTAAAGTTCGTGCAAACTAGGGGGTGTTCGGCTCATTCCTAGTTACTGACAGTTTAACGCCATATAGTTCTGTGTGCATTACTGACAGTTTAACACCATATAGTTCTGTGTGCGTTACTGCCAGTTTAACACCATATAGTTCTGTGTGCGTTACTGCCAGTTTAACGCCATATAGTTTTGTGTGTGTTACTGCCAGTTTAACGCCATATGTTTTTTATGTATTACTGCCAGTTTAACGCCATATAGTTCTGTGTGCGTTACTGCCAGTTTAACGCCATATAGTTTTGTGTGTTACTGCAAGTTTAACGCCATTTACTTCTGTGTGCGTTACTGCCAGTTTACCGCCATTTACTTCTCTGTGCGTTACTGCAATTTTAACGCCATATCATTTTGTGTGTGACTGCCAGTTTAGCGCCCAATAGTTCTGTTTGCGTTACTGCCAGTTTAATGCCATATAGTTCTGTGTGCGTTACTGCCAGTTTAACGCCATATAGTTTTGTGTGCGTTACTGCCAGTTTAATGATGTAATCGAGTGTCCCACACTCCGCTTGTGTGCTTTCGTCATATACAGCTTCCTCCCAGTCTGAATATAGATATAAGATATTCCAACCTCTCACAACAACAAACAAGGCAATACTCGTTTGGTTGTTGAACATGAACTGATTTATTTGAGATGACACACAAATATATACAGCAGGCTGACAATACAAACTGCAATCAGAAACCTAATTAACATGAGCTAGTTTACTAATCATTTACCCAGACTTTGTGACTCAGAGATTGCCGTATCCTAACTTACAATACACATAAGTAGAAACACATCCCCCAATAGTTTGCTATAAAGGTGTGTTAATGAGCATAATAAACTATTGGGTGAAAGACCTGGGCTTTGCAGATCTCATTAATCAGCATTCCTTTCACATACATCTGTCCACTGAGTCCCAAGTTGGAAGAGACCATCATGGTCTCCTTAATAATGTTCTTTTGTATTACATAACAGAATATCTTCCTAAATGCTTGTAGCTCCCTCAAATGCCAGGGCCCATAGTCGGTAAGTAAGAGGCTAGCATTCAGTCCACTCCAAAAGCCTCTGTCCCGGGTGAGTCTATCACAAACGCCTTACAGTTTTGTGCGTTACTGCCAGTTTAACGCCATATAGTTGTCAGAAACCATGAATCAGACTGAGACAGAAGTACAGTTAAATCACACTTGTTCAATAATAATAATAATAATAAAAAGGTAAACAGAGTAAACGTAGTCAAAACATAGCCAGAGTTCAGGAACCGGAACGGATAGTCAGACTAGCCAAAACGTCGGGGAGCCAGAGATGAGTGTAGTAGAACAGCAAGTAGGTTCTGGAGGCAGTCGAATGTCAGCCAAGCAAGTCTTTAACAGGAACACAGGAGTGCGTCTCTAGAGATGCAGAGGCGCAGGCAGAGGTCATCTGGGCTGGACGACTTAAGTAGGCGAAGGCCATTAATTGAGAAGGAAGGGCTGAGCCCAGCTTTGACAGTACCCCCACCTCAATGACCCCTCCACCTCAGAGAACCACCAGGCTTGAGGGGAAAAGAGCGTTCCTCCAGACCGTACCCTTTCCAATACACCAGGTACTGTATGCGCCCACGGAACCTACGGGAGTCAACAATGGACTGTACTTCATACTCCTCATGGTTCTCAACCTGTACAGGATGAGGACGAGGCACCGAGGTGGTAAAGCGGTTGCAGACCAAAGGTTTTAATAAGGAGACATGAAATACATTTGAGATACGCATATTAGAAGGAAGGTCTAATGCGTAAGCCACTGCATTAATCCTGCGAATAATACAGAAAGGCCCAGAAAACCGAAGTGCGAACTTCAGAAAAGGAACACGAAGTCGGAGATTGCGAGATGACAGCCAGACCCTGTCCCCAACCTGGTAGGAAGGCGCAGGCAGGCATCTGCAGTCAGCATGGAGTCTGTACCTATCATTAGTATGTCGCAAAGCTTCTGTACTTGTGCCCAAGTGTGACGAAGACCATGGAGATGCTCCTCTAACGCAGGAATACTCTGCGGAACAAATAAGTCAGGCGACGTGAAAGGTTGGGAACCATAGTTTGCCATAAACGGGGACAATCGGGAAGCAGATTTGAAGGAGGCACTATTGTGAGCAAACTCCGCCCATGGTAAGAGGTCTGACCAGTTTTTATGATGGTCAGAAATATAGAAATGTAGGAATTGCTCCAAGGACTGATTGGCTCGTTCTGCGGCCCCATTAGACTGCGGGTGATACGCAGAGGAGAAAGCAAGCTGAATTCCAAACTGTGCACGAAAGGCTCGCCAGAACCGGGACACAAACTGACTACCCCGTCCGAGACAATCACCTTGGGTAGCCCATGTAAGCGAAAGATCTCCTGAGCAAAAATGGAAGACATTTTTGTTCCCCTGGGAGTTGGGTAACTCCACAATGAAATCCATAGACAGGTGGGTCCAGGGCCTCTCTCCATTGGGTATGGGTTGTAGGAGGCCCACTGGAAGGTGTCATGGATTCTTACTCTGATCACACATGGAACAGGCAGCTACGAAGACGGTTACATCAGCACGTAGACTAGGCCACCAAAATTGTTGGGAAAGGGCACAAAAGAGTTAATTCTTCCCAGAGTGGCCAGCAGCCTTGGGAGAATGGTAAGTCTGGAGCATAGCAGTATGGAGACTCTCTGAGACAAAGCAGCGGGCACAAGATTTCTGAGGAGGAGCATGGAACTGAGCGGCAAAATTTTGTCACCCAAAGGAGAAGTGAGACTGGTGCGAACCATAGCCAGAATATGATCAGGAGAAGTCACAGGAACCGGAACCAACTCCAACTTGGAAGTGGAGGTAAATTGTTGTGACAAATCGTCACAACAATCTTAGTACCGGGTAAGAATGAGACAATGTAATTGAAACCAGACAAGAAAAGAGCCCATCGCGCCCTTCTGGGAGAGGGGCGTTTAGCCTCAGACAAGAATGTGAGATTCTTATGGTCAGTAAGAATTAAAAACTGGCACAGTGGTACCTTCGAGGAGATGTCTACATTCTTTCAGGGCTAAAATGATTGCTAACAGCTCTCTGTCACCAATCTGGTAGATGCACTCCGCAGGTGACAATTTCTTGGAAAAGTAGCCACAAGGATGCATAGCACTCTCAGAGGTAGGATGTTGAGACAGAAGGGTGCCAACTCCAGTCTCGGAAGCATCAACCTTGAGGATAAAAGGTAACATAGAATCAGGATGTGCCAACACAGGAGCAGAAACAAAGGCAGCCTTGAGACTCTCAAAGGCCTTAATGGACTCCGGAGACCAACTCTGTGGGTTACCATCCTTTCTGGTCATATCAGTCAGGGGCTTGACCAGAGATGACAAGTTCCCTGGACAGGTAGGACAAGACTTCAAAAAGTGACCTGCCTGGCCACAATAAAGGCGCAATCTCTCCCTCCTCCTAAGGTTTCTCTCATCCGCAGAGAGACGCGTGAAGCCTGACAGCATGGGTTCATCTTCACAGACCAACTCGGTACCAGGAAGCACGGGAGGTGAAAGAGGCAAAGGTGGGACTGCAAAGTTCGGAGACAAATGTATAGGAGGCTTCCGCAAGCACTCCTTAAAAGGAAGTCTTTCTCTGAGTCTGGAGTCAATGAGGATGGCAAACGTGATCAACTTCTCCAGCTCAGTGGGTATATCTCAGACTGCTATCTCATCCTTGATGGTATCCGAGAGACCATGAGAAAAAGCAGCCATGAGGGCCTCATTGTTCCAAGCAACCTCTGCTGCCAGAGTACGAAATTCAATGGCATAATCAGCAACAGTTCTTGTACTCTGTTTGATGGACATGAGGCACTTGGCAGCAGAAGCGGAGCGTGTGGGAACGTCAAATACCCTTTTAAAAGAAGCCACAAACTCTGGGTAACTCAAGACAACAGGTTTTTGTGTCTCCCATAGAGGGTTTGCCCAAGCCAAGCTATCACGAAACCTACTTTGCTTCTGTCCGTGGGAAATGCCTTGGGCAGCATCTCAAAGTATATCTCAACCTGATTGAGAAACCCTCTGCATTGGACCGAATCACCCCCAAATCGCTGGGGAAGCGGAGCAGAACCAGACATACCTCTTATAGTGGTGATACTAGAGGCGGGTGCCTTCGCCTACTGTCAGAAACCATGATTCCGACTGAGACAGAAGTACAGTTAAATCAAACTTGTTTAATAATAATTATAAAAAGGTAAACAGAGTAAACATAGTCTAAACATAGCCAGAGTTCAGGAACTGGAAAGGATAGTCAGACAAGCCAAAATGTCAGGGAGCCAGAGATGATTCGTAGTAGAGCAGCAAGCAGGATCTGGAGCCATAAGGAATGTCAGCCAAGCAAGTCTTTAACAGGAACACAGGAGAGTGTCTCTAGAGATGTGACCAAGGCGAAGGCAGAGATCATCTGGGCTGGACAGCTTAAGTAGGCAGGACTGACGAGCAGGATATCATCAACAGGTGAGTCACTGTGGAGAGAAAGGAGCTGGCAATTAGCCGACAGCTGAGCGGCCAGCTTTGAGAAGGAAGGGCTGAGTCCAATATTACTGCCAGTTTAACGCCATATAGTTCTGTGTGCGTTACTGCCAGTTTAACACCATATAGTTCTGTGTGCGTTACTTCCAGTTTAACGCCATATAGTTTTTTGGCATTACTGCCAGTTTAACGCCATATAGTTTTGTGCCTTACTGCAAGTTTAACGCCATTTACTTCTGTGTGCGTTACTGCCAGTTTAATGCCATATAGTTTTGTGTGCATTACTGCCAGTTTAACGCCATATAGCTTTGTGCGCGTTACTGCCAGTTTAACGCCATATAGTTATGTGTGCGTTACTGCCAGTTTAACACCATATAGTTCTGTGTGCGTTACTTACAGTTTAACGCCATATAGTTTTTTGGCATTACTGCCAGTTTAACGCCATATAGTTTTGTGCGTTACTGCAAGTTTAACGCCATTTACTTCTGTGTACGTTACTGCCAGTTTAATGCCATATAGTTCTGTGTGCGTTACTGCCAGTTTAACGCCATATAGTTCTGTGCGTCACTGTATGTTTGGTGCATTATATTGCAGTATATTATAGTGTATCCATGGATTGTGTCTGTGTAGTGTGAGTACCCAAATTAAAGTGCACCAAACACCACTTTACATTGATTAAAGTGCATCTACGTACAGATTTGCACTTTTTCTTTACATTTGCTTATAAGCACCACCCCCTCCCTCCCAATAATGTCTGGGAGGACAACAAGGAGAGGCAGACATTCCCTTGGCACTGTAAGGGGGCCAGTAACAAATGTGTCCACAGGCAAAGGTGGACGTGGTGGTCAGTCCTCAGGCAGGGCATAATTTCCTCTGTTTAGTGAGTTTTCCCATGCTATCCAGTCACAGCATGCAGAGGAGGTGGTGGACTGGCTTACTAAACCTTCCTCATCCTCCTCATCCTCTGTCACGCAAGCAGAGACAAGTGTGCAGTCCCCTGCAGTTGCCAGAGTGGATAAACCTGCCTCCTTGTCCACATCTATTCCTGCCATAACCCCAACATCATGCCATGGAGGAGTCAGCTGAGTTATTTGACCACAGCATCAGCCACCTCCTCCTTGATGATGACCAGCCATTACTGGATTCAGATGTTGGTTCTGAGGTTGAGGATGACAGGAACATGAGCCTAGAGAGAGGGAGGAACACTGGTAGACAAATTGTCATTCATGTTCTCCAAGCCGCAGCGTATTGCCAAGTTGTCTCCAGTGGTAATGATGAAGATAGAGGAGATGGAGATGATGATGATGATGAGGTCACTGATGCCACTGAGGACACTGACTTGGGTGCCAGATAGAGCAGAGGAGACAACTGAAGGTGAGGCGGCACAATCCCAAGGAGGCCGACATCAAGATAGAGTAGAGAGCAGCCACTCTATTCCATCACATTCTGCAGCTATTATCTCCCGGCCCACTCCCCAAAGCTGAGCTGTCTTGGCCTTTTTCAGCACATCTGCAGCAGATCGCACTGTTTCTATCTGCAAACTGTGTCTCAGGCACAGCAAAAACACCAGCCATTTGGGTACCAAATGCTTAACAAGGCATTTAATGTCCAACCACTCAGCACGTTGGCAAGAGCATCTAAAAGCCACACAAAAGTGGCACAAATCTGTCCCTCCTCCTCCTCCTTACCCACTTCAGTCTGCCCCTGCTATACCAAGTCATTAACTCTCAGCAGCCTCCACTGACAGGGATGATGGTATAGCACAGGGTGTCCCAGGTCCTAGCAGTACATTTGCCAGCAGCACACCACCAGCTGTAGACTGTAGCTGGCAAATTTCTCTGCCCCATCTGATGCAGCGGAAACAAAATACAGTCCCTGCCACCCACATGTCCAGCATCTATGCAAGCTTGTCAAAGCTGTTGGCTCTCCAACTTCTGCCTTTCAGCCTGGTGGATTCTGCCCTCTTCCGTGAATTCACACAATGTGCTGTACCATAATGGCAGGTTCCTAGTCGCTACTACTTTTCACATAAGGCTGTTCCATCTCTCTACCATCATGTGGAAGGGAATGTTCTGGCATTGTTGGGCAAGGCAGTCAGCCGTAAAATCCACCTTACTGCTGACACATGGTCCAGCAAGCATGGGCAGGGACCATATATTTCGTTCACAGCACACTGGGTAACACTGCTTGAAACTCAAAAGGATGCAGGACAGGGCTCGGTGCTGCAGCTTGGTGTGCCTCCACGTCTCCATAAATACATGTCTCCATATAGAGCTGGTGGTGATGATGTCAGACTTGTGAGCTCTACCTCCTCCTCCTCCTCTGCCACCTCCATGCCCAACTCTGCAGAATTGTCCTATGAACATCAGGTACCCCCTAAGCATTCAAAGGACTATTCCATGAGTCAGGCTAAAAGGTGTCATGCAGTGCTTCAGCTGGTGTGTTTAGGGGACAGGAACCACACCAGAGCAGAGATTCTTGCAGCTCTGCAGGGACAGGCCCAGAGGTGGTTCACACCATGCCAGCTAGAGCCAGGAATGGTGGCATGCGATAATGGCTCAAGCCTCCTGTCCGCCCTTAGACATGGAAAGTTGACACATGTGACATGCCTGGCACATGACCTCAATTTGGCGGTGCAGCGTTTCCTAAATATGTACCCAGGGTTGCAAGATATGCTAAAGCTGACCAGAAGGGTCTGTAGTAATTTTAGGTGGTCATACACAGCCAGTGCTCGGTTGGCTGAAATTCATCTGGAATTCCACCTGCCTGTAAACCGCCAGATTTGTAACATGCCCACCAGGTGGAACTCTACTTTGGCAATGCTGCAGCGGCTATACATGCAGCAGAGGGCCATCAAGGAGTACCTGTGCGAGTACGGCAGGATGACGGGTTCATGCCGCAAAAATAGAACGCTGGATAGCCGTACTCCAAACAAGTTCACCTTTTTAAAAAAATGAATATCAAAGCATCACAAGGCAATACAGACTCAGCTACTGACGCATTTCACACCAGATATGGTGCTTAGTTATAGACAGGCTCAGGCCGCCTCTGCTTTTTTTCCCCACGCCAATGGCTGACCATTAAGGATGCATGCACTGTATTGTCACCATTTGAGGAGGTCACAAGCAGACTCTGCATGGCATTATGGACAGGGCACTGGAGCCAGAGCAGCAGGAGGAAGAAGAGGACTTCCTTTCCCACTTTATTCAGACATCATCATTCCTATGTCACAGAACACACAGGAGGAGAGAGGGGAGGAGGATGAGGAGGAGGATTCTGGCACTTTTATAGTCTTCGAAGAAGAGAAAGATATGCGTCAATCTGTAAGCGATGGCTTTCCAACCCCAGGACCCTTGGGAGTAGTACATGGCTGGGAGAAGGAAGTTCCAGATGCTGTCATCCTGAGTGACCCCGAGGAGTCTGCTTCTCAAGCCTCTGCAAATTTGAGGCACATGGGCAACCTAATGCTTCAAAGCCTGTGAAAGGACCAAAGAATAAGTGGCATAAAAGAGAAGGATGATTACTGGTTGGCAAACCACCTTGACCACTGTAGCAGAGAGTCCCAGAGAGAGCCAGGAAAAGTCCTGTTTGGGGTTTATACGTCTCCCAGGCTCCTCTCGTACACATTCAGGAAACTCTGATCCATGATCCAGTTCAGGTCTTGGTCCTCTTCCCCAGGCTAATTTAAGTTCACCTGAGCAGACAGCCTTTGCTCTCTGCCTGGGAAACACAGACAACGCTGGTCTGTGAGAGAAAAATGTTGGTAAAAAACTGTTAAGCAGTTTATGTGGAATCTGACAAGCGGTAGGCTTGCTCAGCCTGGTAGTTAGGGCCTGCATAGTGTATAGTTAGAGCCGAGACACGGCTAGGTTTTTTGTTTGGCTATTTTGTTCTGTTTGTTTTGTTTTGAACACTGTACAGCACCTCTATAGACTTGTAAATATCACCATTAAACACTTCACTGTTTGTCACTACTTCACTTGTTCTGGTATCTGTGCCTGAAAGCCTGCTTGTCCCAGGAAGTTTTTGTACCTGCTACCTGTCCCCCATGTTACACCACTGTTTTAAGGGGAAGGTCTCAGAACTCATCCTGTCCCCACAGAAAGCGCAGAAGATAAAATCTCTTGAGGACACATTAAAGAGGATTTTATAGAACATTTTTCCTGACTCCAGTAGGTTACAGTGTCGTGGAAAAAGTCATTTTGAGTCTTTTGTTGGTCAAGAGAGGAGCGTTGGAGAAGGCCTCTGCCTAAGTGAGGCATTTCGGAATTTTTTTAGTCTTCGCCGCCCAGGGCTGTCAGCTTCCACATCCCATCAGCAGCGTCTGCATCACATGGTGGACGATTACCTCGGGGCCAAAACAGAGATGGAGAGCTTTCCAGCTGACGATCCACTGATTTACTGGGTCATGAGAATAGACCACTGGTCAGAACTTGCCCAGTATGCTATTGAGTTGTTGGGCTGCCCTACATCCAGCATGCTTTCAGAACAGGCATTCAGTGCTGCAGGAGGTTTTGTTACTGATCATAGAACACGTCTGTCCACAGACTCCGTGGACCGCTTGACTTTTATAAAAATAAATCAGTCCTGGATTACCAGCTCTGAATCCCCTGATGCCGATGTCACAGATTAAGTCTTTTTGGGATGTGGAATCTCAGCAGGACTACGAGGCTGCCTATCTTTGAGGGTGTTCAATCATTTCATCTGGAAGAATGTTTTTGGTATAGGTTTCATGGGCACAATTAACACCCAAAGACCAATTTTTCAGCACCTGTATGACAGGTGCATATCATTGCAATTTGTTTTGCCTTCATCAAGAGCACATCTATAGGGTTATGGTGAGAAGGCGCCCTGACACCCAAAGAGTCATTTTTCTACACCTGTTTGACAGGTGCATATTATTGCAATTTGTTTACAGCAAGGCCAATTCTTGCTTTCATCAAGATTACCTCTATAGGGTTACTGTGGGAAGGTGCCACTGACAACCAAAGACCAATTTTTATACACCTGTTACTTCTATCCAAAGTCAAAGTGACACCAGAATGTAACCAAAAAATCTCTAATCTTGTACCCAGTGCACTACATTGTGGCCTCATTATACAAACTTGCTCCCCAGTAGAGCAAAAGAAAGGCAGCATGCCGGGAAAATGTCATTTTTTTGGCTTTATAAATGCAATTACTGCTGCAGCAGATTCTAGACATGGTACAGATCTGCCACTTTACAGGTAGACTACGGGCACCCCCCCAGGCACTATATTGGAAGGAATTTTTCATTTTTATGCTTTCACTTAAAAACTCAAAAAATCTAAAAATCACTGCTCATTTAAAAGTTAAGTTTTTTCACAAACTTTTTTTTATTGATACATGTCCCCCAGGGCAGGACCCGGACCTCTATAACCATTGTATGCCCAATTACTTGCATATAAGCCTTCAAAAATGGCATTTTTGACGTTCAGGTCCCATTGACTTTAATGGGGTTCGTTATTCGGGTCCGAACTTTCGCAGTGTTCGAAAGTTCTGGTGCGAACCGAACAGGGGTCCGTTCGGCCCATCCCTAATCCCTACCCTGATTACAACCCCAGATTCTGTCCACTCTGATCTCACACACCCAGATACTCCTACACTGATTACACCCCCAGATACCCCCCACTCTGATCACACCCCCAGATAACCCACCCCACCCTGATCACACCTCCCCAGATACCACTACTCTGATTACATTCCTAGATAACCCGCTACACACTTCGGAGCACTTCATCTCTACTAGAGAGAGAGGAGGACTGAGAGAGAGAGAGAGAGAGAGAGAGAGAGAGAGAGAGAGAGAGAGGGGGCTGAGAGAAAGGGGGGCTGAGAGAGAGAGGGGGCTGAGAGAGAGAGAGAGGGGCTGTGAAAGAGGTGGACAGAGGGCGGGCTGAGAGAGAGGGGGTGCTGACAGAGAGGGGAGGGCTGACAGACAGGGGGAAGATGAGAGAGAGAGACCTCTATCCCATCCCTATCCACAGTCCCTCCACTGCCCCCTATCCTAGTCTGTGTCTGCAAGTAGGTCTGTGTCAGTGTATGATGCCTCTCACTCATCTTTGTCCACCAGGCCTTACTGACTGCTGATTTTGGAGCAGAGAGGAGGTTGGAGGGGATGGAGTCCAGACTCTGGGACTCCGGGATGCTTCTGCACGCCACTTCGGGTGTCAAGGAGGTTGTGAATCTCTTCTCTCTCCTGGGCTCCCAGCTGCCCTCGGTGTTGACCTTCCACACGGACGGAGCCTCCTTCTGCGGGGCCGCCCACTCACCATGTGGAGATGCCCAAAGGCAGGAAGATTATGACACATGGAAGGCAAGAAGGAGGGATCACTGGCACATGAAAGGCAGGAAGGAAGGACCACTATGGCACATGGAAGGCAGGAAGGATCACAATGGCACATGGAAGGCAGGAAGAAGCACCATGGTACATGGAAGGCAGGAAAGAAGGATCACTGTGGTACATGGAAGGCAGGAAGACTATGGCACATAGAAGGCAGGAAGACTATGGCACATGGAAGGCTGGAAGACTATGGCACATGGAAGGCTGGAAGGAGGGATAACTGGCACATGGAAGGCAGGAAGGAAGGACCACTATGGCACATGGAAGGCAGGAAGGATCACTATGGCATATGGAAGGAATGACCATTATGGCACATGGAAGGCAGGAAGGATCACTATGGCATATGGAAGGAATGACCATTATGGCACATGGAAGGCAGGAAGGAGCACTATGATACATGGAAGGCAGGACCACTATGGCACACAGAAGGCTGGAAGACTATGGCACATGGAAGACAGGAAGACTATGGCACATGGAAGGCAGGAAGGAGGGATCACTGGCACATGGAAGGCAGGAAGGCAAGACCACTATGGCGCATGGAAGGCAGGAAGGATCACTATGGTACATGGAAGGAATGACCACTATGGCACATGGAAGGAATGACCACTATGGCACATGGAAGGCAGGCAGGAGCACTATGGTACATGGAAAGCAGGAAAGAAGGATCACAATGGTACATGGAAGGCAGGATCACTATGGCACATGGAAGGCTGCAAGAGTATGACACATGGAAGGCAGGAAGACTATGACACATGGAAGGCGGGAGTACTATGACACATGGAAGACAGGAAGACTATGGCACATGGAAGGCAGGTAGACTATGGCACATGGAAGGCAGGAAGCAGGGATCAGTGGCACATGGAAGGCAGGAAGGAAGGACCCTTATGACACATAGAAGGCAGGAAGGATCACTATGGTACATGGAAGGAAGAACCACTATGGCACATGAAAGGCTGGGAGACTATGACACATGGAAGGCTGGAAGACTTTGGCACATGGAAGGCAGGAAGACTATGGCACGTGAAAGGCTAGAAGACTATGGCATGTGGAAGGCTGGAAGAGTATGGTAAATTTAGAGAAGAGAGAGAGGGGAGAGATCACCCAGGGCTGCATTGTCTTCAGAGGCACAGGCAGCGACATCAGGCAGGATCACTGGCTGCTTTGAAATCTCCCACCCACGCCCCATTCCCAGGCACAGACTGGCTGCATGAAGGGGTTGCGGGCAGGCACAGGAGAGACATGTGGAGGAGGTGGGGCAGACCTAGCCTACCTCCTCCTCGTACGGGCTATACAGTGGGCGAGGATGTGCACAGTGTAGCAGGGGATGTGTAGCAGGTGCGCTGGCGGGCGGGGGTGTAAACACTACACTGGGATGGTGAGTGGGCGGTGGAGGCACTGGGCGAGGCCACTGCACCCTCATCTGATGTGCGCTCTACGCAGCCAGGAGCAGCTGCTGCGGACCACACAATACTGACTGGGTTTGAGGCAGCACACTGGGGACTGACGGTGCCCTGGCACTTTGGCACCCCCCCTCCTGCGGTGCCTGGGTGCGGTGCACCCCGCGCACACCCGCCCGGGATCGGCCCTGGATATGAAATATCTGACTCCATGATGCCTCCTCCAACTGCCTGCCTGTTGCTCCTTTTTCTGAGTGTGGTTGATAATGTTACTTATTTTTTTTACTAGGATTGTAAATATTTAGCAGATTTCTTATATACATATACATACCAATTATCATTGAATTTGACTTGTATCCCAGAGTTCAGCTTTAAACCACTGAAAGAAGTGAGAGGGCCGTATGCAGCCCATATATTATCAGGCTGAAATGCCTGATCTATAGGAAGATAGAAACAAGAGTAGGAAATTATTGTATATACGTTAATCCCTATCTTATAACTTCTTTTGCATTTGCAAAAATAATTCTAAAGACACTGGGGGCTGCAGGCAATTCTGTAGTCAGAAAGGAATTGCCCCAACATATACGGATACCGAGTGCAGGTAACTTTATAACAAGATTCAGTATCCTAAAGATGTTCCCTTTAAGTAGGTTTAGATTAAATTTACCCTAAAGAAGAAGAACCTCAAAAATTGGATTTTTAAGGTAAATTGACAATATATATATATATATATATATATATATATATATATATATATATATATATTCATAAAAAATATATAATTTTACTAATATACAAAAATTCATAAAATTCTTATGGAAAGAACCACAAAAAAACATATGTTACATATATTTGAATGATATTATACAATAAAGGACAGAAGTGCCAAAATCCTGCTACAATCATGAAACCATCCAGACAGATGACAAAAGATGATAAGTAGTGGAAAAGTACAATCGACATTAACATTAAATTTACCCTAGATAGCGAGGATAACTTGACACAAATTTGTGGCAGTGTTGAATTGTAAGTCTGTAAACTTGCTGCACATTTTCACTGGCAAGTTATATAGGGCGTACACACGGTCGGACTTTGTTCGGACATTCCGACAACAAAATCCTAGGATTTTTTCCAACGGATATTGGCTCAAACTTGTTTTGCCTACACACGGTCGCACAAAGTTGTCGGAATTTCCGATCGGCAACCACGCGGTCACGTACACCACGTACGACAAAACTAGAAAAGGCCGGTTCAGAACCAAGCGCGGCACCCTTTGGGCTCCTTTTGCTAATCTCGTGTTAGTAAAAGTTTGGTGAGTGACGATTCGCGCTTTTTCAGACTCGTGGCTTTCAGATCGTTTTCTGCCGTTCAGTTTGTGCTTGTGGGTTTGTATCTGCTCTTCAGTGCGTGCAGTCAGTTCGTATCAGAGTTTTCTGTGTGATCTTGCCTGCTCGTTGCTGTTTTTCAGGTCGCTCTTCACAGGCCTTGCTGTTCTTCAGTGCGTTCTGTTACTTCGTTCTGAGCAGCCGACTGTTTTCTAGCCATGTTTCGTATGTGTACTCCTCGTAGAGTTCGTGCTGTGCGGGGGCTTGGTGTTGGGGTCCTGACCTTGACACAAGTCCAGTCCATGAACAGGGTGGGGAGGAGTTCATGGACCAAGAATTGGTTGCTTCAGCGTGACCAGTTCTCTCATATGCCTTTGCTCCGTGAGATCCGTGAGAATAATCCTGATGATTTTAGGAACTTTCTCAGGATGACGGACCCCGTGTTTCACCGTTTGTTGGCTTCGCTGACCCCCTATATCAGCAGGCAGGATACCTGCATGAGGCAAGCCATCACTCCGGAGCAGAGGTTGGTCGCTACCTTGCGGTATTTGGCCACAGGGAGAAGTCTGCAGGACTTAAAGTTCTCGACAGGCATCTCCCCCAGGCTCTGGGGATCATTATCCCAGAGACCTGTTCTGCCATCATACAGGTCCTGCAGAAGGAATATATGAAGGTAAGATTTTTATCCTTTTATATCACATTTTATTGTATTGAATGTTTGATAATATATTTTATTTCTCTCCTCATTCCCTAATTACCATGATTGTAATATGCTGTGAATGTCCCCTTTGTCCTCATGCATGCTGGATTTATATGTAATTATTATTTTCGGTCCTTCATACATATTTGCCCTTCACTAACCTCCCCTGCATGGTGTCTCCTGCCCTATATTCACCTCATGTAGTCACTTAACAATGTATTTTATCAGCTCCATAGTAGTGCTTTACCCCAAACACCCCCTAAAATGTTTGGTAATGTTATTTTTTATTTAAATTCAGGCAGAGTGGCAGAGGCTTTTTTTTGTGGTGTCCCCAAATAATTTTTAGTAACCCTCCCTCCCCCAACTACTAAGTCAGCTGATCCCAATTCTCTATCCTCAATCATCTATCTGCTTACTTTGCCAAACCCATACACACTATACCCATCTCTTTAGTGCTCAGATTTATGAATGAATTCCCCAAAGCATGTAGTGCAAGGGCCTGCCTGTATACTTTTCAATGGTACTGTTTAAAGTTTTTGTAATAGCAGAATGTCCAAATGTCCTCAAATGTGTACAGTGTGTATTTATATCTTTGTATTATGACACTTCTTACCTGTCCAGTGGGCTGCCAATAGTGTAACTAAGGAGGGGCTGTTCCAAGTAATACCCATTATTTAGGCATTCATCTCTCAATGAAGTGAAGAGGGTTACCTGTCCAAGAGTTCCCCCCCCCTATAATGTTAGAAATGGCCCATGAGAGGGGGGGAGGGGGAATATGATAGGTGTACCTTATACTTTGGCGTTGTTAAATTCCCCTTAATAAATGCTATCTGGAGGTTGCCCCATAATGTTTGTGTATAATCTGCTTGCCATGTTTCTGTGAAAAAATAGTAATGTTTATTGTTTTTTCCTCAACAGTTTCCTTCCACGCCACAGGAATGGCAGACTGTGGCCTCCCACTTTGCCCAGCGGTGGGACTTTCCTAACTGCGGAGGGGCAATTGATGGGAAACACGTCCACATCGTCCCACCACCCAACTCGGGGTCGTACTATTATAATTACAAGGGGTTTAATAGTATAGTGATGTTGGCGGTGGTGTCGGCTAATTACGACTTCTTGTATGTGGACGTGGGGAAGAATGGCCGGATGTCCGATGGTGGAGTGATCGCCCAGACGGAGTTATACAGGCATCTCCAGAATGGCAGCTTGGACTTGCCAACTCCAGAGGACAATGTGGAAGGTCTCCCATTTGTGTTCGTTGCTGATGAAGCGTTTGCGCTGGGGGACCACCTGATGTGGCCATTCCCGATGAGGACCCTCACCCCGGAACAGAGGGTTTTTAATTACTGGCTGGCCAGAGCCCAAAGAGTGGTGGAGAACACATTTGGAATCCTGGCCAGCCGGTTCCGACTATTTCTGACACCCATCCATATGGCGGAGTATAAACTGAACCATATAATACTGGCGTGCTGTGTTCTCCATAATTTTTTAAGAAAACATTCTGCCAACTATGCTGGCTCAGTTGGGCCTGAGGCCGGAATCCTACATCCAACAACACTGACGGCGCTTGAAAGTGGCCGTCCTGGCTTGCCCTCCCTGAGTGCCCGTGATGTCCGGTTACGCTACCTGGAGTTCTTTGCGGGTAGGGGGGCTATCAATATGCCAGACAATATGTGAAGCCTTTTTCAAATAAAAATAAAAAAAGAAATTCTTTGTGGACATTTACTGCTTGTGTTTGTTTTAGCTGACCCTGACAGAAATGTGTGGAGTCCAGAAAATGTCGTGATTGTGTAACCTTATTATACAAAGCACTGTTGGCTGGTATTTCCTACATGCAAAAACACATTTCACTCCAAGTGCACTTGCAACTGCACTGAACCTGCACTTGTAGTGCAAAGTGGATTTGCCCTTAGGAAATAACCCCCATTTTTGCATAAAACAGCAATTACATCACCCCAAAAGTGTTGTAGTGTTGAGACAATAATCCACACATTCTTGAGTAAGCCACTTTTTTATACCTGCACAATCACATGTGCATTTACCAAAGGTTTTTAAAACAAACCAACATGTTTGTTGTATAACAATTTTTGCAGTAGCATTATCAAAAATCGAAATATCCATTTCAGATAAAACAGGCCTGTGTAAAACCAACAAGAAAGCCAAAAAACTTGAACTTACAAAGTTCACATTAAGTAAAACCTGAAGGCTATATCAGACATCAGTATTTAGGAACTGGGTTTGATATAGCGTTCAGATGGGGGGAAATCACCCCTGGAAAAGCCAAATTTGGAAGATGCACACCAATTTACGAATGTCAACATGTGCTATCTGCCATCAGGGGGGATCAAGGGACGTGTTTTGGGGGAGCAAGCCCTTCCTCAATGCGACTTTATAATTGAGGAAGGGGTTGCACCCCCAAAACGCGTCCATTGATCTCCCGTGATGGCAGATAGCACATGTTGGCACACTGTGTGCATCCTCCAAATTTGGCTTTTCAAAACATTGCAAAAAATTTTAAAAGATTGGACCACAATAAAACCAGTGATTTTGTGGGGTTTAAATTTGCCCCAAAACATCAATGATGTTATTATTTTTTTTAATCACATCATTGATTTTTTGCTGGATGTTTTGCAGTTCGGCATTAAACCCCATGATCTCCCCGATCAGGATCTGGGCACTTTCAGAAGTAAAGCGTTCTCTATCCCTCACATCACGATCACCTAAAAAGAGATAAAGAAAAAAAAAAAAAGGTCTCAAAAATCTACCACCATCCATCTCTTTTACCTGAGCCTGTGGTCGCAGACACTCACCTGTTGTGGTGCCAATCTCCACCACATCTTCTTCTTCCTCCTGCTCTTCTTCTTGGTTTGGGGTATTTCACCTTCTTCCATAGGTGGGGGGTCTGTGTTCTCCTGGGATGAGGGGTATCCTCCGAGTCTTTTCTCCCCTATGTAAAACAAAAATGGTATAATTAGCACACAGATATTTGATGGCAGAACTAGAAATAGGAAACATTGCTTGGAAGTGGGGTACAATTGTCTATTTTAGCCGAGTTCCAAGATGTATATTTTTTATTGGCCTTTGTCAAGCTGCAATACTATACCTGTTTGGTACAAGCTTCACAGATGTAGCCCCCCTATAGTATACACTGGAGCACCTGTGTGGCCCCCCTAATAAAAATGGTGTTCTGGGGTCCCACACTAGTGCTCCAGTGTCCAGATGTGAAAAAAGCTGCTCAGTGTCCTCTCCTTACACACAATCTAGTTGGCATTTCATTCTAGTAACAAACCCATCTACACAAACAAATATTTGGCATCCAAGTAGGCCCAAAAAAATGTGTGAAAATGCATATGGCCTAAACAATGGTGTTCTAGAGGCCGAAAGAAAAATGTTTGATACGAACGAATAATGGGCCCATGAACATTAAAGTTGCCCTTTTAAACGTTACAATTAATAAAAGCATATGGAGCAGAACGAACGGAATAAAGACAGAAAGAATAGGAACACAGCACAACTACTTACTTTTTTGCAGCACTCTCCGGATCTTTCGGTACTGCTCTGGCTCTCTCAACTTCAGGTCTGACCACCGCTTCCTGAGCTGATCTTTAGATCTTCGTACCCCTAAATTCCTGTGAAGGCTTTTGATCACTTTAGCAATGATTTTGGCCTTTCGGATGTTGGGGTTGGGGTAAGGCCCATATTTTCCGTCATAGTCGGACTTCCTCATGATGTCAACCATCTCTAACATCTCCCCAAAGGACATATTTGTGGCCTTAAAACGTCTCCTTCTGGATCGGGACGTGCCTGGATCCGGGCTTTCCTCCTCCTCCTCCTCGTTGCTATAATTAGCACACACCTGCTCTAAATCCGCCATCATGCTCTTCACCCACTGTGCCGAACGAAAAGGGGCGGGGAATAGACTAGAAAGAACATCAGGGGCGGGCGGAGTTACACGCATGCGCAGTGTGTATAAAGCGTAACACGCGTGCGTATTACGTACGATCTGTGAGCGGAGGAAGGAGCATTGGACGCGCCGATCGTAAGAACGAGGGTAAGAGACAAACTTGTGCCTATACTGCTTCTAGATTGAGGCCTATATTGTAACAAGATTAGGAGAGTTTTGTCTGACATTAGGCTTTGTCTTGTGTTGTGTCTTGCAGTGAACATGGATATGGTACTCAAAGATAATGACTTCATGTCAGTATTCATAGATATGCTAAGGGAGCTGCCCTGTCTGTGGGAGATTAAACACCCCCATTTCAAGAACCAAGCAAAGAGGAAGGCAGCACTGGAGCAATTGTGTGAAATTGTGAAGCAGGTGATCCCCACGGCAGACATCACCTATTTAAAGATATTAATTGGTTGCCTGAGGAGCACATATCTAAGGGAGCGCAAGAAGATCCAGGATTCACAGAGATCCGGAGCAGCAGATGACATCTATGTCCCCAGGATGTTGTACTACGACAGGCTGCACTTTCTGGCAGGCCAGACTGAACCCAGGCCATCCCTCTCAAGTCTTCCTTCCACGCTTCCTTCTCCCCCGGCTGAGGCTTCTGACGCCCAACCTGGGCCTTCCAGGCCACATGTGGAGGAGCCCAGATTGAGCCAGGTATAGCATTCCTCTAAATATTTCTGCTTGTCCAATCAATGATGTTAACTAGATGTTAGTTGGGAGTAGTAATTTATGATTGTGATTGATGAAGCAAAAACTAAAACCATGTCCCTTTTTCATACACAGGGAAGTCTCAGCCAGGAGGTGGCCGGGCCGAGCCGGCTGGCTGATCTGCAGGTCCCTCCACCCCCCCTGAAAAGAGAAAGTGGCAGTAGGAGGAGTGCTCCAGAGGAGGCTGCTATAGGATTCTTTTGGAGGGCTACAGAGGTCCTGGGAGCACCCCACACCATGGAGGAGAACATTGCTGCCTTCATTGCATATAAAATGCAGAGGATGGAGGAGGGCCAAAAAGTCATGTGTGAGGCCCTCATATCGGAGGCTCTGGAGAAAGGTATGAGGGGCCAAATTACACCTCAGACACACCTTTGGGATGGTCCTCCTCCTCCTCCTGCAGGTCCTCCTCCTCCTCCTCCCTCTCCTCCAGGTCTCCCCAGTCCTCCTCCAGGTCCCCCCAGTCCTCCTCCTCCTCCAGGTCCTACTCCTCCTCCTGCCACATCTCCAACTGCACAGCCACAGCCCGGAAGGAAGCGTGGAAGGAAGACCAGACAGTGATTGCCCTGGGTTCAGTCTGGTCGGCCAAAAAATGCAGCCTCTTGTGGTACCACAGCCTGGGAACATAGATGTCATCTGCTGCTTTCCAGATCTCTGCGAATCCCGGACCAGACTGCCCTCCCTTAGATATGGACTCCTCAGGCCACCAATTTTGATGTTGAAGAATTGATGTCTGCCGTGGGGGTCACAGGCTTTGCTAATTTCTCCTGTTGATCCAGTGTTGCCTTCCTCTTTGGTTCTGATCCCTTAATAAAGGATTTTTGTTTTGAATTATACTCTCCTATGTGTTTTACTTCAAAAAGGACAGTTTGTTTGTGAGGATTCAGGTACATTTCAAATATACAATGTGAAATGAACAAGGGACACCAACACCAAACAATCTCCTGGAGATTAAATAATAAAAGATATCAATGGTGTTGGGGTAACTTGACACACAAAACACACACAAAAATATTCTGGAGTAAAAATAAAAATAACATTGAACAAAGATCAGCCTTGGAAAAAATCCAAACATTAAAGAAAAAAAAAGGCTGAAAATACAAAAAAAAAAAAAAATGTCAGATGTGACAACTAATAACAATATATTCAGGGAATCCCACTAAAAAAACACAAATAAAAGTTTGTGAGAAGTGTGTGTGAATATGAGCAGCAAAACTACTTAATTCTTGTCACATTATAAAGAAGAAGAGAGTGCGCTGTATTAAACCATTTTGAACATTGCAGCGTGACGAAAGTGCTGTATCCATTGCGAACGCTAAGTTTACCAGAACGAGCTGTCCCATCTCGGAATTTCTTCTGAGCATGCGTGGCACTTTGTGCGTCGGAACAGGCCACACACGGTCGGAATTGACGCGATCGGATTTAGTTGTCGGAAAATTTTATCTCCTGCTCTCCAACTTTGTGTGTCAGAAAATCCGATGGAAAATGTCCGATGGCGCCCACACACGGTCGGAATTTCCGACAACACGCTCCGATCGGACATTGTCCATCGGAAAATCCGACCGTGTGTACGGGGCATTACACTTGCAGAGCACTTGAAGCACAAGTTCTAGTTGACACTTTTCCAATTTGTACCAAATTTGCGTGGCAAGTCTCTAGCAAGAGCAAAGTTGCAGTGGTGAGTCTACAGCAAGAGCTCTTCAAGTCACAACGACTCCTGTGGTGGAGTGACTATTGCACAACATAACTGAACCAGAACTTGCAGCAGACTTGCAGAATGTTTGTGAAGAAAGTTAATCTGGAGTCATGTAATGTGGACTTGCTGCAATTGGGCAATCGACTTGAGAAGCCTGGCAAGTCTAGCAATAGCTTAGCAAGCCATTTTCAAACTTGCAGCACAATTGCTTCCTAGATAGCAAGGATAACTTGCCACAAATGTGTGGCAGTCTTGAATTGTAAGTCTTCTTAACTTGCTGCACATTTTCACTAGCAAGTTGTACACTTGCAGAACACTTGAAGCACAAGTTCTAGTTGACACCTTTCCAATTTGTACCAAATTTGCGTGGCAAGTCTCTAGCAAGAGCAAAGTTGCAGTGGTGAGTCTACAGCAAGAGTTCTGCAAGTCACAATGACTCCTGTGGTGGAGTGACTATTGCACAACATAACTGAACCAGAACTTACAACAGACTTGCATAATATTTGCAAAGAAAGTTAATCTGGAGTCATGTAATGTGGACTTGCTGTTCATGTATATAGCCTGGAGCTAAGTAAAACTAGGAGGAGGGCCAGCATGACTGGGGCCTGCAGAAGAGGCGGAGTATTAGTGGGTGATTTTGATATGATGCAGGCTGCTTAGCAGATTGAAGAGGCAGAGAGTGTGTCCTGAAATGGGTAGAGGGAGAGGAGGAGGGGGGGTCGGAAAAGTACAACAGCAAAAGTTGCTTATAAACTGACTATATACTGCATATGCATTATGCCTTACTAAGCAGCAGGTGGTGCTGTAGTATTATAGTGTATAGTTATGTTATTTATGATATTGTCAGGGCTGGCTCAGCCCTTCCTTCTCTGAGCTGGCTGCTCAGCCTTCGGCTAAGCCCTTCCTTCTCTGAGCTAGCCGCTCAGCCTTCGGCTAATTGCCAGCTCTCATCTCTCTCCACAGTTAACCAGCTGTTGTGGATCTGCTTGTCAGTCCCGCCTACTTAAAGATCTCCAGCTCACTTCATTCCTGCCTTCGCCTTGGTCTCATCACAAGAAACCATCTCCTGCGTTCCTGTTTAAAGTCTGGCTTTGCTGACATCCCTTCTGACTCCTTATCCTGCTTGCTGTTCCTCTACTTGGATCCCTGACTTCTGGCCTGGCTGATTACCCGATATGGTTACTGAACTCTGGCTTGGCTGATTATCTGATCTGGTTACTGAACTCTGGCTTGGCTGATTACCCGATCTGGTTACTGAACTCTGGCTTGGCTGACTACCCGATCCGGTTACTGGACTCTGGCTATGCTTTGACTACGCTTACTCTATTTACCTTTTTATTTTTATTAATAAACAAGTGTGATTTTACTGTACTTCTGTCTCGGTCTGGTTCATGGTTTCTGACAGTAGGCGAAGGCCATGAATTCAGAAGATACAGTCAATCCACTTGTTGGTAATATTTTTTCCAGATTGGATGAGCAAGATCACCGCATGGATCAGTTTGCCATAGTGTTACAAACGCTCCTGAGTCACACGGCTCACCTGATATCCCCCACTGTGGCTGCTCCGGTACAACCTGAGTTGCAGGCTGTCCCTGCTGCTGTGCCAGTCTCTGTGCAGGCACCCACCTTAAGTATTACCTCTATAAGAGGTATGTCTGGTTCCGCCCTGCTTCCCCAGCAATTTGGGGGTGATCCAGTTAAATGCATAGGGTTTCTCAATCAAGTTGAGATATACTTTGAGATGCTGCCCCAGTCATTTCCCACGGACAGAAGCAAAGTAGGGTTTGTGATATCTTTGCTTTCTGAGAGAGCCTTGGCCTGGGCTAACCCTCAATGGAGACACAAAAACCTGTTGTCTTGAGTTACCCAGAGTTTGTGGCTTCCTTTAAAAGGGTATTTGACGTTCCCACACGCTCCGCTTCTGCTGCCAAGTGCCTCATGTCCATCAAACAGAGTACGAGAACTGTTGCCGACTATGCCATTGAGTTCCGTACTCGGGCAGCAGCGGTTGCTTGGAACAATGATGCCCTCATGGCTGCTTTTTCTCATGGTCTCTTGGATTCCATCAAGGATGAGATAGCAGCCCGAGATATACCCACTGAGCTGGAGAGCTTGATCTCATTTGCCATCCTCATTGACTCCAGACTCAGAGAAAGACTTTCTTTTAAGGAGCGCTTGCGGAAGCCTCCTGTATGTTTGCCTCCGAGCTTTGCAGTCCAACCCATGCCTCCCTCACCTCCCATACCTCCTGGTACCGAGTCGGTCAGTGAAGATGAACCCATGCACTTGGGCTTCATGTGTCTCTCTGCGGATGAGAGAGCCTTTAGGAGGAGGGAGTGATTGTGCCTTTATTGTGGCCAGGCAGGTCACTTTTTGAAGTCTTGTCCTACCTGTCCTGGGAACACCCGAACCTTGAGGTCCTGTCATGGACAGACCTTAGGTGGTGTTGGGTCGTCCCCAGTTATCCAGAAGGATAAGCCCCTGATTTCAGTCACCCTTTCTTGGGCTAAGTTGTCTATCGAGATACGGGCTCTAATCGACTCTGGGGCTGCAGGCCTGTTCATTGATGCTGCCTTTGTATCAATAATAGATAAGGGGCGCTAGTGGTTACCAGTAAAAGAAAAGAAACCAGTGAAACAATTAAGTATCAATGTGAAAAACTTTTCATGGACATGAAAACATAATTGTATTAATAAAAAAAATAAGTGAAAATATTGACACACAGTAGAAACAACAATAGTGATAATAAAGTCCCAATGTATGGATAAGCACAAAAAAACGGTGAATAAATAGTGATCTTGCGATGTAAGTAGATTCCTCTATATAGACAAATGGAAACTCCTTCGCCAAGAATTTAGATGCACCCCACAGTGGTAAATGGATATCTGCTTACCAGATACCAATGACTCCTTTAATTAAAAAGAGAGTCACTAGTGCTTGTACAGGATTGTGCCTGCTCACATGGAACGGCTGGATGCTGGATAACAATAGACAGAGAACCCTTCTTCCCCCGGTAATCAGACATGGGATATATAAAAAAACAATACAATCTTCCATAGCGTAATACAGTTTATTAAAAATGTTAAAAACAGAAGATGAAGCCAAATGGCCGCTTACATGAACGGGTGCCTACCCGACACTGGGGCTGCTCGCTCATCTAGGTATGGATATTAGCATGGATGCCGTCACACCACCTTGATGGTCTGCGTGCGTTCCACCCGACGAAAGCAACAACCAGGAATACCAGACGTAGGAGGAGATCACGTGACCAGGTACCGCTCCGACGTACGTTTCGTGTGAACGTCTTCAGGGAAGCGCTTCCCTGAATATATATCTCATGTCTAAATACCGGGGGAAGAGGGGTTCTCTGTCTATTGTTATTCAGTATCCAGCCGTTCCATGTGAGCAGGCACAATCCTGCACCAGCGCTAATGACTCTCTTTTTCATTAAAGGAGTCATTGGTATCTGGTAAGCAGATATCCATTTACCACTGTGGGGTGCATCTAAATTCTTGGTGAAGGATTTTCCATTTGTCTATATAGAGGAATCTACTTACATTGCAAGATCACTATTTATTCACAGTTTTTTTTGTGCTTATCCATACATTGGGACTTTATTATCACTATTGTTGTTTCTACTAATGTGTGTCAATATTTTCACTTATTTTATTTATTAATACAATTATGATTTCATGTCCATGAAAAGTTTTTCACATTGAGACTTAATTGTTTCACTGGTTTCTTTTCTTTTACTGGTAACCACTAGCGCCCCCTATCTATTATTAATTCTATTGACCATTTTTTGTTCAACAAGGGGAGCAGCTTACTATTAAATACTTTTTCTTTACTGATTTATCTTCACAAACAAATTATTTTGGGCGCAGAGTTCTATCTTCTATTGCCTTTGTATCAAAGCAATCGATTCCTCTGCAGCTGCGTGACACTCCACTTGCCATTGAGGCTCTTGACGGGAGACCTCTACAGCCTGCCCATGTGACTCATGAGATGGTTCCGTTGTCCATGGCCGTATGGGGCTCTGCACCATGAGATGATCCAATTCCAAGTTATTTCCTCTCCTAAGTTTCTGCTGGTTATTGGTTATCCTTGGTTACAGAGGCACAACCCCTCTTTTGATTGGCTCAGTGCTGAGGTTCTCTCCTGGTCACCACAATGCAGTGAAACATGCTTCCGGAAGGTAGCCAAGGTCCTGTGTACCTATTCACTCTCCTCCCTGCCAGAGGAGTACCGTGATTTTAGCGATGTTTTGACAAAGGTCAAGCCGGTAGCTTGCCTCCACACCAGCCGTATGATTGCACAATTAACCTTCAACCTGGTGCCACTCCCCCTCATGGTCGGGTTTACCCTTTGTCGGTCTTGGAGGATAAAGCCATGGAGGAGTATGCAGACGCACTTTCTCGGGGTTTCTTCCGCAAATCCTTGCCTCCTGCTGGTGCTGGTTTCTTCTTTGTGAAGAAGAGGAGCGGGGAACTGAGACCTTGTATTGATTATTGTATTGATTATAGGGGTCTCAATCGTTTCACGATTAAGAATGCCTACCCGATCCCATTGATTACAGAGTTATTTGACCGCTTCAAGGAAGCAACAGTTTTCACTAAGCTTGATCTGAGAGGGGCTTACAATCTTGTGAGGATTAAGGAGGGCAACGAGTGGAAAACTGTGTTTAATACCAGAACAGGCCATTATGAGTATCTCGTAATGCCCTTTGACCTTTGTTACGCCCCGGCAGTTTTCCAGGAATTTATTAAAGATGTCCTCCGAGATTTGTTGCAGTTATGTGTGGTGGTTTATCTCGATGATATCCTCATATTTTCCAAGTCCCTGGAGAGCCACCACACAGATGTATGTCGTGTGCTTCAGAAATTAAGAGAGAATAATCTCTATTGTAAACTGGAGTAGTGTGAGTTCCATTGGGAACAGGTTAAATTCCTGGGCTATGTCATTTCCACTGCTGGTTTTTCGATGGGCCCAGAGAAATTTTCGGCAGGCCTACAGTGGCCTTGACCCATGGGGTTACATCCTCCACAGCGTTTCCTGGGTTTTGCCAACTATTATCGGAAGTTTATTAGTAACTTTGCGTTTCTGGTCAAGCCTCTGACCGATATGACCAGAAAGAACGGTAACCCACAGAGTTGGTCTCCGGAGTCCATTAAGGCCTTTGAAAGTCTCAAGGCTGCCTTTGTTTCTGCTCCTGTGCTGGCACATCCTGATCCTACGTTGCCTTTTATCCTTGAGGTTGATGCTTCTGAGACTGGTGTTGGCGCCCTTCTGTCTCAACGTCCTACCTCTGAGAGTGCTATGCATCCTTGTGGCTACTTTTCCAAGAAATTGACACCTGCCGAGTGCAATTACGAGATTGGTGACAAAGAGCTGTTGGCTATCATTTTAGCCTTGAAAGAATGGAGACATCTCCTCGAAGGTACCACTGTGCCGGTTCTCATTCTTACTTACCATAAGAATCTCACATTCTTGTCTGAGGCTAAACGCCTCTCTCCCAGAAGGGCGCAATGGGCTCTTTTCTTGTCAAGTTTCAATTACATTGTCTCATTCTTACCCGGTACTAAGAATGTAAGGGCTGACGCCTTGTCACAACAGTTTTCCTCCACTTCCAAGTTGGAGTCGGTTCCTATGATTCCTCCTGATCGTATTCTGGCTATGGTTCACACCAGTCTTACTTCTCCTTTGAGTGACAAAATTCTTGCTGCTCAGGTCGATGCTCCTCCTGAGAAACCTTGTGACCGCTGCTTTGTCCCAGAGTGTCTCCATACTGCCGTGCTCCAGACTTACCATTCTCCCAAGGCAGCTGGCCACCCTGGTAAGAATCAACTCATTTGGGCCATTTCCCAACAATTCTGGTGGCCTAGTCTACGTGCTGATGTAACTGCCTTTGTAGCTGCCTGTTCCGTGTGTGCTCAGAGTAAGACTCCATGACACCTTCCAGTGGGCCTCCTACAAGCCATACCCAATGGAGAGAGGCCCTGGACCCACCTGTCTATGGATTTCATTGTGGAGTTGCCCAACTCCAAAGGCAACACAGTTATCCTTATGGTGGTTGACCGGTTCTCAAAGATGTGTCATTGTATTCCACTTAAGAAGTTGCCCACTTCTAAGGAACTGGCTTCCATTTTTGCTTGGGAGATCTTTCGCTTACATGGGCTACCCAAGGTGATTGTCTCGGACAGGGGTAGTCAGTTTGTGTCCCGGTTCTGGCGAGCCTTTTGTGCACAGCTGGGAATTCAGCTTGCTTTCTCCTCTGCGTATCACCCGCAGTCTAATGGGGCTGCAGAACGAGCCAATCAGTCCTTGGAGCAATTCCTACGTTGCTATATTTCTGACCATCACAACAACTGGTAAGACTAATTACCATGGGCAGAGTTTGCTCACAACAGTGCCTTGAATTCTGCTTCCCGATTGTCTCCGTTTATGGCAAATTATAGTTTCCAACCTTCCATGTTGCCTGACTCATGTGTTCCGCAGAGTATTCCTGCACTAGAGGAGCATTTCCGTGGTCTTCGTTCCACTTGGACACAAGTCCAGGAGGCTTTGCATCATGCTAAAGATAGGTACAGACTCCATGCTGACCGCAGACGCCTGCCTGCACCTTCCTACCAGGTTGGGGACAGGGTCTGGCTGTCATCTTGCAACTTCCGACTTCGTGTTCCCTCACTGAAGTTTGCACCTCGGTTTATCGGGCCTTTCCGTATCCTTCGCAGGATTAACCCAGTGGCTTACGCGTTGGACCTTCCTCCTAGTATGCGCATCTCAAATGTGTTTCATGTCTCCTTATTGAAACTGTTGGTCTGCAACCGCTGTACCACCTCGGTCCCATGTCCTCACCCTATACAGGTTGAGAACCATGAGGAATGAGGTACAATCCATTGTTGACTCCCGTAGGTTCCGTGGGCGCATACAGTACCTGGTGCATTGGAAGGGGTACGGTCCGGAGGAGCGCTCCTGGGTCTCAACCGCAGACGTACATGCTCCTGCCCTCCTCCGTGATTTCCATAGACGTTTTCCCCTGAAGCCCGGTGTTCCTCCGAGGGGGAGGGGTCATTGAGTAAGGGGGGTACTGTCAGGGCTGGCTCAGCCCTTCCTTCTCTGAGCTGGCCACTCAGCTGTCAGCTAATTGCCAGCTCTCATCTCTCTCCACAGTTAACCAGCTGTTGTGGATCTACTCGTCAGTCCCGCCTACTTAAAGATCTCCAGCTTGCTTCATTCCTGCCTTTCACCTTAGTCACATCACAAGAAACCATCTACTGCGTTCCTGTTTAAAGACTGGCTTTGCTGACATCCCTTCTGGCTCCTTATCCTGCTTGCTGTTCCTCTACTTGGATCCCTGACTTCTGGCCTGGCTTATTACCCGATCTGGTTACTGAACTCTGGCTTGGCTGATTACCCGATCTGGTTACTGAACTCTGGCTATGGTTTGACTACACTTACTCTATTTACCTTTTTATTTTTATTAATAAACAAGTGTGATTTTACTGTACTTCTGCCTCGGCCTGGTTCATGGTTTCTGACAGATATAACAGGATGTTTGTCTATCCTCTCTCTATGTACTTGGATGCTCCTTATTTCTGTGTTCATGTTTCTCCATTCTGTAAAGACATGCATTGATATTTCTCCAAGAAAGTAAAGCCATATTACTGCATACAACAAGCTTCCAGCATGATTTCAATACTCTGCTAACAGGGGGATTGTGTCACTGGTCAGTCAGAGCTCATCACAGCATCAGACAGTTTTCTCCCACCCTACCTCCCTTGTTTGTTTTGGTTTGTGGGAGCCTCCTACTTTCTCAGGGTGCTGGGGTATTTTCTAGTGGGTTTCAGGTTTTATGTTGTTAGCTTAAAAAGAAATATCTGCACTAAAATTAAACAACAATAACATGCAGCAGATATTCACTATAACGCAAATAGTAGGCACAAAAGCAAATACGGTATATAACAAAAAAGTGCAGCGCTATTGAAATGAGCTAATAATAATTAAAGCAATAATGAATGACATATTAAAGTGCAATAGTGCAAATGATAACCATGAGAACCATGTAAATCAATAACGACAATAAATTGAAAAAAAGTCCAGTATATAAATAACACACAGAAAATTCATATGATGATATATTAAGTGAGTGACTTCAGTTCATGAAAAAAATCCTGGTGCATCGTGGGGTGAATAATTCATAATTAGTGAAGTAAGAAAACTTGACCACGTGAGACCACCACCACAGGAAAAACAGGAGGCTTACCAGAAAGCCAGTGACCACCCTTATTCAGGGGGGTCATATAAGGCTTGTTGGATCTATGATCCATATGGAGACTCGACTGGAGCCTGGAATGATCATCCAATATGCTGAGCCTTCCCCTCCAGATGTACACAAACACTGGGCGATACTCCACTCCAATCCACGGTCAAAAGTGCAAGTCAATATAAAAGAAAAAAGGAAACTCCAATAGCGCAATAAGACTTATGCTTCCAAGGCCGGTTTTAAGAAATCCTGGAGCTCTAATGCCAGCATGTCCTGGTGCCATAATCACACAGGTACTCTTTGATGGCCCTCTGCTGTGTGTGCAGCCGCTGCCGCATTGCCAATATTGAGTTCCACCTTGTGGGCATGTCACAAATGAGGCGGTTGGTGGGCAGGTTAAATTCTCACTGAATCAATGGAAGATGAGTACAGCGCTGCACCAATATTAATAAAGGATGGTTACACAGTAAGCAGCTGACACGCCTCTTAGACAAAGGTAAGAATAAGATAAAAGTGTATAAAGTGTAGCGCTATGTGTGTAAATATTACAGATGAAAAAACATAATGAACTAAGCCCCAACCATTCCTGAGGGGCCCACGAAAAAAAATAATAAAATAATATGATTCAAAATTGCATACAAATGACTAAACACAATAAAAAATGGCCGTTCCTACAAGATCAAGCAATTTTGCACTTGCGCGACCACAGGGGTAGTTTACCTTTTGACCTGCCCATGTGGCAAACAGTATGTGGGACGAACTATCAGGTCATTCACTACCAGAGTCTCTGAGCACATCAACCTTATTAAGGCAGGTAGCACCAAACACACTGTACCCCGTCATTTTAGAGAATTCCACGATCGAAACCCTAAAGGTACCCAGTTTCTCATTATCGATAAATATGTGGCTCCCTGGCGGGGCGGATCAACCCTTAGGGGGGTCTCCCGCCGGGAGAATTACTGGATTTACGAATTGGGTTCCCACTTCCCGCAAGGTATTAACGTGGAGTGGGACATCAATTTGTTTATTAATCAGGCATAGCTATTTATGATCTCTTTCAATTTTATTTCCACTTTTATATATTTTTATACATTTTTCTTCTGGTGTATATGTTTTAAATAATTCTTATATCAATGCCAGGTAGTTCCTGGCCATTAATACCTTTTATATTGTGACAATATATAATTACTTTTTGTATCTATGTATCTTGGTGGATGTCCCCTTTTTATTGGTATTACTGTTATTGGTAGTCCCCCTTGCATATGGTGCATTATATGAATCCTATGGGATGTCCCCCATTGGCAGTGTCACTTTTCATTACTCTATGGTTGTGGCCATTGCCCCCATATATTAAAACAAAGGTACAAAATTTTTTTTACTCTTTAACTTTTTCATTTTTCATTTTTCACTTCTAGCCCGTTGACGTTTGTATATCATATGTGTTCCAGGTTTTTATTGTCTCCACCTTTGCTGACACTTGGCTTTTGTTATGAGATCGCCGGGACGTAGTTCTGGCCCTCTCCAGCCTATTGGGGCCCTCCTCCCTACTTACAGGAAGTGCGGGAACTGTCAGCGTGGTGACGTGGCTTGGTCCTGAGCGTCGAATGCACGCGCGCCGCATTCGACGGAGGCGGGCCACGTCTACACATTGGATGCGGAGTCTGAGGGGCGGTGCATGATGGCGCTCCGGCCTATGGATTCGCCGGCCGAGAGCGAGGCTTGGTGCACAGGCGGACTTCCTCTTGTGAATTCCGCTATTGCGCATGGCCTTGCTACCTGGACATGCCCGGCGGGCGGAGCGTGAAGGCGCTCTGATCTGCCTATCTGGCCACACTGACACCGAGGCTTGGTTGAACTCTGAGCACTTCCGGGTCGGCTGGCCTTACGAACACTATAGACGTATTTTTTGGTCCTAATTTTGAATTTTAACAACTGGTGTTAGTGGTATAATATCACTCACTGCAACTCCACAATTTGCATATATTTCATATAATTTAATATCAATTTACCAAACCGGAAGTGACATCAGTGGGGCACTTCCTGCGCTGTGACACTCCCAGTGGGGGTCATTTCTAGTTTAAATAGCGGTGAGGTGGGGGGGCTCCACACCCCAGATGAAGGCTCGTTAGCCGAAACATGTTGGGTGGACTCCCTACGAACACCGCGACTGATATCTAGTTTTGAGCTTATTACGATCTCCTAACATGTGAGTGTTCTTTTTTATTGTTTTAATAAATTTATGTTTTTTTTAAACGATATCATGCCATGTGAGCTTTATTTCTCCCATGGTATGTAAATACATCCGGTTGGCCTGTTGAAAAGTCTGGACAGGTGAAGCTGTGACGAGATCTTTATTTCCCCCCCCCCATTTGAAGTTGAGGACACCTGAGGATCCATCTTGCCAGCCTTGGTGGCTAAACAAGCCTTTTGAGACTTGTAAGACGTATGTCTTCTCAAGTCACCTGGTTCCGGTAAGCCTCCTCTGATGCTCCGGTGACGGTCCTGGCACTCATTTAGACGTTTTATTTATTTGGTGTTTTATCTATCCACTTACCAGAAGCTTTCCATTGTTGTCTTCATCATTCAATCCTCAAAGACTTTTGGTGGCGGGTGTTGAATTTTATTAAGATTATAATTTTCAACATTTATGGACATTTTGTTATTTCTCCACTTTTATATTATTTGTTTTTCACATTGTCTTTTTCACTAGAATCAATTTATATGACATTGTGTGGCACTTAGTGCATTTTTGATTGTGTTTAGTCATTTGTATGCAATTTTGAATCATATTATTTTATTATTTTTTTCGTGGGCCCCTCAGGAATGGTTCGGGCTTAGTTCATTATGTTTTTTCTTCTGTAATATTTACACACATAGCGCTACACTTTATACACTTTTAAATTCTCACTGAATGTCAGCCAGCCAAGCACTGGCATTGTATGACTGTCAGAAATTACCACAGACTTTTCTGGCCTGCCTCAGCAGATCTTGTAAGCCTGGGTACCTGGTCAAGAAACGCTACACCACCAAATTCAGGAAGTGTGCCAAGCATGGAACATGTGTCAAGAGTCCCTGACGGAGGGCGGAGAGAAGATTGTTGCCATTGTTGCAATCATTCCTGGCTCAAGCTGGCGTGGCGTCAACCACCTCTGAGCCTGCTCCTGCAGAGCTGACAGAATCTGTGCCCCAGTGTGGCTCCTGTCCCCTAGACAGACCAATTGAAGTACCGTATGGCATCTTTTAGCCTGACTGCTTGCGTAGCCCCTTGAACGCTTAGGGAGCACTGCTGGTTCAGAGGGCAATTCTGCAGAAGAGGCCATAGAGGAAGAAAAAGAGAAGGTGGTGGAGCAGACAGATGTGGCAGAATCACCACCAGCTTTTTGTAGGCGTTGTGGCTGAACAAGCTCCAACACTGAACCCTGTCCAACATCCTTCCCAGCTGCCAGCAGAGTTACCTAGTGAGCTGTGAAGGAAAGGTAATGTCCCTGACCATGCCTGCTGGACCATGAGTCAGCAGTAATATGAACCATGCTGTTGACCGCCCTGTCCAACAAGGCCAAAACATTGCCTTCCACATGACAGTATAGAGCTGGAATGGCCTTATGTGAAAGGAAATGTATTTTTGGAACCTGCCACTGTGGAACAGCACATTCCACAAATTCACGAAAGGGGTAGAGTCTACCAGCTGAAAAGGCAGCAGTTGGAGTGCTAGCAATTTGGCCAAGCTAGCATTTACATGCTGAGCATGTGGATGGCTGGGACAGTATTTTTTTATGCGGTTCAACAACTGGGGTAGCGAGATTTGCCTGCTGAAATCCACTGGTTTTGTACTGCTAGCAGATTAGCTGCAAGTATTTGTGGCACCTATTGCTATACCTTCATTGCTCTCAGTGCAGGTTTTTGAGAGGACTGGAGGTATAGTAGGGGTTGAGATCCCAGATGAGGAGCAAGGAGAAGTCCGCCTTTTTTTATGATGTGGGTCTTTCAGGTGCTGTTTCCAATGAACTACATGGTAGGTTGTCATATGTCTTGTCAAGCATGTGGTGCCCAAGCGGGTGCTGTTCTGGCCACGATTGATCCGCTTCAGACATAGATTGCAAACAACAATGGTGCAATCTACTGCACTTGTCGAAAAAAGCCCACACCAATCAACTTTTGGAAGTCAGCAGGGAGTCAGCAGCTCCCTGCACCTGTGGAGCTCTGTTGTGTGATGCAATAGGGTGGCTGCCCTTAAGATGGCCCCTGGAGGACATCCTGCCTTATTGGAGTTGTGCCTCCTCCTCCTCACTTTCCCCCCTCTCTTCTCTCAGGCACCCAAGTACAGTCAGTGACCTCATCATCCCCTCCCTCCTCGTCACAGGAGCAAATTTGGCAGTATGCTGCAGCTGGGGGAACATGACTGCTAGTTTCTTGTCCTTCTGTGGCACCCCCTCTCTCTAGGCTCACGTTACTCCCTTCCTCAACCTGGGAACCAACATCGGACCCTTTTAAATTGCTGCGCATCCTTCGGCAGCATGTAACCGACACTATGGTCGAACAATTCTGGTGACTCCTCCGTGCATGATGATGGGGCTATGGGACGAGTAACTGTGGACAAGGAGCTGGTGGAATAGGCCGCTTTGGCAGCTGCGTTGGAAGGCAAACTAGTATGAGCCTGGGTAACAGAGGATGAGGAGGATGAGGACAGCTTAGTTATCCACTCCACCAACTCTTCTGCATGTTGTGGCTCAATAACATGGCCAGCAGCAGAAAAAAAGGACAAGTGTGCCCCTGCATGCAGAGGATGCACCATGTCTGCAACTACCACTTTTCACTGTAGACACAGAGGCTGCTTGTGCTCTTTTAGTGGCTGTGACTGTCTGCCTCTCCTTGGTGGCCTTCCAGACATGATTTATTTTTCACACCGCACTACACTGTATTATATACTGTACTACGACTGCACTTTCTTATATACTGTATACTGCCTGAAGTGTACTATATACTGTACACACTGTATTATATACTGTGTACACCGCCTCCACTGTATTATATACTGTACACCAACTGCACTGTATTATATACTGCACACCGCCTGCACTGTATTAGATACTGTACACCGACTGCACCGTATTATATACTGTATACTGCCTGAAGTGTACTATATACTGTACACACTGTATTATATACTGTGTACACCGCCACCACTGTATTATATACTGTACATCGCCTGCACTGTATTAGAAACTGTGCAGCAACTGCACCGTATTATATACTGTACACCGCCTGAAGTGTATTATATACTGTACACACTGTATTATATATGTACACTGCCTACACATTATTATATACTGTACACTGCCTGCACTATATTAGATACTGTACACCGCCTACACTGTATTATATACTGTACATCGCCTACACTGTATTATATACTGTACACCGCTTACACTGTATTATATACTGTACACACTGTATTATATACTGTGTACACCGCCTACACTGTATTATATACTGTACACTGCCTGCACTGTATTAGATACTGTACACCGACTGCACAGTATTATATACTGTACACCGCCAGAAGTGTATTATATACCGTACACACTGTATTATATACTGTGTACACCGCCTGCACTGTATTATATAATGTACACCGCCTGAACTGTATTAGATACTGTGCACCGACTGCACCGTGTTATATACTGTACACACTGTATTATATACTGTACACCACCTGCACTGTATTATATACTGTACACCGCCAGCACTGTATAAGATACTGTACACTGACTGCACCGTATTAAATAATGTACACCGCCTGAAGTGTAGTATATACTGTACACACTGTATTATATACGGTGTACACCGCCTGCATTGTATTATATACTGTACACCGTCTGCACTGTATTAGATAATGTACACTGACTGCACTGTATAATTTACTCTACACTGCCTGCACTTATATACTCTACACCGACTGCAATGTATTATATACAACACAGACTGCACTGTATTATATACTGTACACCGACTGCACTTTATTATATACTGTACACTGACTGCACTTATATACTGTACACTGACTGCACTGTATATATACTGTACACCGCCTGCACTGTATTAGATACTGAACGCTGACTGCACTGTATTATATACTGTACACTGCCTGAAGTGTATTATATACTGTACACACTGTATTATATACTGTGTACACCGCCTGCACTGTTTTATATACTGTACACCGACTGCACTGTATTATATACTGTACAACACTGTCTGCACTGTATTAGATACTGTACACCGACTGCACAGTATTATATACTGTACACCGACTGCACAGTATTATATACTGTACACCGCCAGAAGTGTATTATATACCGTACACACTGTATTATATACTGTGTACACCGCCTGCACTGTATTATATACTGTACACCGCCTGAACTGTATTAGATACTGTACACCGACTGCACCGTGTTATATACTGTACACACTGTATTATATACTGTACACCACCTGCACTGTATTATATACTGTACACCGCCTGCACTGTATAAGATACTGTACACCGACTGCACCGTATTAAATACTGTACACCGCCTGAACTGTAGTATATACTGTACACACTGTATTATATATACTGTACACCGCCTGCACTGTATTAGATACTGTACACTGACTGCACTGTATAATATACTCTACACTGCCTGCACTTATATACTGTACACCGACTGCACTTTATTATATACTGTACACTGACTGCACTTATATACTGTACACTGACTGCACTGTATTATATACTGTACACCGCCTGCACTGTATTAGATACTGAACCCTGACTGCACTGTATTATATACTGTACACTGCCTGAAGTGTATTATATACTGTACACACTGTATTATATACTGTGTACACCGCCTGCACTGTTTTATACACTGTACACCGACTGCACTGTATTATATACTGTACAACACTGTCTGCACAGTAGTATATACTGTACACTGACTGCACTGTGTGTGTGTATTTATTTATTTATGGTACTTACAGTATATAGTGCTGTCAATTTACGCAGCGCTTTACATATACATTGTACACTCACATCGGTCCCTACCCTCAAGGAGCTTACAATCTAAGGTCCCTAACTCACATTCATACATACTAGGGACAATTTAGACAGGATCCAATTAGCCTACCAGCATGTCTTTGGAGTGTGGGAGGAAACCGGAGTACCTGGAGGAAACCCACGCAGACACAGGGAGAACATGCAAACTCCAAGCAGGTAGCATTGTGGTTGGGATTCGAACCAGGGACCCTTCTTACTGCTAGGCAAAAGTGATATCCACTACACCACTGTGCCGCCAAAAGTGAGTACACCCCTCACATTTTTGTAAATATTTTATTATATCTTTTTATGTGACAACACTGAAGAAATTAAACTTTGCTACAATGTAAAGTAGTGAGTGTACAGGTTGTATAACAGTGTAAATTTGTTGTCCCCTCAAAATAACTCAACACACAGCCATTAATGTCTAAACCGCTGGCAACAAATGTGAGTACACCCCTAAGTGAAAATGTCCAAACTGGGCCAAAGTATCAATATTTTGTGTGGTCACCATTATTTTCCAGCACTGCCTTAACCCTCTTAGGAATGGAGTTCACCGGAGCTTCACAAGTTGCCACTGGAGTGCTCTTCCACTCCTCCATAGTGACATCACGGAGCTGGTGGATGTCAGAGACCTTGTGCTCCTCCACCTTCTGTTTGAGGATGCTCCACAGATGCTCAATAGCGTTTAGGTCTGGAGACATGCTTGGCAGTCCATCACCTTTACCCTCAGTTTCTTTAGCAAGGCAGTGGTTGTCTTGGAGGTGTGTTTGGGGTCGTTATCATATTGGAATACTGCCCTGAGGCCCAGTCTCCAAAGGGAGGGGATCATGCTCTGCTTTAGTGTGTCACAGTACATGTTGGCATTCATGGTTCCCTCAATGAACTGTAGCTCCCCAGTGCCAGCAGCACTCATGCAGCCCCAGACCATGACTCTCCCACCACCATGCTTGACTGTAAGTAAGACACTCTTGTCTTTGTACTCCTCACCTGGTTGCCGCCACACACGCTTGAAACCATCTGAACCAAATAAGTTTATCTTGGTCTCATCAGACCACAGGACATGGTTCCAGTAATCCCTGTTCTTAGTCTGCTTGTCTTCAGCAAACTGTTTTCGAGCTTTCTTGTGCATCTTCTTTAGAAGGGGCTCCCTTCTGGGACGACAGCCATGCAGACCAATTTGATGCAGTATGCGGCGTATGGTCTGAGCACTGACATGCTGAACCCACCCTTTCAACCTCTGCAGCAATGCTGGCAGCACTCATACATCTATTTCCCAAAGACAACCTCTGGATATGACACTGAGAACGTGCACTCAACTACTTTGGTCCACCATGACAAGACCTGTTCTGAGTGGAACCTGTCCTGTTAAACCACTGTATGGTCTTAGCCACCATGCTGCAGCTCAGATTCAAGGTCTTGGCAATCTTCTTATAGCCTATGCTATCTTTATGTAGAGCAACAATTCTTTTTTCAGATCCTCAGAGAGTTCTTTGCCATGAGGTGCCATGTTGAGCTTCCAGTAACCAGTATGAGAGAGTGAAAGTGATAACACCAAATTTAACACACCTGCTCCCCATTCACACCTGAGACCTTGTAACACTAACGAGTCACATGACACCGGCCAGGGAAAATGGCTAATTTGGCCCAATTTGGACTTTTTTACTTAGGGGTGTACTCACTTTTGTTGCCAGCAGTTTAGATATTAATGGCTGTGTGTTGAGTTATTTTGAGGGGACAGCAAATTTACACTGTTATACAAACTGTACACTCACTACTTTACAGTGTAGCAAAGTGCAATTTCTTTAGTGTTGTCACATGGAAAGATATAATAAAATATTTACAAAAATGTGAGGGGTGTACTCACTTTTGTGAGATACTGTATACCAGTTTGATGGAGTTTTGAAGACAGTTGGTGAATGCACAAAGGAATTCCTGTTCCGAATCAATGAGGACCTATAATTCATTTGTGGAGTGTTCCTGTATTATCTACTTGTAGGTATAAATCAGGTATTTAGGGATGGACTACTCCATACAGGGCAGCTGATAGAAATCATGGGGCCTCATACAGCCTAACGAACGGGGCCCCTTTGACCCCACCCTCAACCCCACCCCTTGCCTCTCCCTAGATCCCACCTTGAAACAAAGTGCAGGTTTGTCTTCAAGTCATATTTATCTTCCATGTGTCCATTTACACCTCCCTACCTTCAATGCGTTAAACAAAACTGAAAGGGATCTGTTCCCCTCCGTCTAGCAGGACGGATTGTAGGGCAGTTGGGTGTAAATGGACAGCCGGTTTGTTTACATCAGCCACCCTTAAAGCAGAGCGGGCTGTGTCCATGTCCACTCAGCATAAGCTGAGTGGACACAGACCTGTCATCTGACAGCTCAGCGAGGGATCAGCAGACAGATCTGTCACAGTGTGTCACATGGCTGTTGGGTGCTGACCTTGTTAATTTAACAAGGTCAGCACCCAACAGCTGGTTGACAGAGCAATAACAAAGAACCTGCTGACTGCTTCCTGTGTTATAGTTTCATTCAGAATCAGATATTCACCCAGGCACCCCTGTGCTGCAGCCACAAATTCCGGCTTTTGCTGCTCCCTGTCAGCTACCTGCTGCCGCCCGCCTCATATAAGCCCCTTGGTCTCGGCGAATGGACTGAGTGTGGAGCTGAGCGGACCAAGATCACTTTGTCAGGGAAGGCAATGGGCAGCCATAGCTGTCCGGGACTAATTGAGCAGCCAGTAACATGCGGCGTGGCCATGAAATGTACATGCGCCCGAAAATGTTAAAGTCTCTGCACTGCTCTCACCACCACATCATCAGAGGGGCCAAGGAAATTGTAATTATACACCCCCTAAGCTAGTAGGAGCAGGGGTGTAATTTAAAAAGCCCTAGTTTTTTTTCTGCACAAGTGAACTGTAAAGCTGTCCGGGACCCCCCTGCTGAGCTGATGAGGCTGGGTTTGGTACAACAGGGCTGGTTGTACTGTCTTATCAGTGGTCATGCAGGCCATACATGCTGTAGGTGTAGATGACTCCACCATAAAAGATGATTACTACAGTATGGTGTGAGGGGCGGTTAAAGAAGATCTTTTTTTCTTTTTAGAGTAACTGATTTTCATAATAGTGTATGTACGTATAGAAAATAACAGTCAGAATAAAACATATAATTCCTAGCACTACATTAGTTGTTACAATGGCAAGATCCTGAACATATGTTCAATACACTGTGTAACTAAATTCAATAAAGGAGGCAAAATTCCCCAGTAAAAAATAAAAAATGTTCCTTAAAGCAAACTGTCCACCTCATTTGCAAGGTCCACATATTCAACGTGCCCCCCTCCCAAAAATGCTACAAATAAGTAACTACAGGGGGGAACAAATACTGTAGCTAATATAATTTCCTTTTCCTGACTAATTTCTGCAGCACTTTTTTTATCAGCCGAGTGGTAAAAAAACTTTAGGAGAGTCCGACCAGGGCTCCCACACACCTGGCTCTCCTGCAGTACAACATGACTAAGTTTTGTTTCATTTAACATCCTTGTCACTCCGTAAAGCCCCGTACAACATGGGCCAAATGTCGGGAGACAACAGCTGGTTCAAAAAAAATTGGCCAACATTTGGCCCGTGTGAATGTCGGTGTTGTTGGACGGCTTCTGTCGGACATGCATGCTGGAAAACCAGCAGCCGACCGACTCCGATCAGTGCTCTCAGCCAATGGCAGAGAGCGCTGATCGGAGTTTTCTGGCGAGGGTGCCACCCTTCTGTCAGAACACAACAACTTAGTGGGGGAGATCGCTGAACTAACCTTGCATGGTTAGTACAGTATCTCCGACCAGAGCTCTCAGTTTTTTTCGTGCAACCTAACGGGTTAGTGTGCACATAGCAGAAAAAAAAGTAGAAAAGGCCATAATACTGTTACTGATAATATAGTTGCTATATATATATATGCAGCCTGACTATTACAGTAATAAATGAAGAGGGTTAAATTGGGCTTTAATATGATATAGGATATTTAACCCTTTTTTTTTCATTTTTGTGTTTTATTCATTTTTGATAATGTCCGAAATCTATATATTTTTTATTTTTACTTTAACCACTTCCCGCCCGGCCTATAGCAGATTGACGTCCGGGAAGTGGTTCTGTTATCCTGACTGGGCGTCGTACGACGTCCAGCAGGATAACACGCCATGTGATCAGCTGTGAGCAATCCAAGCTGATCATCGGGTGAACCAGAAAGTGCAGATAAACGGCATTCCTCGGTTTGCGCTGACAGGGAGAGCCAATCGGCGGCTCTCCCTGTCAGAGGGGGGGTCTGTGCTGATAATCAGCACATTGATTATCAGCACAGCCCCATCAGATGTGTCACCACAGCTGCCAAAAAGGTGCCCATCAGCTGCCAGTCAGTGCCCATATCAGTGCCAATTAGTGCCAATTAGTGCCCATCACAGTGCCAATCAGTGCCCTACAGTAACACCTGTCAGAACCTCATCAGTACCTCATCATCAGTGCTGCCCATCAGTGCTACCTGTCGGTGCCAATCAGTACCGCCTATCAGTGGCAGTCAGTACTGCCTGTCAGTGCCCATCACAGCCGCCTGTCAGTGCCCATCACAGCCACTTGTCAGTGCCCATCAGTGACACCTATCAGTGCCTCCTATTAGTGCCCATCAGTACCGCCTATTGGTGCCCATCAGTGCTGCATATCAGTGCCGTCTATCAGTGCCCATCAATTCTTCATATCAGTGCCTCCTCATCAGTGCCCATCAGTGCCACCTTATCGGTGCCGTCGCATCAGTGCCCATCACTGCTGCCTCATCAGTGCCCGTCAGTGAAGGAGAAAGCAAAATTTTATAACCGAAACCAAGAAAACCTTTTTTTTCCCCAAAAATTTCGGTCTTTTTAAGTTTGTTTAGCAAAAAATAAAAACCGCAGTGGTGATCAAATACCACCAAAAGAAAGCTCTATTTGTGGGAAGATAATTATAAAAATTTAGTTTGGGTACAGTGTTGTATGATCGCGCAATTGTCATTCAAAGTGCGACAGCTCTGAAAGCTGAAAATTGTCCTGGGCAGGAAGAGGTGAAAGTGCCTGGTATTGAAGTGGTTAAACACCAGGATCCCAGCTGGTATGAGTTTTGAATGAAATGTTAAACACTATGGATAAGGTTACTATCTTCTGTTCAACTGCGATTTCAGTATTGTGATATTAGCCAGCCACTTGTAAAAGTGAGTCTTTATTGAAACTGCAAACAATCCAGAAAACAAAACAGCTTCAGCAAATGAACACAAAATAGTACATAACTCTGGTACAATGAAAAATGAGAATGTCTCACCACCACTATACCAGTCCCACACTGGGGTTTGGAGTTTCCCGTCTGCTTCAGCTAGTTTACCCTGCTCACTCAGGTGTGTCCAACTCTTTTTCTCACAGTCAGGTGCCAACTGTTTCCTCTTCCTTTTCTGGACTCTGATGCACATGAGTTAACCCCTTCAGAACCAAAGTTCCTGTAATCAGGGTTGGAGATTCTTTTCCATCCTATATCTCTCTGAACCTCCAAATTCTGGGGTTCAAAATGAGGACTTATTAATCCAGAGATAAAAATCAGTTCTCTCCTATCTGACCTAACTACCTTGGAACCCCTCACCCTGTGTGGGTGAAAAGCCCTTAGTACTAAAATATTTTCAAACTGTCCCCCTTAAAGTGACCACAACCCAAAAAGTGGGTAAATATACCTGGTATCCAGGACCCATTGCTGGTGTACTGTACAGTATGTATTGAAAATATCTTTTTAAATGTTGGGAAGAAGGTGAGATTCTTCATATGTTGAAAAACAGATGAACTGCGCTCATCATATTAAATAATCAATTAAACAGCTGCACCACTATCGTGAGATAGTTGCTTTCTCCTCAAAATAACTCAACACACAGCCATTAATATCTAAACCGCTGGCAACAAAAGTGAGTACACCCCTAACTGAAAATGTCCAAATTAGGCCCAATTAGCCATTTCTCCTCCCAGGTGTCATGTGACTCGTTAGTGTTACAAGGTCTCAGGTATGAATGGGGAGCAGGTGTGTTAAATTTGGTGTTATCACTTTCACCCACTCATACTGGTCACTGGAAGTTGAACATGGCACCTCATGGCAAAGAACTCTCTGAGGATCTGAAAAAAGAATTGTTGCTCTACATAAAGATGGCCTAGGCTATAAGAAGATTGCCAAGACCCTGAAACTGAGCTGCAGCACGGTGGCCAAGACCATACAGCAGTTTAACAGGACATTATGGTCAACCAAAGAAGTTGAGTGCACATGCTCAGCGTCATATCCAGAGGTTGTCTTTGGGAAATAGACGTATGAGTGCTGCCAGCATTGCTGCAGAGGTTGAAGGGGTGGGGGGACAGCCTGTCAGTGCTCAGACCATACAACGCACACTGCATCAAATTGGTCTGCATGGCTGTCGTCCGAGAAGGAAGCCTCTTCTAAAGATTAGGGATGAGCTTCGAGTTCGAGTCGAACATCGGCTGTTCGCCAGTTTGCTGAACAGCGAACAATTTGGGGTGTTCGCTGCAAATTCGAAAGCCAATGCATATAAGCCTTTAAAATGACCATATTCACGGGACTTCCCTGTGGCTTTCCCCATGTTGCCAGAGGGGGGCGGGGTCACTGGGTGGCCCCGCCCTCCGTTATATAAGAAATGTCAGAAGAAGGCAAGCGTCACACGGCTGAAGACTCCCACTGAGGCGGATTGTGCAGACGGAGCGGAGAAGAAGCCTGGAGGAAGATGCGGGACGAGAAGAGCGGAAGAAGATGGAGAAGAAGAAGATGAAGAAGAAGATGGAGGAAGAAGAAGAACACTGAAAGAACAGCAGAAGGAAGAAGATGGAAGAAGAAGCCGAAAGAAGAAGAAATTAATAAAGGACTTGTCAAAAACCATCTCTTGTGTTTTTAACATTTTTTTACACTTTTTTTGTGAAATGGTAGGGGTACATTTGTACCCCATTACCAATTCACACGGGGGGGGCAGGATCTGGGGGTCCCCTTGTTAAAGGGGGCTTCCAGATTCCAATAAGCCCCCCGCCCGCAGACTCCCACAACCACCGGCCAAGGGTTGTGGGGATGAGGCCTTTCTCCCCATCAACATGGGGACAAGGTGCTTTGGGGGGCTACCTCAAAGCACCCTCCCAATGTTGAGGGCATGTGGGCATTTTTTTTTTAATTTTGGCACGGGGTTCCCCTTAATATCCATACTAGACCTGAAGGGCCTGGTATGGAATTTAGGGGAACCCCCACGCCATTTTTGTTTTAAATTTTGGTTTGGGGTTCCCCTGTGGGGAAATCCCATGCCGTTTTTATCAATTAACCCTTTCATGACTAAGCCTATTTTTGAAATTTGGTGTTTACAAGTTAAAATCCGTATTTTTTGCTAGAAAATTATATTATTATATATATTTTTTTAGAAGAGAGTCTAAAGAATAAAATGGCGATTGTTGCAATATTTTTTATCACACGGTATTTGTGCAGCGGTGTTTTAAACGCAAATTTTTGGAAAAGTGACACTTTCATGAATTTTAAAAAATCCAAACAGTAAAGTTACCCCAATTTTTTTGTATAATGTGAAAGATGATGTTACGCCGAGTAAATAGATACCAAACATGTCACCCTTTATAATTGCACGCACTCGTGGAATGGCGACGAACTACGGTACCTATGAATTTCCATAGGCGACGCTTTAAAAATTTTTTACGGTTACCAGGTTTGAGCTACAGAGGAGGTCTAGGGCTAGAATTATTGCTCTCGCTCTGACGATCGCGGCGATACCTCACATGTGTGGTTTGAACACCGTTTACATATGCGGGCGCGACTTCCGTATGCGTTTTCTTCGCTGCGCGAGCTCGCGGGGACGGGGGCGCTTTAAAAATTTTTTTTTTTTTTATTTATTTATTTTATTTATTTTTGTACTTTTATAAATTGTGTTTAAAATTTTTTTTTTTTTTTTACTTTTATTGCTGTCACAAGCAATGTAAACATCCCTTGTGACAGTAATATGTGGTGACAGGTACTCTTTATGGAGGGATGGGGGGTCTAAAAGACCCCCCATCCCTCCTTTACACTTCAAAGTATTCAGATCGCCGAAAACGGCGATTCTGAATACTGTGCACTTTTTTAAATTCGGCGCCATTGGCAGCCGAGTAAACGGGAAGTGACGTCATGACGTCGCTTCCGCGTTTACAATTAGAAGGCTGGAACGAAGCCGCTCACAGCTTCGTTCCAGCCCGCCCCCAGCCGCCGGAGATTCCCGAATGGACACCGGGCCTCCCGATCGCACGGGAGGCCCGGTAACAGCGGCGGGAGGCGGCGGGAGGGGGGGGATGTCCCCTCCCGCTCCTCCGGTATAACAGCCGAGCGGCTTTTAGCCGCATCGGTTGTTATACTCGGGTAGCCAATCGCCCGCTGAAAACAATGGTACCGGGATGATGCCTGCAGCTGCGGGCATCATCCCGGTATAACCCCGGAAAGCCGAGGACGCATATGTGCGTTCGGTCGGCGGGAAGGGGTTAACTTTTATGTGTATTGTCGGACCGACAATTCATTATAGCCGCAAGTAGTTTTAAATTACTTTTTTTCCTTTGAAATGTCATTTTGCTGTCAGACTGTTCTAAACACAGGAATCATGCGCCCCTTTACAGGCATACTATAGACATACCCCAGGTATGAAATTTAAAGGCATATTACACTTTTATTGTTTCACTTTAAGCATTATTAAAATCACTGCTCCCGAAAAAACGGCCTTTTTTAAAAATTCTTTTTGCATTGATACATGTACCCTGGGGCAGGACCCAGGTCCCCAAACACTTTTTATGACAATAACTTGCATATAAGCCTTTAAAATTAACACTTTTGATTATTCATGTTCGTGTCCCATAGACTTTAACGGTGTTCATGTGTTCGTACGAATTTTTTGCCTGTTCGCATGTTCTGCTGCAAACCAAACTGGAGGGTGTTCGGCTCATCCCTACTAAAGATGATGCACAAAAAAGCCTGCAAACAGTTTGCTGAAGACAAGCAGACTAAGGACATGGATTACTGGAACCATTTCCTGTGGTCTGATGAGACCAAGATAAACTTATTTGGTTCAGATGGTGTCAAGCGTGTGTGGCGGCAACCAGGTGAGGAGTACAAAGACAAGTGTGTCATGCCTACAGTCAAGCATGGTGGTGGGAGTGTCATGGCCTGGGGCTGAATGAGTGCTGTCTGCACTGGAGAGCTACAGTCCTTCAGGTCCCAACAGTCCCAACAGTGAAGCATGGTGGTGGCAGCATCATGCTGTGGGGGTGTTTTTCAGCTGCAGGGACAGGACGACTGATTGCAATTGAGGGAAAGATGAATATGGCCAAGTACAGGGATATCCTGGACGAAAACCTTCTCCAGAGTGCTCAGGATCCCAGACTGGGCCGAAGGTTTACCTTCCAACAAGACAATGACCCTAAGCACACAGCTAAAATAACGAAGGAGTGGCTTCACAACAACTCCGTGACTGTTCTTGAATGGCTCAGCCAGAGCCCTGACTTAAACTCAATTGAGCATCTCTGGAGAGACCTAAAAATGGCTGTCCACCAACGTTTACCATCCAACCTGACAGAACTGGAGAGGATCTGCAAGGAGGAATGGCAGAGGATCCCCAAATCCAGGTGTGAAAAACTTGTTGCATCTTTCCCAAAAAGACTCATTAGCAAAGGGTCTGAATACTTAGGACCATGTGATATTTCAGTTTTTCTTTTTTAATAAATCTGCAAAAATGTCAACAATTCTTTGTTTTTCTGTCAATATGGGGTGCTGTGTGTACATTAATGAGGAAAAAAAATGAACTTAAATGATTTTAGCAAATGGCTGCAATATAACAAAGAGTGAAAAATTTAAGGGGGTCTGAATACTTTCCGTCCCCACTGTATGTTGGACTTGCCTGAAGGTTCTCTGCTTACACAGGGGCGCACTGGACACCCAGCACATAGCACAATGGCAGCAAAAGTGTTCAGTGCGTCCACTCACTATATCAACAGTACAAACAAAGGCCACTGCCCTCACCTATAACTGGCCTTTGCAGCAAGGAGCACATGTAAGGGCAACACATGCAAAACAAAACCAGACAAATTCCCTGCTCAAATTACCCACCAGCCTGCAACCAACAAAATTATCAGTTGGTTTTGTTTTGCATGTGTTGCCCTTCCATGTGCTCCTTGCTGCAAAGGCCAGTTATAGGTGAGGGCGGTGGCCATTTGTTTGTACTGTTGATATATTGGTGAGGGGACACACTGGACACCTTTGCTGCCATAGTGCTATGTGCTGGGTGCCCAGTGCACCCCTGTGCCTTTAAAGAGAGGTGGGCTCCCTCCAGGCTCACCTGCCCTCTACCTATCCATTATAATGCATGTGCTTCCATTGTGGAGGCTCTCAAAATTTAGAGTTAGGATTACAGAAAATACTGGGGTCCTTTGACGGGGCTCTGTAGCTTACGCATGTATTTGCAAATGTGTGCAGACTAAGCCCCTGTTTTTAACCAATAACGTTAGACAGGCTAATTTGGTTGGTTGCAGGCTGGTCGGTAAGTTGAGCAGAGAATTTCTCTGGTTTTATATTGCTTCTCAGATACTACCATGCACCCTGTAGCTGGCAGGCTGAATAATAATTAATGTTGACATGAATGTGTTCTAAGAATGATCATAACAAGAAACAAGTGCTGTCAGTTAAAAAGGATTGCTGCAATTGATTAACTGATGATGCTGTAAATCATGAGATCTAAATGTGGACCTGAACTCAGATTTACTTTGTTATTTGTGTAGCCAGGTGCTGGGCTACAGAAATATGGAGAAAGAGACATTGCTTTTCATTCTTCTCTCCCTCTACTGAGATGCTGATGTTATGCTGCACCATTCTCCTCTGGCCAGCAGGGGGATAGCTAAAGTCAAGTAAGCCCATAGACTTCTATGCAGAGCACTGAGAATCCTGGGAGTTGTAGTTTGAGACGGCAGCCATATAATGGGACTAATAGACACTTTACACTACAGATTCCAATAGACACTGTGCAGTAGGAGGAGTGGAGAGATCATTTTTATTAAACTGCTGAAGAAAGTTCTTCCTCTTAGCACTGAGGGAGTTGGAGAGAGTGCACCTGTCTGGATATTTGCCTGCCAACAGCAGACCTTGCCAGCGGAGATCAAAGCCTGAGACTGGGAGTGAGGACAACCGGGGTAGCACAGCACCGCTCACATCACAGCACCCGCACCGCTGCCACAAGAAGACTGGAGCACCTGCTCACCCTCTGCTTGCCACTGCTGATCCTAAGAGGCTTTCGGGGAGGAACTGAGGGGATCTCCCCTTCTATAGCGAGAGGTCACATCATGGGAATTGGTGAGGGGGCTATTCGCCAATTGCTGATGCTGCTAGCAGGGACTGAGCCACTGAGAGCAGGACACCATGTGTACCCAATCCATACCACACCCATACTGCACTCTATACTGCACTTATTCCAAACCTTCACTGCACCTATACTAACCCTATACTGCATTATACTGAATTTTTATCACATCTGAACCACATCTACTTGGCATCTACTAAAGTTGAGAGGGCGCCAACCCACAAATATATACTGCAATACCCAGGCAGCTGCCCCTTGAAGTGTAAGCAGCACAGTGTTTATATAAATCACTTAGGTAAATGCTGCCTACAAAAGAACCAAAATCAAAACATTTGCAATGAATATAAAGTCCAGAATATATATAAAAGTCCCCAATCAGTGTCTTTAAAAAATTATAAGTGACAGAACCTTCTTTAAAAACTATGTGCTTTACTACGTTCAGATGAATTCCTCACTCACCAGATCCCAGCGGCCAACAAAGCAGCCTACAAGCGTAAGATATCAAATCCTATACATGCGATATCGGATACGGTATGTGGAATAACGGGGACCAATCTGCTCATAGACGGCACTGTTAATTTTCATTCACCAAAAATAGATCAGCCAGAAATCCAGAGAGAGTACTCATAGTATAAACAAAAAAGTCAGTGCTACTACTCATACATCACATAGAAAGCAGAGATCCCAGGTGCTCGATCCACAGTCGCTGGCTGAGTAGGTAAATGAGGAAAAGATAATCCGCACTCCAGTGATTGGTCTTAAGAAGTATAATATTTATTGACAAGCCACAGTGACCAAACGCAAATAAGAACAGTTGACGCGTTTCAGCCTATAGTATATATATAGCCTTAGTCATAACCACCAGTACTCATAGTGTAGTATATTTTATTAAACAAGTAGATATTGAAAAAACAAAACAAAAATAAACTATATACACTCACAAGGATGACTGCCAAAAAATGGCACCAATGCAAACAGCTAACTTGGGGGGACCGCTCCCTTGCACTGCCGCTTGTGGTCACAGAGCCAACATGCATTCCGCACGAAACTGGAATTGATGCAGGAGACAGGATCAGAAATTATGTCAGCGGCTCAGCCTCTATGCATTTCGCCCGATGCTTCGAGGTTCCTGAGGGCACGCGTCAAAGAAAGTGCATAGATTCTGAGACGTTGACATCACTTCCCGGTCCCGTCCCCTACATCTCTTACGGTTTTGCAGAACGCATGCTGGCTCTGAGGTCCCTCCAAGTTATCTGTTTGTGTTGGTTACCTTTTTAGCACCCAATACTAATTTAATAATATGTACTACACTATGAGTACTCTCTCTGGGTTTCTGTCTCATCCATTTTGGTGAATGAGAATTGACAGTGGCATCCATGAGCAGATTGGTCCCAGTTATCCAGCGTACAGGATCTGATATCTCATGTACAGGATTTGATATTTTACGCTTGTAGGCTGCTTTGTTGGCTGATGGGATCTGGTGAGAGAGGAATTTATCTGCATGTGGTGGAGCATGTAGTTTCCTAAGAAGATTCTGTCACTTTTTTTTTTTTTAAAGGAACGGTGATTTGGGACTTTTACATATACAGTTGTGCTCATAAGTTTACATACCCTCACAGAATTTATCATTTCTTGACCATCATTTCTTAACATTTCGCTCACTCATGGTTAGTGTTTGGCTGAAGCCATTTATTATCAATCAACTGTGTTTACTCTTTTTAAATCATAATGACAACAGAAACTACCCAAATGACCCTGATCAAAAGTTTGCATACCCTTGTGATTTTGGCCTGATAACATGCACACAAGTTGACACAACAATCTCTAATCAAGAAGTGGAAAATAAGGGGTTCAGTTGAAACCAAACCACGGTCAGGTAGACCAACTAAAATTTCAGCCACAACTGCCAGGAAAATTGTTTGGGATGCAAAGAAAAACCCACAAATAACTTCAGGTGAAATACAGGACTCTCTGAAAACATGTGGTGTGGCTGTTTCAAGATGCACAGAAAGGAGGCACTTGAAGAAAGATGGGCTGCATGGTCGAGTCGCCAGAAGAAAGCCATTACTATGCAAATGCCACAAAGTATCCCGCTTACAATATGCCAAACAGCACAGAGACAAGCCTCAAACCTTCTGACACAAAGTCATTTGGAGTGATGAGACCAAAATTTAGCTTTTTGGCCACAACCATAAAAGCTACATTTGGAGAGGAGTCAACAAGGCCTATGATGAAAGGTACACCATTCCTACTGTGAAACACGGAGGTGGATCGCTGATGTTTTGGGGATGTGTGAGCTACAAAGCCACAGGAAATTTGGTCAAAATGTATGGCAAGATGAATGCAGTATGTTAGCAAAAAATTCTGGAGGAACATTTGCATTCATCAGCCAGGAAGCTGCGTGCAGGACGTACTTGGACATTCCAACATGACAATGATCCAAAACACAAGGCCAAGTCGACCTGTTATTGGCTCAGCAGAATAAAGTGAAGGTTCTGGAGTGGCCATCTTAGTCCCCTGACCTCAATATCATTGAGCCACTCTGGGGAGATCTCAAACGTGCAGTTCATGCAAGGCAGCCCAAGAATTTACAGAAACTGGAGGCTTTTTGCCAAGAGGAATGGGCAGCTTTACCATCTGAGAAGATAAAGAGACTCATCCACAAATACCACAAAAGACTTCAAGTTGTCATTGATGTTAAAGGGGGGCAATACACGGTATTAATAACTGGGGTATATAAACTTTTGATCAGGGTCATTTGGATAGTTTCTGTTGTCATTATGAGTTAAAAAGAGTAAACACAGTTGATTGATATTAAATGGCCTCAGCCAAACACTAACCATGAGTGAAAGGAAAGTTTTTGTGTAATCATTCATATTCTCCAAAAAATGGCCAAGAAATCATAAATTCTGCCAGGGTATGTAAACTTATGAGCACAACTGTATTCTGAACTTTATATTGATTGCAAATGTTTTGACGTCTTTTACTTGCGGGCAGCGTTTTCCTATATGATAAAGGACCAGTGCCTACTTTCACCATTTCTTTATATACTATACCAGTGTTGGCGAACTTTGGCACCCCAGATGTTTTGGAACTACATTTCCCATGATGCTCAACTACACTGCAGAGTGCTTGAGCATCATGGGGAATGTAGTTCCAAAACATCTGGAGTGCCAAGGTTCGCCATCACTGTACTATACCTATACTACATGCAGGTTAACTGGGACTGTCATTAATAGCATCAACGCTCTTAAAGGGCCCCAACAATAGCCCTTCCATAATAATTATTCTGCAAGCCCCCTTGTTCCCCTACCCCCTCCGCTATCATCCTCCTTTTGTTTTGAACGGTCTATAACCAGTCAGTCTAGGACTAGCATCGCTGATATAAATTTGCTCTGGCAGTATAATACCAGCACTCAGTAGATTAAATTTTGCTACTGCTCACTGCTGCACTTGAAGTAGCCTTGCTACTGTTTATGCTGATCTAGACACCAAATGTCATCCTATGCCTAGTCTCTACTGTTAATCATTTTGTATGGTAAATTGTGTTATTACAATTGTTAATCCATTTTATGCTTGTCTAGTTATCAACCATATTGGGTGACAATATATTAAGTTTGCCTTTACTACCTGGTTTGGTACTTGCTTTCTTTGATATAGCACTACTATTGGGTACTAAGCATTATTTTCAAAGAATTCCTGGGATAGTGTATTTTTGTGCACTCAACCTGGTGTACAAACATACATTATCCCCTATACCTGAGGTTGAGGTAAAGAACAGAGGACCCATCCTATCCAGTGGCTCCTAGGGGGTAGCACTACATTTGGACCATCTAGAAATGGTATTTGTGCCTTAGCAGTTCCCTGAAAAATCTACTTAATTTCTGGAATTTCATTACAAAAATAGCAGAGTGCTTTCTATGCCTGAATATCTGCAGATCTAAGGCAATGCGATTAGGAGGGAAATTTGATTAAGCCACTATTGTGCTGCTCTCTCTTCTCCTTGCTGGAGAGGAAGCTGTACCTGAAGACCTAGAGACACATCATTTTCTGCACCTGCTTCATTCCCTGTGACTCATTCACACCTTCACAGGGACACAGTGTGGAAAAAGGAATAGTAAGTCAGTAATACACTATATTACCAAAAGTATTGGGACGCCTACCTTTACACGCACATGGACTTTAATGGCATCCCAATCTTAGTTCGTAGGGTTTAATATTGAGCTGGCCCACCCTTTGCAGCTATAAGAGCTTCAACTTTTCTAGGAAGGATGTCCACAAGGTTTAGGAATATGTCTATTGGAATGTTTGACCATTCTTCCAGAAGCGCATTTGTGAGGTCAGGCATTAATGTGGACAAGAAGGCCTAGCTGTCAGTCTTCGCTCTAATTCATCCCAAAGATGTTCAGCTGGTTGAGGCCAGGACTCTGTGCAGGCCAGTCAAGTTTCTGCACCCCAAGCTCACTCATCCATGTCTTTATGGACCTTGTTTGTTCACTGGTGCGCAGACATGTTGGAACAGGAAGGGGCCATCTGAAAATGTTGCCACAAAGTTGGGAGCATGAAATTGCCCAAAATGTCTTGGTATGCTGTTGCCTTAAGAGTTCCTTTACTGGAACTAAGGGGCCAAGCCCAACCCCTGAAAAACAACCCCACACCATAATTCCCCCTACACCAAATGATTTGGACTAGTGCACAAAGCAAGGTCCATAAAGACATGAATGAGTGAGTTTGGGGTGGAGGAATTTGACTGGCCTGCACAAAGTCCTGACCTCAACCCAATAGAACACCTTAGGGATGAATTAGAGTGGAGACCACTAGCCAGGCCTTCTCGCCCACATTAGTGCCCGACCTCACAAATGCGTTTCTGGAAGAATGGTCAAAAATTCCCATAGACACACTCCTAAACCTTGTGAACAGCCTTCCCAGAAGAGTTGAAGCTGTTATAGCTGAAAAGAGTGGGCCCACTCAACATTGAACCCTAGGGACTAAGACTGGGATACCATTAAAGTTCATGTTCGTGTAAAGGCAGACGTACCAATACTTTTGGTAATATATTGTATATCAGAAAATATCAGCTGCAGGGAGGTTTACCTATTTTGTGTACAGCTTCCATAGTACAAGTCCTCTTGTAGACAAGGTTGTTACAATCTTACCTTAAATAAAATAAATTAGAGCACATTAACTGGAGCACTGAAATTTCCCAAGAGCTCATGCTACATAACAATATTTAATCTCTTCTGAGATTCATCCAGTCTGCTGGTAAAAGCCACAGGGGAACTTTGTTCCCTCAAGTTTACTTTGGAGAAATGTCATGGGATGGGGAAGAGAGATGGATATTGGGATTTTTCTTTTACCTTTATAATGAATGGAAAATCATTTTAAATCTTTGCTTAAAGTGGTTGTAAACCCCATTCATGAAATCTGACCTGGGCACATACAGTAAATCTGTAGTGTTTACTTATCTTTTTCCAAAGCTCTAAGTCCTGTGTCTTTATGCTGCTCTGTTCCTCTGTTATCAGCATGATAGCTCTCCAACACAGGAGATAAAAGCAGCTGGAAAATTGTGTCGGGGAGGGAACTTGGAGATAGATAAGCAGAGAGCTTGTCTATTCACAGTACAGCTTTGAATGTTTCTCCGTTCCTCTGCCTATGTGGATGGGAGGCTGTGTGCTTTTCCTCCAATCAGCTCTCATGCAGTGTATGCCCAGACTCCACACCCACTGCTGAAACAGGAAAAAAGATTTTTTTAACATGATATGCACTAAAGAATGTAGAAAGCTGAAGACAGCAGCTATACATGTAAAACTTATATAGGGAAACAGTAGTTTTTGTTGTGCTATGGTTTGCACTGCATAAAAATTGCATCATTTCTGCATTTTTAAGCAGTGCAAGGCATATCATCACATGCCAACCCCCCTTCCCCAGTGCAATGTGATGTGCTATGGTGCATTGAGTTGAATAAAATGTCATTTTGTGACATTTTAGTACAGTTGAAAAAAGTAAAACTGTGCAATATGTTAAAATGCATTGCGCTTATGTACACAATGCACACTAGGGCTTAAACTGCACCCTTAGGTGTGAACAAGCCCTTGTGGCTCATCAGGGCAGGTAGTAGCCTCCTGCCTGTATTTATTACTGGCAGGTAAGGTGTTCAAAATACAACAGTACAGAAAAAAACATTGGATAAGCATGTTGACTTGCTGACATTTACAGATATCCATTGTTTGCAAATAAGTTTGGTGTAATTAGAGTGTATTTGTTCAAACATCACTGATGTGAAATTTTCTAGTGTATTTCTTCAGAATGAACACTTCTATATACAGATTTTATTTAGGATGGAGCTACTCCATTAGATCAAGATGATCACTATTATCAACATGAATGCTTAGAATGCACTGAAAAAATCACTGCTGAACCTCTTTGTTTTCCATATTATAGCCATGATCCTTCCAAAATACTTTGGGAGGCATTTACAGCATTGTACACAACCAGAAATCCAGAGTAAAGCATGTGTAGCGGTACCCCCGTAGGGGCTACTGAGTGTAGTAGTCCGTCTGCCACTCTGCCCAGCCAGGCACACATTTTTCACTTGTTTGCACTTGATTTTATGTTTTATTGAGGGGAATTAAACTTGGATAGGGATGGGGACTTATGAGATGCCCAGGTAATTAACAGTCAAAGTTGGGACTACTATATACATCACAGTATATACAATCTCCTCTTCTCCTCCTGCACTTCCTTGCTTGCAGATTATTACTCCTCACTCCTCCAGCACATCACTTTCTGTATTTCCTGGACTAGCTAGCACTGTAGGCCTGACACTGGCTCCGCCAGGCCTAAAGCAGATGTCCCTTAAAGGCAGGGACTGTGGGCCCCTATGGTGTAGCAAAAAATAGAAATTTCCAGTGCTAGCTGTCCCTGTGGCTAGTACCACCTCTCGAGGCACTGCCAGCCGTCCTGGCTGCAGCTGCCCCTTTCCATTGCCTGTGCCACCACAATCCTCCAGACTGGCTCTGCACCCATCCCAGACTGCTGCATATCAGTCCTCTCAGGCATGCCTCCCAGTCCTCCCAACGGTGTGAACACTTTCCAGCCCTCTTGGCTGCCTCTGTGGAACTCCTGGAGACTTGCCTGACAGTGTTCTCCTGCTGTCCTCTCTTGCTCCTCCTGTGCCTCCTGGTCAGGATGCCTCTGTGGTTTGTAGGAGGGTCCCGTCTGCACCCAAGCCCAGAACCAAGGTCACCCCCCCCAGACTGGGGAGCTCCCTCAAAGGCCCTGACAGCCTAACACTCCATCTCCATCTTCCACTCGATACAACTCCTCCCCAGCTGGGCTGACCCTGGGTATTTAAGGAGGCCTGTCCCCTGCAAATCTAGTTTGGGTATTGGTCAAGGCTCCTTAGAACTCCCCAAAAGGCTCCTCCTCCCATCTCCATCTCTCTTTCCAGAATGTACCAGAAGATTCTGGAAAGAAGTGGGAGGTTCTGGTGACACCACCCGTGAGTCACCCAGCACTACTCTAGGTCACTCCCAACCCAGATCACCAAAACACACTAAGACTTGGCCGCCAGCCAAGCCTGGAAATTTACCTACTCTCAAAAATAACTACATTACTCTTCTAGCACACTAGAGGGTGCTATACATACTAGCAGATATACAGAATATATATAAATTACTGTGTATATGCTGTTCATATACAGTATATATAACCATTTTAACCAATCCAGCTCTGTGTAATAATCACAGGTGATACATAAATCTTATAGGAATGCCTTTGATTGTTGATAAGTATATGGCTAGCTTTAAAGTAGCCACTTTTGGCTACTTCTCGCTTGCTTCGCTATGCAGTGTATGAATCTGACAGCAGGCACCACTCCATTTGGCAAAAGGCAAAAGTTCATTTGACTTTTGCCGAAGTAGCCTTTTGGAAAACTGTCAGCCTCACAGCACCTACAGCCAGGCAAATGTAGGAACTGTTTGGGAATTCCGACAACTGGTGGTGCCCACTGTTAGTGTGGATAGAGTACACTTAGATTTATTTTATTCAGCCCACGGGCACAGTACTTGAACACTCTCTCTCTCTGAGGGTTATAGGCAGGGTCGCTGATAAGGCAGTACAGCCAGCCCTCCTGTACTGGGCACAGGTCCCATCAGTTCAAAAGGGGGGCCCAGGCACCTGCTGAGTAGGAGGCCCGGCTGTACTGTCTTATTGCAAACCAAAACGGCAATGTTTATCCTCATGATATGCCACAGGAAGCACCCCCATGGCTAACAGAGGACAGAATTATAAATAGACTTGAAAAACTTAACATTAATAAGTCACCGGGACCAGATGGCTTGCACCCGAGGGTCCTTAAGGAACTCAGTCTAGTAATTGCCAGACCATTGTTCCTAATTTTTACGAACAGTCTACTGACTGAAATGTTACCAGCTGATTGGAGAAAAGCCAATGTGGCACCAATACTTAAAAAAGGGACAAGATACATCCCTGGGAATTACAGATCAGTTAGCCTAACATCAAGCTCTTGAAGGATGATAAGGGACAAGATTTTAGTAATGACAACGGTATCATTAGCAGTAATCAGCATGGATTCATGAAGAATCGTTCCTGCCAAACCAATCTATTAACCTTCTATGAGGAGGTGAGCTGCCATCTAGATAAAGGAAGGCCCATAGACGTGGTGTATCTGGATTTTTCAAAAGCATTTGATACAGTTCCCCATAAACATTTACTGTACAAAGTAGGGTCCGTTGGCATGGACCATAGGGTGAGTACATGGATTGAAAAGCTACAGGGGCAAGTTCAGAGGGTAGTGATAAATGGGGAGTACTCAGAATAGACCGAGGTGGAAAGTGGGGTCCTCGAGGGTTCTGTCCTGGGACCAATCCTATTTAATTTATTCATAAACAACCTGGATGATGGGATAAACAGCTCAATCTCTGTATCTGCGGACGATACTAAGCTAAGCAGGGCAATAACTTCTCCACAGGAAGTGAAAACCTTGCAAGAAGATTTGCACAATTTAATGGGGTGGGCAACTACGTGGCAAATGAGGTTTAATGTAGAAAAATGTTAAATAATGTATTTGGGTGGCAAAAATATGAATGCAATCTACTCACTAGAGGGAGAAACTCTGGGGGAATCTAGGATGGGGGACCTGTGGGTCCTAGTAGATGACAGGCTCAGCAATGGCATGCAATGCCAAGCTGCTGCAAGCAAAGCAAACAGAATATTGGCATGCATTAAAAAGGGCATTAACTCCAGAGATAAAACAATAATTCTCCCACTCTACAAGACTCTGGTCCGGTCGTAGTTATGAGGAAAGGTTAGGAGCACTGAACTTGTTCTCTCTGGAGAAGAGACGCTTGAGAGGGGATATGATTTCAATTTACAAATACCATACTGGTGAACCCACAATAGGAATAAAACTTTTCCGCGTAAGGGAATTCAATAAGACACGCGGACATTCACTAAGATTAGAAGAAAAGTGGTTTAACCTTAAACTGGGATATACAATGTAATACTGCCAAAAAAATCACACACATAGGTTGGACTTGACAGGCTTGTATCTTTTTTCAACTTCGCCTACTATGTAAAAAAAAAAAGAAAGTACTGTATATATATATATATATATATATATATATATATATATATATATATACATACAGTATCTCACAAAAGCGAGTACACCCCTCACATTTTTGTTAATATTTTATGCTGTGAAGCTTTGGTGAACTTCATTCCCAAGAGGGTTAAGGCAGTGCTGGAAAATAATGGTGGCCACACAAAATATTGACACTCTGGGCCCAATTTGGACATTTCCACTTAGGGGTGTACTCACTTTTGTTGCAAGCGGTTTAGACATTAATGACTGTGTGTTGAGTTATTTTGAGGGGACAGCAAATTTACACTGTTATACAAGCTGTAAACTCACTACTTATAAAGTATGATCCAAATTGCTCCAGCAGGGCAAACTATTCCTTCCTGATACCCCAAGAGGCAATCTGATATTCCCTGGATCAACTTTACCTATAAACATTAGAATCCAGTTATATTATGTGTATCTAGGAAAGAATCCAAGCCTTTTTTTAAACAATCTACTAAGCTGGCCAGAACCAGCTCTTGAAGGAGTCTATTCCACATTTTCACAGCTCTTACTGTGAAGAAGCCTTTCCGTAATTGGAGATGAAATCTTTTTTCCTCTAGACATAAACAGAGCCCCTTGTCCACTGTGATGACCTTAAAGTAAATAACTCAGCACCAAGTTCACTATATGGACTACTTATATATTTATACATGTTGATCATATCCCCCCCCCCCTTAATCTCCTCTTCTCAAGAGAAAATAAATTCAGTTCCTCTAATCTTCCCTCATAGCTGAGCTCCTCCATGCCTCTTTTCAGTTTGGTTGCCCATCTTTGCACTTTCTCCAGTTCCGCAATATACGTTTTATGAACTGGTGCCCAAAACTGAACCGCTTATTCCAGATGAGGTCTTACTAATGATTTTTACAGGAGCAAAATTATCTCTCTCTCTCTCTGCAGTCCATGCCTCTCTTAATACAAGAAAGGATTTTGCTTGATTCCCCCCTCCCCACCCCCCGCTAAATGCATAAATGCTTATCTGAGCTTGCCCTTGATCCAATGCGTTTCTCTCTCTCTTCTAACAATAGTCAGATGCAGCAGCCATTGGCTCCTGCTGTTGTCAATCAAATTCTGTGAGGAGGGAGC